>NC_043007.1:31467235-31524735 GCF_006345805.1 Octopus sinensis
ATATATTATATTATATATATATATATAATACTATATATATAATATATATAATATATATATATATATTGTTGACGTCATAAGATTTCAGAAACTTTCGAGAAATAAAATTCTTTAGGATCGTTGAATCTTGAAACAAATTAAGATATAAGTTACAACGTTGTTAAATATTGGTGTTAAAAACCCTTGGATAGAAAAAGTCGGATGCTGTCCGTGGCACACGAACTCAAGTCCTGTAAACATAACAGGCGTTCTACCGATGGACCAAAGCAACAAAACAAATTTTTCTATCCAACTTAAAAACCTTATTCTTCCCAATAGTTACATACTTTTATCTATAGCTTTATTTGCTTCGAGATACACCGTTCCGAAAAAGAGTTATACCACGTTCTCGAAAGCTTATACATTCTTATGGCGTCAACAACATAATTCTCGCTGGTAAAAATAAACTTTACAAAATACGTACAGAAATTAGATAGAACCAACAAACAACATTTTTTGCTCTCTTTATAGAATGCAACGCTATTAAACTATCAAACGATATCAAAGATATACTCTATCATGTGTGTGTGTGTGTGTGTTGTTTGTGGTATATAATATATATATAATAATATATATATATATATATATATATATATTATATATATATATATATATATATATATGCATATATGTCGTCTGTATGCATGTATGTGTGTGTGTGTCTTTGTGCCAGTGTTTGTACCCACGCGATCGCTTGACAACCGATGTTGGTGTGTTTATGTTCTCGTAACTTGGCAGTTCGGCAAAAGAGACCGATAGAATAAATACTAGGCTTTAAAAAAGTCCTTGGGCGTCTATTTGTTCGACTAAAAAACCCTTGAAGGCTATGCTCCAGCATGGTTGTAGTCAAATACCTGAAACAAGTAAAAGCATAAAAGAATACACACACACACACACACACATGATTTAATAAACACAATATATAACTTTATGAGCTACAAATAAGTTTCATGTGATGAAAAACATCCCAGCGGGCATTTTATAACAAGTTTGGTGCCTTCAAGCAATCTTCTGGCTCTCTGCCCACATGGCATAGCAAGCTAAAACAGGACGATATCATCCTGTTTTAGCCTGATATGCTATGTGGACAGGGCCCGAGGATTACGTAAAGGCATCAGACGTATTAAAAAATGCTCTCTGAATTGTTTTTCATCGCATGAAACCATTAGTAGCTCCTAAAAATATATCCTGTGGGTCTTAAAAAATATCATCTTTCACCAGATTGAGTACGTTTTTTGTTGATCTTACCATCGTGGAACCGGTACACTATATATATATATATATATAAATATGTATGTATGTATGTATGCATGTATGTATGTATGTATGTATGTATGTATGTATGTGTGTGTGTGTGTGTGTGTGTGTGTGTGTGTGTATGTATGTATGTTTGTATGTTTATCCGCATGTGTGTGTTTGTGTCATTGTGTCTATGTTTGTCCCCCACCACCGATTCACAACCGGTGTTGGATTGTAATATAGCGATTCGGGAAAAAGGGACCGATGGAATAAGTACCAGGCTTAAAAAAAAAGATTAGTACCAAAAGTTATTCAAGGCAGTGTTACAGCATGGCCGCAGTCTAATGACTGAAACAGATATATATATGTGTATGTATGTATGTATGTATGTATGTATGTATGTATGTATGTATGTATGTATGTGTATATATATATATATATATATTTGTATGTATATGTATGTATGTATGTATGTATGTATGTATGTATGTATGTATGTGTATATATATATATATATTTGTATGTATATATATGTATGTATGTATGTATATGTGTATGTACATATATATATATATATACATGCACAACATTTATATCAATCTTACTGCAATTGACTGATAAACTATGGAACAGTAGCCAAGACATAATAATCTGTTATTGATATAATGGATTATTACGTTGTATTAAGTGCAATTTCAAAAGAAATTACGTATTTCATGGTTCTTCTGTCAGTTTCTAACAATCTTGTAATTGGTTAAGTTATCCATGGAAATTCCATTGGTTTAGTGCTTGTTTGTCTGTTTGTTTGTGTGTGTGTGTGTGTGTACGTAAGTGTATGTATACGTACATTTAAGCTCGTATATCATTACATGTATGTGTGTGAATATATATATATGTGTGTGTGTGTGTATATATATATATACACACACACATACACATATATATAATATATATATAATATATATATATTATATATATATATATATATATATATATAGGCGTAGGAGTGGGTGTGTGGTAAGTAGCTTGCTTACCAACCACAT
The DNA here is from genome assembly GCF_006345805.1 of Octopus sinensis. Classification (NCBI taxonomy): domain Eukaryota; kingdom Metazoa; phylum Mollusca; class Cephalopoda; order Octopoda; family Octopodidae; genus Octopus; species Octopus sinensis. Next base: position 31,469,557 of record NC_043007.1, read on the forward strand.
GGTTTCCGGGTTCAGTCCCACATGTAGTTCAGTCCCACTGCGTGGAACCTTGGGCAAATGTCTTCTACTAAAGCCTCGGGTTAACCAAAGCCTTGTGAGTGGATTTGGTATACGGAAACTGAAAGAAGCCCATAGTATATATATATATATAGATATATAAATATGTATGTATGTATGTGTGTGTGTGTGTGTTTATATATTTGTGTGTCTGTGTTTGCCCCCACCCCCACAATCGCTTGACAACCGATGCTGGTGTGTTTACGTCCCCGTAACGTAGCGGTTCGGCGAGACCGATAGAATAAGTACTTTGATTACAAAGAATAAGTTCTGGGGTTGACCCCAGTGAGTAACTTGTACTTATTTAATCAACCCCGAAAGGATGAAAAGTAAAGTCGACCTCGGCGGAATTTGAACTCAGAACGTAACGGCAGACGAAATACCGCTAAGCATTTTGCCCGGCGTGCTAACGATTCTGCCAGCTCGCCGCCTTGGAAAGAGACGAATATTAAATATTACACTCACACACACACATACAAAAATTCAGAATTCTGCCCTCGATGCAAAATGTGCCGATTTCACACACAGGATGAAATTGATTTATTTATCTGGAAAGAGACGAATATTAAATATTACACACACACACACACACACACACATTATAGTGTTTCAATAGCAGCAATTTAATTATCTCAATTGATAACATTTTTTTCCTACCGAGGCATTCATCACGTGCCATTGTTTCAGTTAACAACTAAAATAGAATATAATTGCATAATTCTATTCAATCAAACTAATGTAAGTTTAATTAATAAAAAATTATATGAAGATAGACTCCATTATGATAGCATCATACTTTGCCAGTATGAGATTCTTTAAAAAAATGGCACTGGAATCAGATTATCATATTTTTGCTCCACAGGAGTGGCTGGGTGGTAAGAAGCTTGCTTCCCAAACGTATTGGTTCCGGGTTCAGTCCCACTGCATGGCAGCTTGGGCAAGTGTCTTAGGCGCATGAGTGGCTGTGTGGTAAGTAGCTTGTTTACTAACCACACGGTATTTCGTTCGAACGATGTCATAAATAACAGTGACAAACGAAATATACACCGCCGATAGTTGTTGTTGACAAGCAACGGCAGTAATTTTATTAAGTTGAATACACGTCACTGATTGGTTGAAATTACTCAAATAGGACAACTTTAACGTGAAATTAATTCGTAAATAGAAACTTTTCTCAACAACGCTAAGAGTAAAAGATGTTTTATATGACACATTCTACCAGTGTCCGAAGTTTGAAAGTGTTTAGCTACAAAAACTTAATTTCTCGATCTGCCGATGAAAGTGAAAAGATTCTAACAATCTTACCCAGGTAGCGTAGGTAGACTGTACCGCTTATGGCATTGAGTTTGTTGCCTCAATCTCGTCCTCTATGTAGGCACATGCAGAAAATCCAAAAGTGCTGCCCCCATAAAAACGTAGCCCGTGGTGAACTGCCCCCCATGCCTCAGCCCAGCTATATCATTGGACTTAATAAAGGTTTCAGGTAGAAATTTCAAGAATGTCAACGAATATTACAGGCACTTGAAGAAGGCCGGAAGGTACAGCAGCCAAAACATTGTGACTAAAGCAATCAGGAAAGAGGCGCTAGTCTGAATGCGTCAGCAGATTTCTTTTAAATACTTTTAAAATAAACTCCAGTTGAGCAAAGGGTGTTACGTTTTTACTAAAATGCTACATCACGCTAGCTTTATAAAGGTTATTTGTTGAACCGCCAACGTAAATTATGTCCAGACTGAATCATTGACATTAAGGCAGCCAACTGAACCGCTGATAACAGATAACTTTTCAGTTTGTTGGTAAACTCGCCCAAGATTTAGGACTATTATTCAATAATACTGAGTTCAAATTTTGGCACAGGGCCAGTAATTTCAAAAGCTGGAGTAAGTCGAATACGTCGATCCCGGTGCTTAACTGTTATTTATCTTATCAATCCCGATAGAATGGAATGCAAAGTCGATGTCGGCGGAATTTGAACTGAGAACATAAAGCCGGACGAAATAATGCTGAGCATTTTGTCCGGCGTGCTAACGATTCTGCCGGCTCACCGCTTTACTGGCATTCAATGGTATTGACTGATTTCTTTTAAAAGAAGCTCCGTTTCCTAGTTGGATCAACGATATCTCTCTTTGGTATCTGGTGCTGAAGAGAACTAAAACTTCGAAATGCCTTCACCTATCCAACAGAAAGAATTTTGCGCTGGATATGGCATTTTGACACCTTTTTGTCTTAATCGAGAATGTTTTTCTCCATGACGAACTGCAGTGACAAGCTTTTACATATTCAGATATTTCTCAAAATCATTTGAAATGTACTTAAGTTTGTCTCGGTCACTGCTTCACACATCCACTCACGAATGAAATCCCTCATCTTAAAGACAGAGAAAAGTTTGTTTAACGAAGAAATCGCAACTCAAAAAGAAGCTCTGTGAATCATTCGCGATTAAGACAGCTGTAAATATAATCTTTGAGACCGTCTTTATATTAAGTCGTTGTGGAAATGATATTTGCATATCTACTCCATAGAGGTAGAATAAACTTAGTAGGGAAAATATGCGAATAACCGAGAAAGGTCCAACTGTGAAGATTGCTTTGAGGAAATTACAAACGCAAAGGTGTATTACATTTGATAGAATAAAAACACACAGCTGTTTTAAACATGCACAGAAAGAATTTTGGCACCGCTCCAAAATGTCTGCACGCTTGCTTTAGTCTAAAATATTTTTGCATATTGAATAACACAAAGTTTATATAACAGGGTTTTCTCATTTCTTAGCTACAAATCACATACAAAACATACATACATGCATACATGCATATATATATATATATATATATATTATATATATATATATATAATATATATATATATACATATATTTGTTATGTCTGTTTTATGCACTTCGCTACAAACATCTGAACATTGGTGATGTTGGTAAACAGCGTGACAGAACTATGTAGAGCATAATTGCTTATTGCTACTCTGCCAAATAAAGTGCTAGGTACATATTTCGGTAAAGTGTATGAAATGGAATCATAATTTTTCAGACTATTAGCCCCGTCTTCAAGAAAAAGAAGATGTATATATATATATGTATATACATATATATATATTATATATATATATATATATATATATATATATATAGTATATATATATATATATAGATATATATATATATAAAGTGGCTGTGTGGTAAGTAGCTTGTTTACCAACCACATGGTTCCACATGGTTCCACATGGCACCTTGGGCAACCATCTTCTACTATAGCTTCGGGCCGACCAATGCCTTGTGAGTGGATTTGGTAGACGGAAACTGAAAGAAGCCCGTCGTATATATATAATATATGTGTGTGTATGTGTATGTTTTTGTGTCTGTGTTTGTCCCCCCACAACATCGCTTGACAACCGATGCTGGTGTGTTTACGTCCCCGTCAGCTAGCGGTTATTAGAGAGAACGATAGAATAAGTACTAGGCTTACAAGGAATAAGTCCCGGGATCGATTTGCTCGACTAAAGGTGGTGCTCCAGCATGGCCGCAGTCAAATTGACTGAAACAAATTGAAGAAAAGAAAATACTGTAGTCAGGTTTCTTAGAAACGGGTAGCACGTGCTCCCCTTTTAGAAAACAGTTCCCCGTGTACGTGTGAACCCGTCGTCCCCTGCTCGTTTCCAGCCTGTCTGACACACACAACAGTTCACAGCTAATTGCTTGATCCCTCGTTCATATAATTATTACAAGCCGTGCTGTTGGCTGTCACACATGTCCTTGTCATTCCACCTGCCAGCAGCCAAACCAGTCACCATGCTAGAGACGGGGCTCCCACCTGGTCCTTTAACCTTCTAGAAGAAGCAGCCAAATGTACCTTAAATCATACCCAATTGTCATAAACGAAACAAGCATGTGTATCCAGGATGGTGTAGTTCTGGATACACCATGCTAAAGCATAAAAAAGGTAGGGTAGAATGATTACGGCTCGAACGTCTTTGATCAAAGGCCTCTCTGCTCGATCAAGGTCGACCTGGGGTTAAACAGCAAAGGCAAACAACAAGCCACTGACTGTCGATACAATAGCGTTTAGGAGTTGTTTTGTTAGATGACATAACACGTGCAAATGGCGTCGGACGATTGTGTGCGTTTGCGTTAGCTGAGTCAGTAGAGAGGGGAGCCTGTGAAGATAAGATTAGAAGAGGAGGGAAGGGAAAAAATGGTGGTGGGTTTTTTTTTTTATATAAGGACAAATAGATAAAGAGAATTAGGAAAAGGGGCAGGGAGTGCAGGCATAGCTGTGTAGTTAAGGAGCTCTCTTTGCAACCACGTGGTTTCGGGTGTAGTCACATAACGCGGCAACTTGGGAAAGTGTCTTCTGCCTCGGGCTGACCAATAACTTGTGAGTGAATTTGCTGAGCGGAAATCGCGAAGAAGCCCGTCGTCCTATCTAGATTTCGGTCTAGAGATCCAGTCTTTTTTATGTCGTTGTTTGTTCCTTCTCGAGCCTTGCGTGGCTCATAAGGGCCGGTTTCCCGGTTTCATTGACACAGTTGAGAAAAAAATTGGCTAATATTTCTAGCAATTCGTGTGACCACGTAGAGGCTCTCTTACTGGCTTGATGGTCGGTTTGGCTGGCAGGTGGAATGACAGGGACATGTAAAACATCGTACAGCAGCCTTCAGCATGGCTTGTAATAATCACACAAATGGGGGTCGAGCAGTTAGTTACGAGCTGTTAACTGTGACAGGCCCGGGGGGTGGGGGTGGGGGGCGAGCAGAAGACGGAAAGAAACTCTGTTGATATTCACCACGCTTTGACCTTTGTATTCAACTAACAATTGTTTTCCCTTATTACCTCCCCCTTTTTCCTCCCCCTCTTATTCTTCGCTACTAATTTTTTCCCTCTCTCCCTCTCGCTACCCTTAACTTATTTATCCAATATCGGTAAACAACTCGTTTTTCTCCGACGAAAAGGTTCCGCCCGAAATGCTAGACACCTACTTTTTCCCTCGTCATAAATAATTTATTCCATTTTGTGAACTTTATCTGAATAAAATGTACTTTGCTAAAACTGAAAGACTGCAATGTTGCTGCTGTTGTTTAACCCCAGTTTAACACTGATCGAGCTGAAAACGAGGACGAAATGCTGTCTAGGCCAGTGCTTTTCAAACTTTTTGCTGGAGTGGAACCCCAAGGAAACATTCCACTGGCTCGAGGAACCCCTGTGCAATATTTTAATAGTCTTATGCACACATACCTGCACAGGAGAATTAAAAATTGCTGCCGATTTTAGCAGTTTTGTAACTTCTTGCGGAACCCCTGGACTGTACTGGTGGAACTCTAAGGTTCCGTGGAACCCTGGTTGAAAACCACTGGTCTAGGCTAAAATTATTCTGGAGCCTTGGGACTCGTAAGAACGGTTGCCAGGTTTTCGTGGTGTATAAATGGCCGAAGATCAAAACATTCCCTTTGAACTGGACGTCGACCTGTTTCAGGGTTCAAGCCAGCAATTTGAGGTGAGGAGACAAGTCGATTACATTGCTCGCGATACATGAACGATACTTTATTTTACAGACACCGAAGGGTGGAGGCAAAGTTGACCTCTGCGGGATTTGAACACTGAACGTAAACAGTCAGAAGAAATGACACTAAACATTTTGTCCGACGTGCTAACGATTCTTCTTATTTCTTTACTGCCCACAAGGGGCTAAATATAGAGGGGACAAACAAGTACAGACAAACGGATTAAGTCGATTTCATCGACCCCAGTGCGTTACTGGTACTTAATTTATCGACTCCGAAAGGATGAAAGGTAAAGTCGACCTCGGCGGAATTTGAACTCAGAACGCAGCGGCGGACGAAATACCACAAAGTATTTGCCCGGCGTGCTAACGATTCCGCCAGCTCGCCTCTACACAGTTTCCGACCATTGACTTGTGAGTAAATTTGGTTGTCAGAAACTGTGTGGAAGCCCGTCTTATGTATGCGTGTTCTGTGTTTGTCATTGCGTCTGTGTTTGTCACTGCCACACACCGCTTGACAACCGTCATCAGTTTGTTTACACCTCTGTAACGTAGCTATTCGGCAAAAAGACACTGAGAGAATAAGTACCGTACTTTAAAAAGAGTACTGGATTCGATCTTTTGGACTAAAACCCTGCAAGGTGTTAATATTAATGACTTGTGGGTACGCCGTATTTCGTTATGTGACCAGAATATACCATGGAGTGTATTAAACGTTGTCTTAGCATAGTCATAATATAAACGTTGTCCCACCCAGCGTAGTCACAGCCATAGTATACTATGAAGTATATTAAACTCTTGTCCCAGCGTAGCCCTACTCCAATGACTGAAACAAAATTTTAACGTAGGCGGCAATAATCCCCGCAAATATCTGAAAAGTGACACATACTGAACTGGATGGGACGGAAAATATGCTTCGTACGGGAAAATATGCTTCGTAATTAAGCAAACTTGGCTCCCGTGTAATTAAAATTAATTTTGTTTTAATTATTTGTAAAATATGCGAAGAGGGCGTTTGCACAATGGGATTTGGTGAAATGAGCAATAGTGTTCGATTTAAGGGATATTTGGCTACTGTTTCAAGCTGGTGAAGTGACTACGTAGGGCAATGATGGCGAAGCTTATACGCGTGTTGCCCGTTACACAAAGGGGTTTTTTGTTTTTGGTGACGCGTAAAGGACTTTAAGAAAACCCTCTTGATCTGGCTGAGCATTATCTTCAACAAGTGTCTTTTCCACCATTGCATGTTGACCATTACCTTGCGTGTAGAATTTGGTATAATTTGTTGCGCAGCACCTTGGGAAAGTGTCTTCTACTATAGATCTGAGACGATGAATGTCTTCTGAATTTGTTACACGGAAACTGTATGGAAGCTCACCATATGTGTGTGTTTGCCTCCCCACTTGCTTGATAACTGGTGTTCGTTTGTTTAGATCACCATGACGTAGCGGATTGGTAAAAGAGTATCGATAGAATAGGTATTAGACTTCAAAAAATTAGCGCTAGGATCGCTTTGTTCAATTAATAGAACACCTTTCAAGGAAGAACTCCAGCATGGCTGAAGTTCAATGAATGAAGCAATTAAAAGAAGAAAGTTTGTAATTTGATTTCAAATTTTGGCACAAGGCCAGCAATTTGATGGTGGTGGTGGTGGGTAAATCAATTACATCGACACCGGTGCTAAACTGGTACTTAATTATCGACCCCGAAAGGATGAAAGGCAAAGTCGACCTCAGCGGAATTCGAACTCAAAATTAACGATTCTGCTAGCTCGCCGCCTTAGGCTAATTTGCTGAAAAAAAAAAGCAATATTTAAAAATTTGATAGTTGAAAACAAACAATAAAACGGAAGATTGCTTTCTTTTAGAAAATTACTATTTTTAAATCTCAGAACGTGAGATATTCAGCAACAGTACTTTGTAGTAAAGATTGTCTGCCAACATAACATGGCAGTCCTAGGACGAATGTTGCTGTAATTTAGCTCCAGGAGACATCGTCTCTAGCTGGCTATATGACACGATCTGTGTCCTTATACAAGGGAATCTAACACCCCCACTCAGCTTAAAACAATGCTTTCTCTTAATCTAAAAGCTTTTGGAAGGAAGCAACCAGACTTTCGTTTTACACCTGGTAAGACAATACTGTATTTCAGGTAAGTCAATATCTTTCTAGTAAAACAATATCCTGGTTTATGTTTGTACTGCAACAGGTACATACTTCATTGTTAGACCACAATGGTTCCGGTTTCAGTCCCACAGTTCAGCAGTTTGGACAGGTGTCATCTGATAAAAGCTCTGGGTCAATGAGAGCTTTGTGAGTGGATTTGGCAGACGGAAACTGAAAGAAACCTGTTGCGCGCGCGCGCGTGTTTGTGTGTGTCCCACACTGCTTGACACCTCGTGTCGGTTTGTCTACGTTCTGCACAAAGAGACCCTGAGCCTTATTCTTAAGGCTCAGGGGGAAAAGAAACTACTGGGGTTGCTTTGTTTGTCTAAACCTTTTAAGGCGGTGCTCCAGTATGCTTGAAATCAAGTAAAAGAAAAGATAATTATAATAATAATAATAATAATATAATAATAATGAACTTATTGTATACAGTGCTCAGGTGCACCACAATTTGTCAAAAGTGCGTATAAAGCATATACAGTAATGTACAAATGTCTGGAAAACGAACAGTGTATGAGTCAGATACATGCTTGTGTGTGTATGGAGGGGAGAAAATCAGGTGTAGTGTTGGCAAATCTCAGGAAGCATGGAAGTTTTGAAGGATGCAGTGCTCCGACAACTAACAACTGATGCCGGCAGTTTGTTCCATGCTTCACCAACTCTTAGCGTGAAAAAATGTTTCCTGAAGTCATGGGAGCTGTGCTGTTTTCTGACTTTGTAAACATGTCCACGGGTGATAGACAGGTGGAGTTTGAAAAGGGGCTCAGAGTTATTGTTTGTACGATGGTTGATAATTTTATGGTAAGCGATAACATTTAGAAATTGTCCTTTTGTGTGTGTGTGTATATATGTGTATGTATTTGTGTGTGTGTCTTGTGTGTGTGTCTTGTGTGTGTGTATGTAGCAGTAACTCTATCCAGATGTGAGAGCAGCTCTCTATTGTTGGTCTTTGAAGAAAATTGATAACTGCTGGTGGGAAAACTCTAAAGTGAAAAGTTGGTCTTTAAGATGCGGTCTTTGATATGGCGAGGATGTACGTTCGTCAGAAGAGATCCTCAACTGGTTCTTATGAGTCTCCTCTTTGGCTGAAGGTCAATCTTCAAAAACACTCGCTTTTTCTCTCGGCTTCCTCTCCTCTGTTCCTCTCTCCTTCCTCCTCTCTCTCTTACACACACACACAATCGTCCCAATATATACATTTATGTATAATGCATATTATCTTTTACTTGTTTCAGTCATTAGATTGCGGCCATATATATATATATATATATTATATATATATATATATATATATATATATATATATATAATATATATATATATATATATATATAACGGGAAGCTTTATGAAAATAGACATAAGACGAAGGCAGGTTTACGGAAATAAACAAATGACGAAGGCAGGTGGAATACAAACAAACAATTGTATTAGTATGGCGCTCAGGAAATATAAATAAAACAAGTCTTTAACGTTTCGAGCCTACGCTCTTCAACAGAAAGATACACAGAGAAGAAACACAGAAAGAAAGAGAGAGAAAAAAAAAATATATATATATATATAGCAAATAAGAAAATGGAGGAGAACAATAGTTGGTTCATCAACTTTAGGACATTAAAAATGTTAACTTATTTACTTATTAAACTGATAATTATAATAACCAACATACATATAGCATATTATTCTAAGTTAACATTTTTAATGTCCTAAAGTTGATGAACCAACTATTGTCCTCCTCCATTTTCTTATTTGCAATACTCTTTTACTCTTTTACTCTTTTACTTGTTTCAGTCATTTGACTGCGGCCATGCTGGAGCACCGCCTTTTTTTTTAGTCGAGCAAATCGACCCCGGGACTTATTCTTTGTAAGCCCAGTACTTATTCTATCGGTCTCTTTTGCCGAACCGCTAAGTGACGGGGACGTAAACACACCAGCATCGATTGTCAAGCAATGCTAGGGGGACAAACACATACACACACATACATATATACGACAGGCTTCTTTCAGTTTCCGTCTACCAAATCCACTCACAAGGCATTGGTCGGCCCGGGGCTATAGCAGAAGACACTTGCCCAAGATGCCACGCAGTAGGACTGAACCCGGAACCATGTGGTTGGTTAGCAAGTTACTTACCACACAGCCACTCCTGCGCCTATAAATTAATGGTAAAATATCTCTTTACCTTCACCCATTTAATACACTAGGTAAGTTAATTGCAATGCTTTAAAAAACACTTGTGTATTAATTAATTGGGTATTTTACCTACAGTATATTGGATAGATGTTATCCTTTAGTGGGTTGGACCCACAACCCCTAACTTTCTTGGAGTTTATATATATATATATGCGCGTGTTTGTGTGTATGACTATATATATACATGTGTGTTTGTGTATGTGTCTATCTGCGTGTATATGTATGTGTGTATGAGGCGTATCATTTTCAATGATCACTAGAAGTGCAAGTGGGGTCGGCTGCAATCTTTGATATGAAATGTGAAAGATATTATGATGAATGTTCTCATTAGACGCTGTGTTCAGGCTAAATACAAGCGCTACAATTCATCCTTCTTGGCATTCCTATCAAGAAGCCAGCAGTTAATCAGGCGCCAGAATGTGGAAAGAGATACATTTTAAAGTTAACATCGGAAGAGCTATTTACACAGCCCTCAGGTAAAGCTAGCAGTTCTAGAAATAGATTGAAGTTTGCTGAAAGAGATAAGCGTTTATAGATCGGCTGCCATAGCATGGCGGAGAGGCAAGCTATGCTAGAGTTAGGTATGTATATTTGTGCGTTTGCCAGCGTGCAGATATTTACTTTTATAAGTAGGATGAGGAGGTTAGCTGCCGGCGAGCAGGGCCTTCGTTTCTCTGTCATAGTTGCGTCTCTACGCTTAGACTAGTGAAATTCGTCCGGGATCTATATTATTCCTGAAGTTCCATATAAGACTTTTGGACGTCCTCGCAAGCGAAACAGTAAATTGGGGACTCACTGTAGTATATCAAGGATCCACGAAATTTTTTTTTACTTTAGATGCATTTATTACAAAAACAACCATGTTTCTTTCTCTTATGTTTTACATAGCTCAGCTTACACACGTTAATGAGTGAAAAAACAAGATAAGAATTTTGAAAGAAAAGAAGCCCGTCGGATATATATGCGTGTGTGTGTTGTGCGTGTGTGTGTGTGTGTACGTTTCTATGTCTGCGTTTGTCCCCTCCCAACATCACTTGACAATCGATGCTGGTGCGTTTACATCCCCGTAACTTAGCAGTTCGACAAAAGAGACCGATTGAATAAGTACTAGGCTGAAAGAGAATAAGTTGTGGGGTCGATTTGCTCGACTAAAGGCAGTGCTCCAGCATGGCCGCAGTCAAATGACTGAAACAAGTAAAAGAATAAAAGAATCTGGAGCTGGTCGAAGCAGGTTTTTTCTTTCGGTGGCGGATCAGTGTGTGGAACTGAGGCGCGGAAATGACCGCGAAATATCAATAGCTGTCATTCTCTTTCACTTTGGGGAGGATACAATTGTATATTCACAATTCATTGTAAATGACTGGGACATTCTTCTCCAGGTGATCCCAACTTAGCATTTGATTCCTGACTGAAGCGTTGTCCATTTTCTTCGTTCACTAACGTACGCGAAAGTATCTATCTATCTATCTATCTATCTATCTATCTATCTATCTATCTATCTATCTATCTATCTATCTATCTATCTATCTATCTATCTATCTACTTCTTCAAGTATCACTTGAAGAAAAAAGTGAGAGTAGAGAGGCAAGTTTTGTCTAGTGAATGTTTTAAAAAAAGATGGGTGAATGTAGCAAGGATGGCACGTATGAATGACGAAGCCACCTTGACTATGATTCTATGAACCGTAAAAATTAATACAGAGAGTTGCTTATTTGCAAAAAAAAAAAAAAAAAAAGAAATATAACATGTGACTTCATTGACCGAGGTTACCGTGGTCTTTTCCGTAGGCTTTTCTTTCCACGGGTAAACCTCACCTGTCCTCCCCTTTACACTTCATATTGACATTTCTGTGATAACGATCCCTATTCATTTTTTTTTTGCTCTCCCCCCCTTTTTTGTCCTCTTTCTTTCCTTTTACGATCCCTTTTGATCGAAAACCACCACTCCCTTTTTTTTTACCCCCAAAAGAAAAGCTCTACCTTGTAATTTGTTCTATCTGTGTGCAGCCCTGTGCGGCTAATAAAGAAACATATCTATCTATCTATCTATCTATCTATCTATCTATCTATCTATCTATCTACCTATCTACCTATCTATCTATCTACCTATCTATCTATCTATCTATCTATCTATCTATCTATCTATCTATCTATTTGTCTATCTGTATGTTTGTCTCTCTCTCTACTCACTCATACACACACACACAGAGGCACGAACGTCATAGTTTCAACCATCCCCGTTTTATTTTTAAATAACTGTATCGTCCTGAGTTTATGCATGATGTAAATAATAATAATAATGATAATAACGACAACAACAACAGCAACAATAGCAACAACAGCAATGGTAATATCGCAGCCCCTATATTGCTTGTACACGTGTGAAGCAAGGCACGGCTGATGACACATGAGCCGTACTTCTCAGTTTACCTTGAAATATGTAGGACACATTTTCTACGGCATCTGACTTGTATCTTCTCTGCTCCTAGCTTCAGTTTCAGCGAGAAAATTCTCCCCTATCCCATTAACCACCAAATGAAACAGGGATCGTATTCTTTCGAGACTCACCACCCCTCACTCTGTGTCATCCCTAGCACCTGCTCTTCGTTTTTCTTGCTATTAATAAGCTACTCTGAGGTAATTCTTCTTTGTATAACGGGTGTTGGTTTCGAATTTCCTGACACTTCCTCATTTAACGAAGTCGTTGATTGTGTCGCTTGCCGTTATTCATATTTTGTATTCAAGTATCAGCGGAATTCTGCTCTGGGGACGGGCTAATCGGGCTTCGTAGCCATAGAAATAGCCCCCTTCTGTAGTATTCGTAAAGGAAGGGAGACGGAATGTTCGATAACAATTTTTGAGAATTAATCTGTCACACATTCACGTACAAGCGCTCGCGCGTACAAACATGTGTGTGTATGTGTGTGTGGATATATATATATATAATAATAGTGTAATAAATAAAATATATGCATACATGCATACATATATGTACGTACCTACATCTACATGTATATATACATGCATATATAAATATATATACGTGAGTACAGGACACCACAAATAGACGTTGAACTCAACGAGAAACGAAAACGTAATAACAAACATGGAAACGGACCTTTTTTAACAACGAAAAAAACAGAGTACAAGACAAACTACACAAGGAAAATTCCCCTTCATCAGCTGTCCTTAGTTCAACTCCAGCGTGTTTCGAAGATATATATATATATATATATATATATATATATATATTATATATATGTGTGTGTGTGTGTGTGTGTGTGTGTGTGTGTGTGTGTGTGTGTGTGTGTGTGTGTGTGTGTTGATAGGTATTCTGATAAACTTATCCAAACACATGTTCACTGTATGATTTTTAACAAAACGCAAACAACTTTTTATTCTCTCTGCTTATTTCTTTGTGTGTTCCTTTCTGTTGAAGAGCGTAGGCTCGAAACGTAAAAGATTTTCTCACCTTCCCGAGCGTTAAACTAATACACCTGTTGTTGTTTATGCACCTGTCTTCATCTTTTGTTTTTCTGTAAATTTCATCCATCATGTATATATATATATATATATATATATATATATATATATATATATTATATATATATATATATATATATATATATTAGCTCCTACACGCATTTTTTCTCTCCTTGTTTCTTTTCTGTGTGTCTTTCTGTCGAAGAGCGTAGGCTCGAAACGTAAAAGACTTGTTCTATTTATATTCCTGAGCGCCATACTAATACATTTGTTTGTTTGTACTCCACCTGCCTTCGTCTTTTGTTTATTTTCGTAAACCTTCCCGTTATATATATATATACATACATACATACATACATATATATATTACCGATACCTCATATTTCGTACCTTGAGTTCTACTACTGCAGGGAATTCTTGGGAAAGCATCCAATGCAGTGGTTTGAAAACTGAGCGACACCTGTCTTTCTTTAACCCCATTCCCAAAACTTAGGGATAACTTCCCCCCCTCCCGTCTTTACTAATCCTTTACGTTTTATGTTTTACTTTTATGTTCCCTGTATAATTCCTCTTCCTCTTCTTACGGTATTGGACGAATTAAAAAAATACGTCTAAAACCATCTAATTTTATTAAACATGGAAGTTTGTACCCTTTTCAATCCTCACAGACTTCTCGCTCCTTCGAGAACATTATCCTAACCTTTATTCACTTGGCCAATGCTCATTGATTAGTTATCCATTAAATCAAGTGTTATCCGATAATACCATGTCCCATATATATAGTCGCCATGATAGATCGGTAGCCACTACACACATTTTTTTCTCTCTCCTTTTTTTCTCTCTCCTTGTTTTTTTCTGTAGAAGAGCGTAGGATCGAAACGTAAAAGACTTTTTCAATTCCTGAGCGTTATACTATACATGTTTGTTTGTACAACCACCTGTCTTCGTCGCTTGTTTTTTTTTTTTTTCGTGAACTCTCCCTATATATATATATATATAATATATATATATAGAGAGAGAGAGAGAGAGAGAGAGATATCTTATTTTAAAACTGCTGAATCTTGATATAAGCTTCGTTACTTTGTCTCTCTCCACCAGGCAAAGAAAACGATATCTTATAGACATCGTTATATTCGTGACACGCGCGTTTATAGTAACGCGCTTACGATGGTTTTTTTTCTTCTTTTCTCCATGGCTGCCGCAGTGAAAATGTACCCACGCGTTTACTTATTTATAGATAAACAGCGTTAAGTGATTTCTTCTTCTTCTTGGGTCAGAGGAGCAATGTCAGTAACCGGAGACGCACTCTTTGTGTCGTTTGCCTGTTCTTATATTTCTTATTTTTATTTAGTGTCATGTTGCACCATTGACATACACCAAGATCAACACCTGGTTTACTATGACTTATAGTAAAATGTTACTTAATGTTGCGATTCAAAAAGTCTATTTATATTATTATACCTGCAATGAGAAACATCTTAGCAATAATGACAATTCTTGCTAAGAAAGGCAACGGAGACAACTCCGAAATTTAAACTGAATAAAGAAGTGCGGGTGTGGTTGTGTGGTGAGAGGTTTGCTTCCCATACACGTGGCGTCGGGTTCAGTCCCATTGTGTGGCACCATCGGCAAGTGTCTTCTACAATAGCACCGGGCTGAACTCACCTTGTGAGTGGATTTGGTAGACGGAAACTAAAAGAAGCCCGTCGTATAATAGAGCCAGAACACTAAGACAATTTTTTGCCTGAACAAACGAAACATGTATTGATATTTCCCTTTAAAATCTTGGGATATTGCAAACCATATTTGTAATATCCTATGGATGGGAAATACAGCAACAAAAACATGTGCTTTGTGGAAACGTACGTAGCAATGTATTAAAGGATTTATGAATTTCCAAACAAAAGTTCTTGCTATTACTGGAATCATCCTACGCCACGGTGGCACCAGACCAATAACCTTCTCATAAAATTGCTGTGGAAGACGGGAATAAGCGGTGGCCGGAATAAGTAGCATAGCTTTTTATGAGCGCACTCAAAAACGTTTCACATATACGAACTGAAAGGATATATATATATTAGCTCCTACACGCATTTTTTCTCTCCTTGTTTCTTTTCTGTGTGTCTTTCTGTCGAAGAGCGTAGGCTCGAAACGTAAAAGACTTGTTCTATTTATATTCCTGAGCGCCATACTAATACATTTGTTTGTTTGTACTCCACCTGCCTTCGTCTTTTGTTTATTTTCGTAAACCTTCCCGTTATATATATATATACATACATACATACATACATATATATATTACCGATACCTCATATTTCGTACTTGAGTTCTACTACTGCAGGGAATTCTTGGGAAAGCATCCAATGCAGTGGTTTGAAAACTGAGCGACACCTGTCTTTCTTTAACCCCATTCCCAAAACTTAGGGATAACTTCCCCCCCTCCCGTCTTTACTAATCCTTTACGTTTTATGTTTTACTTTTATGTTCCCTGTATAATTCCTCTTCCTCTTCTTACGGTATTGGACGAATTAAAAAAATACGTCTAAAACCATCTAATTTTATTAAACATGGAAGTTTGTACCCTTTTCAATCCTCACAGACTTCTCGCTCCTTCGAGAAACATTATCCTAACCTTTATTCACTTGGCCAATGCTCATTGATTAGTTTATCCATTAAATCAAGTGTTATCCGATAATACCATGTCCCATATATATAGTCGCCATGATAGATCGGTAGCCACTACACACATTTTTTTCTCTCTCCTTTTTTTCTCTCCTTGTTTTTTTCTGTAGAAGAGCGTAGGATCGAAACGTAAAAGACTTTTTCAATTCCTGAGCGTTATACTAATACATGTTTGTTTGTACACCACCTGTCTTCGTCGCTTGTTTTTTTTTTTTTTCGTGAACTCTCCCTATATATATATATATATATATATATATATATATATATATAGAGAGAGAGAGAGAGAGAGAGAGAGAGATATCTTATTTTAAAACTGCTGAATCTTGATATAAGCTTCGTTACTTTGTCTCTCTCCACCAGGCAAAGAAAACGATATCTTATAGACATCGTTATATTCGTGACACGCGCGTTTATAGTAACGCGCTTACGATGGTTTTTTTTTCTTTTCTCCATGGCTGCCGCAGTGAAAATGTACCCACGCGTTTACTTATTATAGATAAACAGCGTTAAGTGATTTCTTCTTCTTCTTGGGTCAGAGGAGCAATGTCAGTAACCGGAGACGCACTCTTTGTGTCGTTTGCCTGTTCTTATATTTCTTATTTTTATTTAGTGTCATGTTGCACCATTGACATACACCAAGATCAACACCTGGTTTACTATGACTTATAGTAAAATGTTACTTAATGTTGCGATTCAAAAAGTCTATTTATATTATTATACCTGCAATGAGAAACATATCTTAGCAATAATGACAATTCTTGCTAAGAAAGGCAACGGAGACAACTCCGAAATTTAAACTGAATAAAGAAGTGCGGGTGTGGTTGTGTGGTGAGAGGTTTGCTTCCCATACACGTGGCGTCGGGTTCAGTCCCATTGTGTGGCACCATCGGCAAGTGTCTTCTACAATAGCACCGGGCTGAACTCACCTTGTGAGTGGATTTGGTAGACGGAAACTAAAAGAAGCCCGTCGTATAATAGAGCCAGAACACTAAGACAATTTTTTGCCTGAACAAACGAAACATGTATTGATATTTCCCTTTAAAATCTTGGGATATTGCAAACCATATTTGTAATATCCTATGGATGGGAAATACAGCAACAAAAACATGTGCTTTGTGGAAACGTACGTAGCAATGTATTAAAGGATTTATGAATTTCCAAACAAAAGTTCTTGCTATTACTGGAATCATCCTACGCCACGGTGGCACCAGACCAATAACCTTCTCATAAAATTGCTGTGGAAGACGGGAATAAGCGGTGGCCGGAATAAGTAGCATAGCTTTTTATGAGCGCACTCAAAAACGTTTCACATATACGAACTGAAAGGATATATATATATATAGTTAATCCAAACAAGAAAACAAAAACCAAAAAACAACAACGCAAGGACGTGGAACAAATAAAGTATTATTGGACGCTCAGGAAAGAAGGGAAGAAGGAGGGTTTAACGTTTCGAGCGGAGCTCTTCGTCGGAAACATAGGAGAAGGAAAGATCCTGAGAAGGGAAGACAGAGGAAAAAAATCGCTAGTGATACAGACGAGGTCATATATATATATATTGAGCTTAGCCACACAACAATGCCTGTGCCTATATAACAGTAGTAGTAGTAGTAGTAGTTGTAGGTATATATCTCATGTCATGACAGCCACCCCTCAACATTCAAGGAGCGTCTACCGAAGGTAAACGAATCCTTTTGGTTGTCCCCGTCGCTTTAGAAGCCGTCGTTGTTGTTTACTCCCAAGTTAGCTCTAATCGAGTAGACTAATGATCAAAGGTGTTCCAGCAATGCCCACCCCGCCTTTTTCTTAGAGGCAGTGTTCCACTTCAGTCAATTTATTCTCTTTTACTTTAAAAACGCTAGGGTGTGTTCGGAAGTAAATTTTACTGCTATTTCTAGTAAGACGAGCGATCGAATAGAGACTAGCTCGGTTGAAACGAACAATATTTTTAGTTCTTCCCACGGTTGAGGACACAGGATTCTCTGGTTTTCTCACAAACCGTCCCTGCCCAGTTCCTTTGCATATCAACTATACTTAAGGGAACATAAGACGCCGCCCTTAAATTTAAAAAAACAAAGTCTCAAAAATCCTCCTGGATTCTATATAAGTTGGACTTCCTATAATCTTTTTTTGATGCCCTAAAAAGATTTTTCTGAATATGCGCTGCTGGAATCGGCGTGCGACTCATAAGCCTGCTCGTCTTTTATACCATCAAATACAATATATTTTATGTCATCTTGTTGTATTATTATCATGATAATTAGCAATTTACCATACACCTCATAATTACTGCCTTAAAAAGAAAACCGTTCTGGCTTCAATCAAGAAATTTCTAATTGCTTGTTTCGATGTAGCCATAATTAGAATTTATGTTTGTTTTCAGTTGAAGTTTCTCGTGTTTTTGACTTTCTTTTTTATTTACTTGTTCATTATTTGGTTCTTTCTAGATTTCTAGTGATTATTTTAGTGTAGCATCTCAGGAAAGGAGACGCCGGGCGCTTTTTATTTGAACGCTGAAAGCAAAAATCTCTTTCACTGGCAAAAGTAAGCCTTCGTACATATACCACGACGAGACGAGAATCTTAATGCTCTTTGACGTCCCACAAACATGCACTTAACTAAATTCGCTTAAAGTATGAAATTAAACGTTGACATGTGAAATTCTTGATTTATCAAAATTATCTTCATCTCTACAGGATGTACCATACTCATCAAACTGCAATTAAGACTCGTTCCACTTTAGAAGTTGGGATAGTCTCAAGATTCAAGGACTCTCCAAAGCTGACATGCCATTCAGATAAAAGACAGACTTACTGTCTGGAGACAAGAGGACAATCAAGGACAAGTAATTCTGGCTCAATAACCGTTATCAGCACGGCAATAGTCTGACCTTATCTCCAGTAGCCAGAGGACCTGGATTTATATAAAATTAAAAAGCTCAGTAGAAAACATCTATGCCAAAAATGGGCCAAGAGGAATGACTCAGAATGGCCCGTGGCATGTATTTGAACAACATAAACAAATACAGGCATACAATAAAAATTCTTGATTTACTAAAATTAGTTCTCAGTTGGGAAAAGTTTAAAAAAGGCGACAGAAAACAGGAAAGGGTCAAGTAAAGGCAGACAGCAATGAATGCCAAAAGTGTGTGCTTAGTAACAGAAAATAAAACACGAGAGAAGGGTGAACAGAAAGAGGAGAAGGTACGTAGGTAGGTCAGGAAATAGTGTTGATGAATTTCAAGTCGTTTGGACTTTTCAAAGGATGCAGCGTCTGGCAGATAACAACCAAAGTAGATAACGCAGACGACCATAGTTTCCCCGGGCAATTGTTCCAATTTAACAATATGTAGTTTCTCAGCAACGATTTCAAATTCGGCTGCGATCATCCTTGTGTTTCATCATTCCACCGAAGAAAAGTGCTTATTAACTTCGAAATCAATGCAAAATAAATAAATAAGTATCATTTAATATTTATCCCTCCATCAAAGTGGATGTTGTGTTAGAACAGAGGACACTGCGATAGTTACCGCGAGAGAATCTTGCATATAGGTCTTTGGTGCATATAGACACTTTTGTTTACATCGCTAGCGGAAGATAAATCACACATCGTCGCCACTGCCGAAATCACGGGATTTCGGCCTTCCCTAGCCTTATCGGTAGTAGACACTCGACAGCTGGAGATAGCAGCGATATTTCTGTCATCTCTTTGGCAGTTTATTAGAATTAAAATAAAAATTTAATAGATCGAATGTGTTCAATATATGAAAGTGAGTGTGTACGTGCGTGCATTCCCGTTGTTATCCCAGCCGACTAGCAAGATATGAGAATAAAGTGAAAGCTATCACACAGGCACGAAAACACGCATGCACGCACACATACACACACAGACACACACACACATACACAAAACTGGGTGAGTTTAGGTGCCAGTCAACGAAGGAGCCACCGAGTGGTCGCTCGATCGAACCATGAGAAATAGCAGCTAAATGTCTCTCTTTCTACCTCCTCTCTCCCTCTAAATCTATCTCTAGCTATCTATCTGTCTGTCTATCTATCATCTATCTATCTATCTGTCTATCTTTCTTTCTCTTCTCTTTGCATTTGTTTGTGTGTGTGTGTGTGTATCTGTCTGTCTGTCCCTCTGTCTCTCTATCTCTCTGTCTGTCTGCCTCTCTCTCTTTCCTTCTCTGCTTCTCCCTACCATACGCTGCTGTCTCACATAAATAATAGATAATGTGGTCCTACGCATATATACTCCCTTGTCAAAAAAAAAAGCGAAAACAAAAAACAAACAAACAAACGAAAAAGACAAAATAAAATCCCCTCCCCCAGGAGTCTAACGGCTGGATGCTTTATTGGTTTATGATCATTGGTCCCTCTGCATGACGTGTTTGATGAGAGCTGAACCCAACAACAACAACACCAGCGCCGGCAGTAGTAACAACAGCAATGTCTTTTTAATGACTTCTTAAATGCTAGAAACGATTTGATGTTAAAGCATTTACACTTTCCAACGATTTCTTCCCGTTTCGTTTTGGTCACCTTTTGTTTACTTAACTGACAGATCCATTAGAGACGAGAAGGATTGTTGGTCTTACGATATCATTTCCAGATTTGGAACATCATTTTGAAAAGTTTGTAGCATCTATAGAAGAACGCCAACTACGAAGAGAATACCTGGTGGTATTTAGTTATGTCAGTTTTACAGTGTGGGATCTTTTAAAATTCCTTCCAGCCACCAGGAGTTTTTCAAGTTTTTTACATTAATGTAGTTTTGCAAGCTGATGACGAAAATTAGGTTAATTTCCTCAAGAAATTAATAGTGAAGAAAATTACAAACCTCTAAAATTATGTAATTTTAACCAATTGGAAGTATCCATTGCCGACATAGCGGAAGTCGAAATCGTGTTACATTGAGAACAGTCTTATCATTACGAGACAGAACGTGCGTACATATGTCTGTATGAGGATGTTAGAGTGAGAGAGTGAGTGAGTGTGTGTGTGTGTGTGTGAGAGAGAGAGAGAGAGAGAGAAAGAGAGAGAGAAGAAAGAAAGAAAGAAAGAAAGAAAGAAGGAGCTTATATGTGTGTGGAATGAATTTAAAAAGATCTACGGATTGAGTTCAGCTTCACTCCTGGTATTGATTTTATCTTTTATCCCTCCACGGTCGATAAATAAATACCAGTCGTGTTCTGGTGTTAATTTAATCAACTTTACCCTTTCATAGGCGGCAGAATCTTGAGAGGATCAGATACATTGCCTCGCGGTATTTTGTTCCGAATCCCTGCGTCGTACGTTTAAATTCGGCCAAAATCAACTTTGCTTTCGTCGTTTCGAGGTCGATAAAAAAAAGTACATCCGTCCTCGTTTTTCACTGATTCATTCAACACTGATCTAGGACAACACGGGATACTCAGTTGTGAATCATGTTACGCTTATCATAGAATGATTTGTGATAAGCGGAACAGGTCAGCGACCGCTCAAAACAACCGCAAAAACGCGTCCCCCAAACCACCCCAAATGCTCTACTATACAGAATGCGCCGATTATCGCTTGGGTCCACATGGAACATACTGCAAGGTGGCATATATTTTACACGGATTTATGTAGTCGTATCCATGAACATGGGACCAATGAACAGAAAAGCCACGAAGGCTCCAGATCAGAACCGTTGTAGCAACATTGTAATCCCTTGGGTAAATCAATACAATGGACGCTAGAGTATTTGTTGACAGCAATCCATAGTATACATAGATCAGAATTGGGCCCCCTCGGTCATGTGGACCCTGTGCGCATGTCCAGTGTGCCCATGTCTTATGATGACACTGATCCTCATCCTAACAAACAACACAGGCGAGTGAAATTCTCTACAGGAAACGGTAAAGAGGACCAAGAATATACTTGGCGGTGGAAGCTTCGTTGTTGTGGTGTCGATGAATCTAGCCATTCGATTCATTTACAAAATGCATGCAGATGATTCATATATCACGGTTGTTATATATTTGTTTTATATTTGTATATATATTACCTTCGAAACGCGGAGTAGGGGACAACTGATGAAGGGAATGTTCTTTTTGTTGCATGTCTCGTATCTCTTGTTTTTTTCGTTGTTCGAAAAAAAGAGTTCGTTTTCTATGTTTTTGTTTTTTATGTTTTCGTTCCTCATTGTGTCTACGTTTTTTTGATGTCTTATACCTCTATATACATGTATATATACATATAGATGTAGGTATGTACATATATGTATGTATATATGCATACAATTATATATTATTTATATTATTATTATATCTATATATATAATCAGTATTATGCAACCTGGCAGTCTTTTTACATGGGATTTCGCCTGTCTTTTGAACCAAGGCCCTGAAGAGACTCGTATACATAGATATGAATTATTTATAAATCAATGTATAGAACTCGAAGCAAATTGTTGGCTTTATTTGTTTTGTTTTTTTTAAATGGTTATATTTTATCGTATATTAATACTATATTCTTAGTATATTATCTTATATTGTAATGTAATAAATTGTCAGATTGTCAATTGTATTTCTCTATTGAATTTATTATTTGTAATATATATATACATATACATACATACATGCATGCATACATGGTGATGTATGTCTCCATGTGCTTCCCATTGTCAATGGCATTTCCGACTTTCCATCCATGACCTCTCAAACGACGATTCAGTCCTGTTGAAGATCTCCATGGTTTGAAGCACACAGGTGACAGACGAGACTCGTGACTCCCTGTGCGCTTCCAACTGGTTCGGTCTGCACACGCTGCCACTCTGCCATCAATCACCTCAGCACTTTCGGCAGATGGAATGATAAATGACGAACGAGGTCACCGCAAAGAAACAACTGTTGGTCGTTGGATTGTCGTGATAAACGCCTGTACAACAGGAAAACCACTCTCTGAGTGTCCATGATAACCATCTAGAAGCGACACGATCAGCAAGCACGTGAAATTGGTTTTATATCAGAGTGTTCGTCTCCTGAATATCTGGACGCGCAGTAAAACTAATGGAAGCGAGATACATACATGCATACATACATACATACATACATACATACATACATACATACATACATACATACATACATACATACATACATACACATACATACATACATACATACACATACATACATACATACATACGTGCATGTATACATACATACAGCTACATACATACATACATACATATGCACGCACCCATATACACACATATCTAAAGACACATGTGGTTCCCTCTAGTGATGGTTGTTAATACAAGGGAGATAACCATCTCTTCGCAACATGTGGCGGGATTAGAAATCTGAATTTGAAGTTATGTATCTATATCCTTGTATCCGTGTCTTTGTGTTTGTTCACCTAACCGCTTGACAACCGGTGTTGCTTTGTTTACGTGCCCGAGGCGTAACGGTGCCGCACAAAAGAGATCGATAAAATAAATAATAGATTTGAAGAAAAATATTTTTTTAATAAGTACTGGGGTCGATTAAAGTCTCACCGACTAAGCTCTTCAAGGCGGTGCTTCAGCATGGCCACAATCCCATTACTGAAACAAGGTACAGATTAAAGACATACATACATACATACGTACGTACGTACGTACATACATACATACATACGTACATACATACATACATACATACGTACGTACGTACATACATAAATACGTACGTACGTACATACATAAATACGTACGTACGTACATACATAAATACGTACATACATACATACGTACGTGCGTACATACATACAAAGACTGACAGACATATACATACATACATACATGCATATGTACGTACGTACTTATGTATGTATGTATGCATGCATGCATGTATGTATGTATGTATGTTTGTGTGTATGTGTATGTATGCATGTATGTATGTATGATGTATGTATGTATGTTTGTATGTGTGTGTGTGTGTGTGTATGTATGTATGTATGTATGTATGTATGTATGTATGTATGTATGGCGCTATGCCAATTAACACAATTCCGATCTTTAACCAATAAATAAAGTAGAAAAAAACCCAAACAAACTGAAACAAGTAAACATTAGCCGCCTGCCGGCCACCACCCCGTCGCCACCACCCGCGACCTGTTAAGAGGTCATCTTGTTTAACTAATTCTAATAAATTTTGGTCTCACCAATTCTCTTATTATCTTCTCTTTCCATTTGTTTGTAATTCTAGCTTTTAACTCATTCTAGTTTTTCTTTCCTATTCATTCTCTTCTTCTTCTTCTTCTTCTTCTTCTTCTTCTTTCTTCTTCTTCTTCTTCTTCTTCTTCTTCTCCTCCTTCACCTTCTTCTTCTTCTTCTTCTTTCTTCTTCTTCTTCTTTCACTTCTTCTTCTTTCTTCTTCTTCTTCTTCACTTCTTCTTCTTCTTTCACTTCTTCTTCTTTCACTTCTTCTTCTTCTTCTCCTTCACCTTCTTCTTCTTTCACTTCTTCTTTCACTTCTTCTTCTTCTTCTTCACTTCTTCTTCTTCTTCACTTCTTCTTTCACTTCTTCTTCTTCTTCTTCTTCTTCTTCTTCTTCTTCTTCTTCTTCTTTCACTTCTCACATTCACTCTTAATTTTTCGTTCTTTCTGTCTCTTTCTTCTCTGCCGTTCTTTACTCGTCTCTTATTTATTTATTTATTCATTTTTTTTTTCTGTCGCCAAAAATTTCTTTCCTCCATCTTTCCCCTTGCTTGCTTTTGTAGTCTTTTGAATGAAATTAGAATGAAACAGGTTGAACGAAAGAAGGAAGGTGGAAGGGGGATGGATGTAATGGGTGGGTGGGTGGGGGGTTGACTTTACATGAAAGAAACCTGGATGGGATATAAAGATAGGAAAATGCTTTAATATCTGCGAACAGAGGGAAGCTTAGCAGCAGAGGAAGAAAAAAGCAGACAGACAGACAGAGGGAATGAGAGAGAGTGAAAGAGAGAGGGAGAGAGACAGAGGGAGAAGTAGATTAAATAAAGTGAGGAAAGGAAGATAGATAGATAGATAGACAAAAAGAGAATCGGAGAATGGTGGGGGGGGGGAGACGGCGTAGAAGAGCGGTATGAGTCACCTGTGAAGTATGCTAAGGCGTTTCAGTCAACGTGACTTCTACGTTCGAAAGCAGCCAAAATGGAGAAGCGAATTTTTCAACAGGATCGATCGTTCTCTCTCTCTCTCTCTCCCTCACTTACTGCCTCTCTTTCTCTTTCTATCTCTCTCTCTCCCTCACTCACTGCCTCTCTTTCTCTTTCTTTTTCTATTTCTCTCTCTCTCCCTCACTTACTTCTTCTCTTACTCTTTCTTTTTCTATCTCTCTCTCTCTCCCTCACTTACTTCTTCTCTTTCTCTTTCTTTTTTTTTCTCTCTCTCTCTCTCCCTCACTTATTTCCACTCTTACTCTTTCTCTTTCTCTCTCTATATCTCTCTCTGTCTCTCTTCTCATCTTGCTTTCAGCTGGGGGAAAAAAAAAAAAGAAACGAAATCTCGTCCAGATGAAGACCTGTATGAGCTGTAGACATGTAGAGAGAGAGTTCGGAGGCAGGAGAGCAGCGGAAGGAATCAATGAATAAAAGAAAGCAGTCGATGGGGGTGGCGGGGATGGAGCAAGATTATAAATAACGAACGAGACGTACATGTACAAACGCTTGTGCGCGCGCACACACACACACACGGAGGCGTGCGCGCGAGGAAGAGAGAGCGAGAGTGAGAGAGAGAGAGAGAGAGAGAATTATCTGTCTGAATCCCTTCGACGACTTAAAATATGAGAGAATATAATACCATGTGATATTGTATGGTGCAAGCTAACATCGTAGTGTTGTGGGAAATGTGAAGTTTACTACGCCCTGATTTGATGCAGTTCCCGTCACACGACAGCCAACATGGGTTCGGTTTCAGCTCGCTGTGTCGAAGAATTCGTGTTGGTTGCAAAAAAAAAAAAAGTTGTCATTTGTATGTAAAATGGTAAATAGTAGCAGTTGAAGAATGTCTTCGATCAATTTCGAGTGGAAGGAAGCAAGCCACAGCAATTACTGCTACAGTGACCTGATATCGTTTTAGTTGCAAGCGATTGGAAGACAGGTGTTTAGAACAGACAGCTGAAAGAACGAACGCTGTGAATGAACGAAAGAAGCACCAACGGTGACGGTCATGACTGGATTGGGTTCTTTTACTTACTTGTTTCAGTCATTTGACTGCAGCCATGCTGGAGCACCGCCTTTAGTCGAGCAACTCGATCCCGGGACTTATTCTTTGGAAGCCTAGTACTTATTCTATCGGTCTCTTTTTGCCGAACCGCTAAGTGACGGGGACGTAAACACACCAGCATCGGTTGTCAAGCAATGCTAGGGGAACAAACACAGACGCACAAACACACACATACATATATATATATTATACTTTGATACTTTGATAGGTTTCGGCCATTATTGGCCCAGGCCATGTCTAACTTAATAGCACCACCTGGCTTCTTTCAGTTTCCCTCTACCAAATCCACTCACAAGGCATTGGTCGGCCCGGGGCTATAGCAGAAGACACTTGCCCAAGATGCCACGCAGTGGGACTGAACCCGGAACCATGTGGTTGGTTAGCAAGCTACTTACCACACAGCCACTCCTTCTCTTATAAAATATCGGTAATGTTGTTGTTGTTGCTCCTAACTCTTTGCAGTGTTGTCGCTGCCGTTAGTTCTAAAACAGAAAAAGAGAACGAAAAGGAAATAAATGGTTTTGAGAAACGGTGATTCTTACAACTCTTACGTGATGTTGACTGGATGGACAGAAAACATGAAGTTCACGTGCCAACGAAGAACTAAATCTCTACCCGGTCGCACGAATTGCTAGTAATAGCAGCCAACTCTCCACCCCTCGATTCATATTCTATATTACAGGCTTACATTGGATAGACTGTCTTTGTAAAATGACAGGATAACACAGGATGGAACGCCTTTGATCAGAGGTCTGTTCGATTAGGGTTGAACTGGGGTTAAACAATTAAAGGACTACAGCGACAACGGAAGGGGCCGTTTAAAGAAGGATTTATGCTGAAAGAGCAACGCATAGAACGTTCGCTTGTGTCTTTGATTTGTTTCAGGCGTTGGGCTGCGGCCATACTGGGGCAACGCCTTGACAGGTCTTAGTCAAATGAATTAACCCCGGGACTCGTATATCTTTTAAAAAAAAAACTGGTACTTACTCTATTGGACCCTTATCCCGAACTGTTAAGTTACGGGGACGTAAACAAACCAACACTGGTTATCAAATGGGGAGGGGCACAAAGGCAGATACACGCGCGTGCACACACACGTGCACACACACGTGCACACACGCACATATACATGCGTATACATATATGTATATATATGTATATATATACATACATGCATACACACACACACGCACATGCTCACACACACACACACACACACATGCACACACACACACACATACACACACACATACACACACATATCGTTTTTTTATTAGGTTTGCAAGGTTCTTTATGTGAATTCGGGTGGTGAAGCATATTTTGTTGTGTCTGGGGAGAGTCATCCTGTTTTGATGCCTTATTAATCAACACACTCACCGGTTCGATTTCCACTCATTTATTTTTCATTGCTTCTTGCAACCTCTTCAATAGCTGTCATATATATATATATATATTTATATATGAGAGGTATTGGTATCCAGAAGACCCAAGACGGTAGGTAAGTCTATGTAAGTTCTACGAGAGGGCCTTAGTTAGACTCTCTACGAGTGAGGAGTCTAATGTGGGTCTTGTGTGTGCATGTCTATGTTAAATAAAATGAGACAACAAAGCCAAGGCTGTGTGGAATTTATAGGACATTTATAAAGAGAAAGATAGTCTTACACCTATTTCTGGGATATTAGGGATATCCCAGAAACAGCTGTAAGGCTAATTTTCTCTTTATAAATGTCCTATAAATTCCACACAGCCTTGGTTTTATTGTCTCATTTTATTTAACACACACACGCTCACACACACACGCTCACACACACACGCTCACACACACACACAACACACACACACACACACACACACACACACACACACACACACACATATACATATATATGTACATAATATATAAGAAATAAATATACATTGAGTATAGAAAACCACATATCGAAAATTCCAAAAAGAAAAAAAAATGGATTAAGGATTTAAAAAAAAAATCGTTAAAATTTCAAACCCTTTCGTGACTTTTGGCCTACTGTATATATTGTGTCTAATATAAGCAAAATACCCGAAATTTGTTGATTGCACCAACCCTATTTTTTTGGCTGGCACTTTGTTTTATCGTCTCCGAAAGGATTAAGGGGTTATATGAGCTCAGAGCCTAAAGAGCTGTCAGAAAAATCACTAAACATTTTGTCCGACGCCGTAACGATTCTGCCGGCTGACCGCCTTGATAATACATACATTGATGATAATACATACATACGTACATACACATACATATACATGTATGTGTGCATCTATATACGTATACGTATATGAATGTAGAGGTCTGCATATTGACAGCGTGTGTATCGTTGGCGATTTTCTTTCTCCGCCTTCCCTTCCCTGGATCTTTCCTTTTTCTATGTTTCTGACGAAGAGCTCCGCTCGAAACGTTAAATCCTCCTTCTTTCTTTCCTTTCCTGAGCGTCCAATAACACTATACTTGTTTCCAAGTCCTCGCGTTGCTGTGTTTTCTCTTTGTGTTTTCATGTTTGGATTAACTTTATATGTATAAATATACATACAAATATATATAGAGATAGATACGCATGCATATATATATATGCACATACATACACATACGTGAGTGTGTGTTATATATATACACACACACACACACACACACACACACCAAATTACATTTATATTTGTGTGTGTGCGTGTGTGAATGTATGTATGTATATATGATGCATGTGTGTGTGTATGTGTGCGTCAGTGAAAGATATACGAACTAAAAATAAGCGACAACCCCCGTGCATCGAACTAAAAAGAAAATTAATTTGTAGCATTTAACCTACTCGAGTTGCGCAGTCTCTCCCATGTTACTCTAGTAATCACAAATACAGTAAAACCAGCCATTGGCCCGCTGTTAAACATACAACCAAAGGCGCCGCCATTGTTCGCTAAATACATAATATATAAAATAAAATTAACAATAAAAATGTACAAAGTATATCTAAAATTCTTCTTTTCATCTGAAGACTGATACTGTTTCATATATTATGAACATAATACAACAGCAACAACAACAACAACAAAAAGTACATAATGCCTAGGCACAGAAAATATGACGAATACCAAACGTCAGGTAAACAGCGAAACGGGGAAAAACTTGTGAAGCAGCCAACTTTCTTGAATATTTTCGTCTATATTGCACTTATGCATCTATATTTTGTTTTTCTTGTGACTGTTAACGGCCTCAACGCTCCAGCTGTCTCTGTTGTGGAGCAAATAACTACATGATGTTACAGAGTTGTTATATGAAACAATTAAAACAAGCAAAAAAACGTTTCATTCTCAGATAAAAAACCAGCTCCAAAACGTCAGATTCCTCTTTTATCTTTCTAATATATTACATTTTTGTCCTTCATGTCTCCGAAGACGACCAGATTTGGCAGCAGTACTTTTTGTAAGCCCCGAGGTGGCTTATTTAGGCCAAAAGCTTCCAAATATACAAGCTGCACCACTTAAGCTAAATTTTTAAGATGAGGTAAAATCGTGCAGGAAATTATTTCACCCTTTCGTCTTCCTCTTCTGTTATTCAATGGCGACACAGAATTAAGACAACCGAGCAGTAAACTGGTTACAGAAGCTGCCAGAATGAGACATAACCGTCCCGCTCTCTGTCGGGGCTTCACTCTTGATTTTCTTTGAAGGTTGACTCCCTCAGCCCATGTTTAAATAAACGGCAAATAAACTTATTCAAACTCTCTTTACTCTTTACTCTTTTACTTGTTTCAGTCATTTGACTGCGGCCATGCTGGAGCACCACCTTTTAGTCGAGCAAATCGACCCCGGGACTTATTCTTTGTAAGCCCAGTACTTATTCTATCGGTTGTCAAGCAATGCTAGGGGGACAAACACAGACACATAAACATTCACACACACATATATATACATACATATATACGACGGGCTTCTTTCAGTTTCCGTCTACCAAATCCACTCACAAGGCTTTGGTTGGCCCGAGGCTATAGTAGAAGACACTTGCCCAAGATGCCACGCAGTGGGACTGAACCCGTGACTTTTAATGCATAACTTTTATTGACAGGGTCCATCGCTAGTTTTCCAATGCTGTTTTTTATAAACCTCTTTTCATTTCTCTTCTCTTGCTCGGTTTATTAGGTCGGTTTTCTTAGTTTGCATGGAGTATAAGCAACTGAGATCACGGCGATCCCCTTAAACGGGACATCGGTCTGTTGCAGTGCTCAAGGCCAGCAACTTTTTGAGGGGAGCGAGCAAGTCGATTAAAAGTGGGTGATATTGCCCCCTCCGAGGGCAGTGGAAAGTTCCAAGGAGGCGTTGTAGAAAAGTAGGGCGATAATGGAGTGGAAATTCATGTAAAAACAAACAAAATAATGGGTTCCTTAAGTTAAGTTTTATTTGTGGAATAGAGTTGCTTTGAATTTGCTTCAGAAAGAGGTCTATGTTTGATGATGATGATGATGATGATGATGACGACGACGACAACGATGATGATGATGTTGTTAATGATGATTATGATGATGACAATGATGATCATGACGACGACGATGATGACGATGATGATGATGGTGGTGGTGATGATGACGACAACGACGATGATGTTGTTAATGATGATGATGATGATGACGATACTGATGACAATGATGATGATGATGATGATGATGACGATACTGATGATGATCATGATCATGATGATGACGATGATATTGTTAATGATGAGGATGATGATGATGACAATGATGGTCATGACGACGACGACGATGATGTTGATGAGGATGATGATGATGATGATGACGATACTGATGATGACGATGATGATGACGATGACGACGACGACAACGACGATGATGACGATGACGATGATGATGATGGTGGTGGTGGTGGTAATGATATCGAAGACTACATTACCCAATATACATCACTTACTCTATTTTAAAGAGAGTAAGGTGTGATATGAGGAATATGTGTGTGGCTTCCTATGTCTTGTAGGTCGAACGACTTCATAAAGCCTGTCTGCCTCCCTCCCCCTCCTCCCTCCCTCCCCTCCCTCACTCGTTGGTTCATTGGCCTGTATACTCTAACGAAATATCTTTACTGGCATTCAAACTTTATTGGTGCAACAACTTTTAACAGCCAACGGCTGACCCGTTGCAGCAGCTGAAATCGATTCGATCGATGCAACTTAGCTGCAATATGTCATCACGGAGACGTTGTTCTGTTGCCAAGAAATATTACTTTTGAACGCCGCCACCTTTGCTCGGACAGGAACAAACATATTATTTAGCGAGTTGGATCTTCTCGCGTGGCTTTTGAAATGCTCCTCGCCATGTCATCAAGCAAATTGACATTAGGGACCTTCGTCCACCAAAGGTCACCATGCCACCAGCAAACTCATTTGCTTGTTTCGTTCATTGGACTGAGGCCATGCTGGAGCACTGCCTCGAATAAATCGACCCCAGTACTTAAGGATTTTCTTTTTTCTTTTTAAAAAAAAAATGACTTGTTTTTATTCTGTCGGTCGCTTTTGTCGAACCGGTAACTTACAAGGAGATAATCAAACCTACACCGGTTGTCAAGCGATGGGACAATGTCATAAAAATTGTCTTGGCTCAGGCATGGCTTTATAGGCGCAGGTTTTGTGGTTAAGGTGCTTGCTTTGTAACAATGTGGCTTCAGGTTCAGTCCCACTGCATGACCCCACCCCAGGCTGACCAATGTTTTCTCAGTGAAAAATGTAGACGGAAACTGTGTGGAAGCCTATCGGATGTGCGTGTGTGTGTGTGTGTGTGTGTGCTTCTGTGAGTTTGTAATTGTCTCCCCACAGCTTGACGACCGGTGTTGGTTTGTTTACGCGCCCTTATCTGAGCAGTTCGGCAAAAATGATCATCAGAAAAATTATCCAAGCCCTTGGGTCGATTCATTCGACTGAACTGAAATATATCCTTAAGGGCGGTGCTCCAGCATGGCCTTAGTTCAATGACTGAAACCTGTAAAGGAAAAAGAATGAAAAAAAGAAAAACCATTCGAATCACATGACGTTTAGATCATAGGAAAATGATACAACTGACGTAAGGCATCGATAATATCGATTTTAGACATTGACATAAAGCTACAAATAAATCGCGGGGGTGGGTGGGGTGGATGAGTGTAAGGAAGGGGGGGATGTTGTCGGGGGTATTGATCTCTTGCATAATTGATTGTTGTATGTATTTTTTATTATCTGATATATTTAAAAACATTTCTTTTACTTCTTTCTGTCGTTGAAAGTGTGGCCATGCTGGGACAACACCTCGTCGACCTTAGTCGACTAAATCGAACTCAGTACTTGTTTTTGAAGGTTGATACTTAATTTATCGGTCTTTTCTGTCGAACCGCTAACTTACGGGAACGTAAACAAACCAATATAGCTTGTCAAGCAGTGATGGTGGGTGTGGGTAAATACAAACGCAAAGACATACATATATATACATATATACACATATATACATACACATATATACCTATAGGCGCAGGAGTGGCTGTGTGGTAGGTAAGTAGCTTCCTTACCAACCACATGGTTCCGGGTTCATTCCCACTGCGTGGCACCTTGGGCAAGTGTCTTCTACTATAGCCTCAGGCCGACCAAAGCCTTGTGAGTAGATTTGGTAGACGGAAACTGAAAGAAGCCCGTCCTATCTATGTATATGTGTGTGTGTGTGTTTGTGTGTGTGTGTCTGTCCCCCCAACATCGCTTGACAATCGATGCTGGTGTGTTTACGTCCCCGTAACTTAGCTGTTCGGCAAAAAGAGACCGATAGAATAAGTACTGGGCTTTCAAAGAATAAGTCCTGGGGTCGATTTGCTCGACTAGAGGTGATGCTCCAGCATGGCCGCAGTCAGATGACTGAAACAAGTAAAAGAGTGAAGAGAGTAGAGTATGTATACAACTAACCAAATCCACTCACACAGCTTTGGTTGACCCGAGGCTATAATAGAAGGTGCCTCGTGGTGGGACTGAACCCGGAACCACGTGGTTGGAAAGAAAACTCTTTACCACACAACTACGTCTGCGCCTTGTGTATGCCTGTTTAAATGGAGTGTCACACGTTTTTTTTTTTTTATCTGCCTTTTTATTTTCTTAACCAAAATGGCGACTTTTTCTTTTGTTACCGAGATTTCTCTTCTGTGACGTTATTCCCGGCAAAACTTTGTCTACGTTACAATTAAACTATTTCTAAATGTGACTCGCCCGCTTCTACTCTACTACGACCATCCATCTTACAAACAGAAATAAATAAATATACAAAGAAATAAATATATTTAAACCAAGATTTTCGAGATTCCAAGAAGGCAAATAATATCAATTATATTCTCTCGACACATTTAGCTTATCAAAACCAGCAGATACTTTTACGTGACTTTTCCTACTTACTACCCATCCATTCAACAGATTTTGTTTTACTGTATGAAATTACAATCGTGTGTTCCCAATCTCTTAATAAAGACACTTCTGACAATTCTAATTATCAGCTGTTATCTTTAAACAGGCTGCTATTTCTCCTACCTATATAATCTTATACGACTTCAGGTGAATCAGATCAAAATGTGACTTTCCCTTACATGCCACTCTTAATATATTTATCTATCGTAATTAGCACACAAAGAACAAAAAGTGTGTTTTCTGCGTGCAGAACGACCTGGTGGTTGGTATAGGTTACTTGTTTCGAAGCTCAAATTAATTTGTGAACATTTGTTCACAATGAAAGGTGTGGTCAATTCCATGCACGATGATGATGATGAGAATAATAATAATAATGATAATAATAATAATATTGATGATAATAATAATGATAATAATAATAATGATGATGATGATAATGATGATGATGATGATGATAATCGTCTTCACTTGGAACTGCGTAAAATACTGCACACACACATGTGGGCGCAGGCGTGGCTGTGTGGTAAGAAGTTTGCCTCCCATCGGCAAGGTTCCGGGTTCAGTCCCACTGCGTTGGACAAGTGTCCTCTACTGTAGACCCGGACCGACGGAGACTGAAGGAAGCCTGTGGTATATAAATGTGTGTGTGTGTCTGTGTATATGTGTGTGTGTGTGTGTGTTTGCGATTGTCCCACCAACGCTAGACAATCGCTGTTGGTGTGTTTACGTCCTCATAACCTAGCGGTTCGGCAAAAGAGCCTGATAGAGTAAGTGCCAAGTTCTAAAAAAGTACTGGAGTAGATTTATTTGGCTAATACTTATTTAAGATGGTGCTCCATGTTGACCACAGTCTAATATCTGAAAGAAGCAAAAGATATAAAAAATGAAGGACGTATGTGTATGTATGCATGTATGCATGTTTGTATGTATGTATGTATGTATGTGTTTTATATATGCGCTTGTCTTTTATAGATATTTATTAACAAAGGTTATAAGCATCGTGAAAAAAAAACGACAAAACCGATGCTTTGTGTACGAAGTCCCTTGAGACATTTGTTCTGCATCGAGTTAAACACTCCATTGTCACTCTGGCTTTGAGAAATGCCATAAATTAATGATTGACCAGTTGGGAATGTGCAATTACGACGCTTTTATTAAAGGAAAATTGTCTGGTCTGATGTGTGGGTATGCGTTGCTGCATTCGCCATTGGTCAGTATATTGAAGGGTCCTCCCGGGCGACCCTTCAAGCAGAGTCCCAATCAGTCCCCACGTCCGCGAAATATCTCCTCATCTGTCGTGACCACGAGCCATGTGATCGACCAATACGAGTTGTCAACCCAGTCGGATCTTCAGTGACGGGAAAATCGAGCAACTTGGCTAAACAATATGAGATGGCGCTCCCCAATCATACAACATAATTCCTAGTTCCTGAGTAGACTCGTTGGTTGGATACGGAATCCGATTAACAGTAACCCATAATCATACGAAGTGGCCTGGTACCCTGACCTGCTCTGTAGTTGTGAAACTCGGACACTGTTAAAAAAATAAAGTGATATAAAATAAAATATAAAAAATAGAACAAGTATTTAATTTAAATTTTTGTGTAGGCTCGAATCTGGTGAGAAACGGGAAATTGTGGTTTCCAATTTATTTTTATGTATGCAAATCAAATTGTTCAAATACAAAATAAAGAAGTTAATATTAGGTCACAGACTCAGCTCACGAAAACCTCGCCTCTATTGTTTTATTCAATGTTTACATTTAATGAACAGAAGGCGTAGGAGGGGCTGTGTGGTAAGTACCTTGCGTACCAATCACATGGTTCTGGGTTCAGTCCCACTGTGTGGCACCTTAGGCAAGTGTCTTCTACTATAGCCTCGGGCCGACCAAAGCCTCGTGAGTGAATTTGGTAGACGGAAACTGAAAGAAGCCCGTCATATATATGTATGAAATGACTGAAACAAGTAAAAAAGTAAAAGAGAATACGGCGGCGAGCTGGCAGAATTGTTAAAGCATCGGAGAAAAATGCTTAGGGGAATTTGTACTGGCTTGTATGTTCTGAGTTCAAATGCCACCGAGGTCGACATATATTCATTGCTGTGTCACTAGTTGATCTTTCCGTAGTTTCGTTTCTTTTCTAATGCCATATCTGGAACGGATTACATATTTAATTGTGAAACACTTCCATGATTAACTTGGGCTTTGAATCAAGTAAACATGTTTCATGCATTCAGAGAACACTGTCGTCTGATTTGGAGTTAA
This sequence comes from Octopus sinensis, assembly GCF_006345805.1. Taxonomy (NCBI): domain Eukaryota; kingdom Metazoa; phylum Mollusca; class Cephalopoda; order Octopoda; family Octopodidae; genus Octopus; species Octopus sinensis. The sequence goes on from NC_043007.1 coordinate 31,505,568, forward strand.
ACACTATTATTTTATTCTTTTGCTTGTTTCAGTCATTCGACTGCGGCCAGGCTGGAGCACCGCCTTAAAGGGTTTTACTCGAGCAAATCGACTCCAGGACTTCTTTTTTAAAGCCTAGTACTTATTTTATATAAACACACCAACACCGGTTCTCAAGCGATGGTGTGGCGACAAACACACACACACACACACCCACACACCCACACACACTTCTTTCAGTTTTCATTTCCAAATCCATTCACAAGGCTTTGGTCGGTCCGGGGCTATAATAGAAGACACTTGCCCAAGGTGCCACGCACTGGGACTGAACCCGGAACCATGTGGTTGGGAAGCAAGCTGCTTACTACGCAGCCACTCATACGCCTGTTAAATATATTAATAATTTGTTATATGCCACAGAATCAGCATCAGATTACAACAACCATCTGTGAATCATACTTAATGTAAATACATCGCAGGACGTGTGTTTAAAAATACAAAATACATCAGTAGTAGACGAAGATTGTCTAACAGCAGCAAATGAGAATGCTAGACACGGATTTCTACCTTGTTGCGTTTTGTCAGTAGCATGTACAAACTGTCAACCACTGTTAAGAGGAAATATAACGGATTTTTATTCAGCTGGGTGTCTAATTGCAACAACACTTCTGATTGTTCAATCACTGTTTTCTTATATCAATAGCAACAGATTTTGCCTTAGTATACAGCTGACAGTGAGTTCATGCTACTGACAAAGCCTAACAAGGCAGAAATGCACATCTAGCACTGTAATAAGCCAGAGCTGAACGATTTTCGTTTGCTATCGATATAGTTTATGCTTTTTAATACTAGATATTAACTCCGGGCGAATACCGCAGTAAATTTGTTTTTGTATGACGTATTTACATTAAGTAGTATACACAAACAACTATTTAAATATATTGGTATATTAAAAGACATTATGGCTAATGTCTTTTACAAAGCCATTAACCGTAAAGAGCGATTTTACTTGGGGAAGCGAGCTTTCGAAGAGGAAGTCTCTCCGACGCCATTTGCAATATTTATTCTATGACTTAACGTCAACAGATAACAGATAGCAGACTTGCAGATTTGATTCACAAGGAATTCACTTCTTGTTCTATTATTGCTGTTACATTGATTGAAATAACGTTTTTTTTTCCTTCTTTCTCGTCAGGGATGAGTAGTGAAAATTTACAAATATATAGTTTATTATTTTCCGTTAAGTGAATGGATGCGTGAACAATATGAAATGACATTCAGACATATATCTTCATGTTGTTTGTCCTTGGTAAGACAGCTTGACGAAATCTCCTCTTTTTTACACCTTGTTCCCTCTCGTCTCTTTTCTAATATATATATATATATATACATATATGGAGGATGTAATACATAATAACGGTTCGGTTCTTTCAATACATAATCGTATATTTTCAAAGGCAGGAAGATTCCATTATGAATTGAAACACCTGTACCGTTAAAATGCATTATTGTCTTAATAAATAAGTATATATACTCTTCATACAAACACAAATGCCTTCATACATACATACATGTATACATACATACATACATACATACATTCAAATGTATATGCATGTATGTCTCTCCCTTTCCCTCTTTATCTCTCTGTATGTACGTATTATGCAAATGAATATATATATATATATATATATATGTAAATGCATTGAATTTCAGCCTTGTATTGTGTTTTAGTCTTCTCAATCTTCTTCCTAGTATTAAATATATATATATTATACATTTGTACGTTTATACATGCACACAACACACGCACGCTCACACACATGCACGCGCGCACACGCTCACACACATGCACGCGCGCACACGCTCACACACATGCACGCGCGCACACGCTCACACACATGCACGCGCGCACACGCTCACACACACATGTAGTTGTGTATTTAATTATATTTCTTTCTGAAGCCAAAACAATCCAAGTTATGAAAATAATGCAGGTTGAAAAGGGGTCCTGACCCTGAAATACTGAAATGCCAGATAAAACCATCATCCTGCCTTATTTTTGGAAATTACATTGTTTTGGTTTCTATCTATCTGTCTATCTATCTATCTGCCTATCTGTCTTTCTGTCTGTCTGTCTATCTATCTATCTATCTATCTATCTATCTATCTATCTATCTATCTATCTACCTATCTATCTATCTATCTATCTATCTATCTATCTATCTATCTATCTATCTATCTATCTATCTATCTATCTCTTTCTCTCTCTCTTTCTCTCACTCACTCTCTCACTCTCTATCTATCTATCTATCTATCTATCTATCTATCTATCTATCTATCTATCTATCTATCTATCTATCTATCTATCTCTTTCTCTCTCTCTTTCTCTCACTCACTCTCTCGCTCTCTATCTATCTATCTATCTATCTATCTATCTATCTATCTATCTATCTATCTATCTATCTATCTATCTACATACATATTGTGTGTGTGAGGCAAGCTGGCAGACTCGTATTCACGTCCCGTCCAGCTGAGGAACACATACGCCATAGAAACCGGGAAACCGGGCCCATGAGCCTGGCTAGGCTTTAAAGGGGCGCATTTATTATTTTTAGTCGTGAAATGATTATTGAGAAACTCAGGGTCACATCATTTCAGTCACAATTTTATTTTTAATACAAGTAGGGTGTGGTTAGAGGGAGGTTTGTTTATTATTTCTAGTTGGCCGAACGACGACGTGGGCCCCCTCTCGTTGGTTCGCCTATCGTGGCTATTTACAGTTAAGTGGTCAAGTATCTTTGCCCAATCGTTGGTTGCTATACCAGCTGAGGCTTTACGAAGTACGAAGTCCTTCGGTGGGGGGCAGGTCTACTGGCAACTCTCTTCTCAAAACTAGTTAAATCATATTTTGAATTGCTTTGTGTTGCTGTCAGCTTATAATTGCAAGTGAAAACCGATCCTTGGTTGAGATTTAGTCTTCAAGTAGACTAATTAGTCTTGTAAAAAAGGAAGTTACTAATGGTCTGGTAGTTAACTATAGCCCAAGTACTTCAAGAAGTGGACCGACTTTCCTCCATTTCATGTGGGGTGTATATTGAAGTGTGTTGAACTAATACACAATTTCCGTACTGTTTCTATTTATTTCACATTTGTCTCAATATTTGTAAACATAGAGTATCTATCATTTAACCCTTTAGTTTTTAAACCGGCCATATCCAGCCCCCAAATATCCGACTTGTTTAAACCAGCAAGATCTGGTATGTCACATCTACCCTACAATGCCATTCTAGAAATAAACAATCGCACTCTCGAAATCTTGAGATAATCTACGATTAACTCAAAACTATGTGGATAAAATAAATATCCAAACTGTTATATGTATTATATTCTCTTTTACTTGTTTCAGTCATCTGACTGCGGCCATGCTCGAGCACCGCCGTTAGTCGAGCAAATCGACCCCAGGACTTATTCTTTGGAAGCTTAGTACTTATTCTATCGGTCTCTTTTGGCGAACCGCTAAGTTACTGGGACGTAAACACACCAGCATCGGTTGTCAAGCGATGTTGCGAGGCTGGGGGACAAACACAGACACACAAACATATACATATACACATACATACATGCATACATACTTGTATGTATATATATATATATATATATATATATATATATATATATATATATATATATATATATATATATATATATACACGACGGGCTTCTTTCAGTTTCCGTCTACCACTCACAAGGCTTTGGTCGGCCCGAGGCTATAGCAGAAGGCACTTGCCCAAAATGCCACGCAGGGGACTGAACCCGGAACCATGTGGTTCGTAAGCAAGCTACTTACCACACAGCCACGCCTGCGCGTATTACTTAAAAAAAAAAATTAATGATAAATCGGTCAAAGCATGCTCTACAATATGATGTGACTCGGAACAATCTCTTAGCCCCAATCTCACTCCTGTGGGACTTCAATTCTATGTTTCGTTAGGTCACACAAAGCAGTTATCAAAACATATTGTGACACCAATACGAAATGTCAACTCAAATTCGAAATCTCCCAACTGTCAACAGAGATATTCTGAACCATCCTATCTCTCTCGACATTCCATTTAATCAAACAATTAACCTTGCAGTCGCCTTTCTCTCTCCTACAACAATTGGAATTTTTCATTTCTATTCCCGCCCTACTTTCGTCATATATATATGTGTGTGTGTGTATCTTAGACCATCTGCCGTGTTGGAGCACTGCCCGCCAAGTCCACTCACAAGGCTCTGGTCGCACCGGGGGCTATAGTACGATGGACATTGTTGTAGAGCTGAAAAAGAGGTAATTTCTACTCTTCTCCTCTGGAAGCCATCTACTCGCAATACCAGAGGGCGCACACTCTCCTACCCTGATGTAATCTCCAGGGATACAGGCATCCAGCAACAGGACCTCCGTAATGCCATGATGGACCGTGAAGTCTGGCGTAGCATGGTAAATTCCATTGTCTCGACCACGGTCGAACAATAATGATGATGACGAGTGACTTGCCCAAGGTATGACAAGCAATGGGAATGAACCCAGAACCATGTGACTGGGAAGCAAGATTCACACACACACACATATATACGTGTGTGTGTCATCATTACGACAGTCCACATCACGCCACCGCACTCACCATCATCACAATGTCACGTGACGTCCTTCGTCTGCCGAAAATCCAAACTTTTAGCTTCTCACAGTCAATATTGTTAATGCAGTGAGCTGGACTGCAGTAACAATACTCAATCAATCCATAACATTTGAACCTTTCTCTAATTTGCTAGCTTTATAATGTTTTTTGTTTTCTCTTCCTTTTCTGATTTTAAGACTACGAAGGGATTTTAAGATTTGTCCGTGTAAGACAAGTCGTTTATAAAGCTTTTAGATCTATCGTTTCCTTCCCTTTTTTTTTCATTTTTATCAAATTACTACCGTATATTTTTGAATGAACATTGTTTCTTGTTTCCTAGTTGAAGATTTTGATTCAAATTTATGCAGCCAATTGTATCCATCTCTGCAGTTTTTGTCTATAACAATGCCTGTGTTGCCGCAGAGATTGGTGATGGCTGCATGAGTCTAGTTCAGCCAATGTGACGGTGGTGTGTGCTATTATTATTACGTGGTAATAATGATAGTACTTCTCTGCTGTTCACGGTGCTGCTGCTGCTGCTACTACTACTACTACTACTACTACTACTACTACAAATATTAGCAATTGTCGTGATAACATTTTACTACAAGAATCGATTTTGCGCTGCCAGGCGACTGTTGTTATTTAGCAACAAACATAACTGCCTGTACATGTATGCATACAATGTATGTGTTTGTGTATATATGTATGTATGTATGTATGTTCGTCGGCATCACGATCTATGTCTGAGCGTATCTATCTGTCTGTGTGTCTGAAAAGGAAATGTTGGAAACTGTTGAATGAATACAAGTTATATATATTGTCTGGAACATGTTATTGCCCCCACCTCTTTTCCCCTCTTCCTCCTCCTCCTCCCCTTCTTCTTTCTCTTTTTCTTCTTTTTCTTCTTTTTTCCTCCTCCTCCACCTTCTTTTTTTCTCCTCCTCCTCCTACTTCTTTTTTCCTCCTCCTCCCCCTCCTCCTCCTTCTTCTTTGTCTCTCTCCCTCTTCTTCTTCTTCTTCTTCTTCTTCTTCTACTTCTTCTTCTTCTTCTTCTCCTTCTTCTCTCTCTCCCTCTTCTTCTTTATTTGGGTATAGCTTCATTGATTCGGCTGCCATTTTTCTTTTATAGTGTCAGACAGTCACGATTGAATTCCTCCGCCAGAAAACGATGCTCTGTGTTGTCTTGAAACGGTTTTAATGAAATTCTTGCCGGTTCTCGTATCGCATACAGAAATATGGGTCGGCTGGAGTGTGAAAGCAGCGAATGCCATTAAACAGATTAGCCAATATAGAAGATTACACATCCACCAATATATATCAACCATGCATGCATACATATACATATATATATATATATATATATATATATTATATATATATATATATGCATACACACACACTATGCATACACACACACACACACAGAGCATGCTATGCCAACACGTGGCAGTGCGGGGAGTCTGGAAAACAAAAGTGATGAGAGAGTTTGATGATGCAGATTACGGAGCATCTCTTCATGCGTAATGTTGACGCTTAGTGCACGCAGACACACACACACACGCACGCACACACACACACACACACACACACACGCACGCACGCACACACACACACACCACACACACACACACACACACACACACACACACACGCAAACATAGAGAAAAGTTAATTTACTATGCAAGCAAAAATATGCTGTTGTATGTATATATATACTCTTTTACTCTTTTACTTGTTTCAGTCATTTGACTGTGGCCATGCTGGAGCAGCGCCTTTAGTCGAGCACATATCGACCCCAAGACTTATTCTTTGTAAGCCTAGTACTTATCATATCGGTCTCTTTTTGCCGAACTGCTAAGTTACGGGGACGTAAACATACCAGCATCGGTTGTCAAGCGATGTTGGGGAGACAAACACACACACACACAAACATATACACAAACACACATATATATATATATATACATATATACGACAGGCTTCTTTCAGTTTCCGTCTACCAAATCCACTCACAAGGCTTTGGTCGGCCTGAGGCTATAGTAGAAGACACTTGACCAAGATGCCACGCAGTGGTACTGAACCCGGAACCATGTGGTTGGTAAGTCAGTTACTTACCACACAGCCACTCCTATAAAATACATATATATATGAATGCATTATATATGCATATATGTATGTATATATGTGTGTGTGTGTGTATGTATGTATAGTATCTATATATGTAAAAATACATGATATAAATATATGATATATATATATATATATATATATATATATATATATATATATATTATATATATATATATTATATATAATATAGCAAATTAATATCTATTAATCAATACATACATGCATGTATGTATACGTGTGTTTGTGTTGTGTATGATAATGTGAAAGACTGATAACATCCGTGTGCAGCTCACATACAATTATCAACTAAAGAAAAGTAGTGATGCAACAAGTATATATACATACATACTGTGACATAGCTAGAGTATGTGCCGCCAGGAGCAGTTCTTGAATGTGCCCATATCTCCACTACGCTACAGACATGTACATGTGTGTAGTGTGTGTGTGTGTGGTGTGTGTGTGTGTGGTGTGTGTGGTGTGTGTGTGTGTGTTGTATGTGTGTGTGTGTTGTGTGTGTGTGTACATATACAGTTTTAATTATAATCGTTAGTCCGACAAAATATAGTTTGTTGCGTTAATGATTACGGACCAATTGCTTGTTCACTCTGAAACTAATCTTTGCGCTCGTTTACTCTAAGTGGCCGGACGTAACTTCTCTGGATTTGTCGGTCCAGGAATTCATACCTACCTACCCCACATACATACATACATACCATACATACATACAACATACATACATACACATACATACATACATATATATATATATATTATATATATAATATTATATATATAGATATATTATATATATATATAATAAATTAATCAATATAGGGTGGCAAAAAAAATTTTGTAGAATTTTTTTTTGCCACCAGCGGCCTAGTGGGAAAAAATTAATTTAATTTAATCAGGTTAGTTTACCATTAAACAGCAGATGAAACGGTGCATCGTATAAGAAATTACAGGGTAAATGTTTTTTAAATTTTCTCCTGTTTACGGAATTGATTTTTATTTGCGGTTGAAGCTTTGGCTGTTATTTCTAGTGGGTGAATGGCCTATTATGGCCGTTCCTTGATTGTTGATATATATATATATATATATATATAGACATACATGTATGTGTGTGTGTGTGTGTGTGCGTTTGTATGTGTGCGTGTGTGTGTGATTGTTTGCGCGTATGCATGTGTGTATGTGTGTGTGTGTGTGTGCGTGTGTGTAAGGCCGGGGTGTAGATTTGTGGACAGAAAATCCCACCATTAGTCTTTTAGCTATATTTATTTGTTAATAAGCGTTCACCTGTTGTGCCACGAACTAAAACCGTAAGACTTCCTGATTCAGTCCGCTTAGCTATAATTAAATTCCAGGCTGAAGTTCCACTCATAACAATGATGTTGCAGAAGAGTTGTCACCGAAGGGCATGTTGTCATCTTGTGTGGCTGGGTTCAGATTTGTTTCTGCAAACAGAAGCTGGGGTATAAGTCTGAACTAGTATATGCCCTAATTATTTTCATTTCCGTTTTTACTTTTCAAGAACAGGCTCAGAGGATTGTTGTTTTAAGGAATCAATAATAGAATCTGTTTGATTTCGCTTAAATTTATTTGCCTCGAGTTTTGTCGTGCTGACGATTCGAAAGAAGAATGAAATAGCGCTCTACGTGGCTACCAATGACTGGAAATATTAACATCTTTATAAGGCGTATGGAGGAGGCGCAATGGCCCAGTGGTTAGGGCAGCGGACTCGCGGTCGTAGGATCGCGGTTTCGATTCCTAGACGGGCGTTGTGAGTGTTTATTGCGCGAAAACACCTAAAGGTCCACGAGGCTCCGGCAAGTGGGGGTGGTAGCGATCCTTGCTATACTCTTCCGCCACAACTTTCTCTCACACTTTCTTCTGTTGGCCTGCTCGCTTAGCCGGCGGGGTGGCGTCGTTTGAAGGCTAAAACACTGCGAAGCGCATTGTGACCAGCGATGTGTAGCAACCTCTGATAGCCTGGTCGGTCACGGTGATCACGGTGATAACGCGTATGAGTGAGAAATATTAAATGTGTATACTCTGTACACCTTTTTTACTCTTTAATTTAAATTTCGAACTCTCAAACTCTCAAACTAATTTAATCTAGAAAGGATTGGTCTCCTCTATGATAGTCGAACACTCGGAGTAGACCACGAGTAAATCCAGGAGTTTGATCAACAGCAGAAGCCTGAACTCACTGTCCATACTCATTCACTTGATTCACAAACAGCCTCAGTCGTAGCAGTGGAGAGCAAATATTTTCCACGACTTACGGTGTAACATTAGATCCATAACGGGAACAAAGTATTCGAGTTTAGTTAAGTATTTCAGCTTTGGATACCAACGTATCTCTAATGTAAATTAATAGGCATTAACACAGATGATCACAAGGCATGTATAATTATATGCCTATGCGTATAATTACATAAATATATCTAATATTTGGGACATAGTGCTTCATTTATACACGCATGCTTGGTTTCGACTTTTAAGTAATTTTATGTCAACCACTGGCACTTTCGAATGAAACATTGGGGTAAGATGTAATTAATGTCTCCGAGCTAAATGTTATGGACAGAGTATTCGGCGTCACCAGAAGCAATCATCAGAATGAAGGGGTTAAATTAGTTACAAGTGAATGAACATTGAGAGGAAGTAGTTCACAGCATTGCTTCGGTCGGCCAATGTTTGTGATTGTGTTGAAGGAACGGAACGGACATTACAGTGTGAGCAGAAAAATCTTGATACATATTACTTGGTGGGTGATGGTGACATTCAAAAGGGACCTGGTAAAATATAGGACAGACGTAGTTAGAGAGGAAATTCCGGACGGTTTCAGTTCTGGAAACAACGGGTTTAGCAAAGTTTTCAGGGCAATGTTTGGCAGGGTGAAACTCAGTGAAATGGCGACAGGGAAGTCGAGTGCAAAAGATTTTGTCCGGCGTGCGAACAGTTTTGCCTGCTCGCCGCCTTACATTGGAACAATTAATGGCATTAGGTTTCTAAACAGTCTCCACAAGAACATAAAGATGATTCAATACGATCTGTTCGGGAATGAATACGCTTTTAAGGAATGTGGAACCTTGTTTGAAGCCAAAAAAGTCTTCGTTAACTATATTCAGTAGTTGATAGGCTTTGTACGTGGATAAATTTGGCTGGAATAATGGAGGAATAAGGTTTGATAGTGTGGTAGCATATATGCACGCATATACACTTATACAAAAACTCACACCGATATATCTATCTATCTATCTATCTATCTATCTATCTATCTATCTATCTATCTATCTATCTATCTATCTATCTATCTATCTATACGAATATAGATATGTATAGATAGATAAATGGGTAAATATATGTCTGTATCATTTATACATATATTATATGTATATATATATATATATTATACATATATGTGTGCATGTGTGCGAGAATGTGTCTGTGTATGTGTGTGTGTGTGTGTGTGTGTAGTCGCACACTCGCACAACATGAAAGAAAAAGAAAATTATATTCAGTGACTTCACATGTTTATGTAAATATTTGAATAGACAAAGCAATAAGAAAAGATATTTATCTTGGTTCTTCTATTTTGTTGAGTGGCGTTTAGTAGCAGCAAAGTCTGTTTCAGAAGAGACCATTCTGTGGACGGAATGGAAGGGAAGAAACGGAACAGTGTAATTGAAAACACGACGAGCTTTGCGTTACGTAATTCTGGAAAAGTATAACGAAAATAATTGGTTCTTATGGTCGACATTCCAGAGAGTTGAAGTTTAGCAAACTGACAACTGACAATTATTGTTATTCGCGATAGTCTCTGTAAGAATATGCTGTGCATACACACACACACACACCCACACACACACACACACACATACATACATACACACATACATACATACATACATACATACATACATCCTACATCATACATACATACATATACGTATATTCAAATATATATTTATACATATACATTATACAAGCATATATATATATATATATTATATATATATATATATATATATATATATATATATATAATATATATATAATATATATATATATTTCGCTTTTGGATTTGGTTTGCAAGATTATTTACGTGAGTTCGTGTGTTGGTGAGTCAAGACTGTTGAAAAGGTTGCAAGATGCAACGAAAATTTTAGGAAAATAAAAATAAGAAATACCGTAAATCCTCGAGTATAATCCGCACTTTTTTCCCAAAAATTTAAAGGTTATCAGCTTCGGTTGTCAACCAATGGCGGTGGAACAAACACGGACACACACACACACACACACAGAAAAATATACAACGGGCTTCTTCCAGTTTCCGACTATCAAATCCACTCACAATGTTTTGGTCGGCCCAAGGCTAGAGTAGAAGACACTTGCAAAAGGTGTCGCGCAGTGGGACTGAACCCGGAACCACGTGGTTGGTAAGCAAGCTACTTACCACACAGCCACGTCTGCGTCTATTTAATATGAATTATAATTATGGAAGAGGCTTTAAATGTCTGTTAAGTATTATGACAACCTGTTTCCAAACTTGATATAACGATCAAGTGCAGGATTTGCTCGTCAGTTTGTGCTGCTCTGTGTACAATGGCGTTTCGTCGTCGTTGCTTATACAAATATATTTGCGTAAGTAGGTGGGAGTCTGTGTTTTAATTCATGAAAGTTGTTTTAGATTATGTGTAGGAGTAATTTTGCATGACGAGTCTAAGTAACTAAACACAGATTTAAGAGATCCTCTATTTATATTGTTGACGACGACTCTGTGTGTGTGTGTGTGTGTGTGTGTGTGTGTGTGTGTGTGTGTGTGTGTGTGTGTGTGTGTGTGTGGCATTAGATAAACATATTTTTAGGCTTCTCCAACATTTTTTAAGAAAGAAAGACAGACCGGTTTGTTAAATGACGCAACACATCAGCGCAGAAGTAAAAGAAAGGTCTCATAATCGTCATATATATATATATATATATATATATTAGGACGTGAAATGTAAAAGCCGGACTAGATTATTTTATGCGCAACTCCATTGTCTCCCGAGACAAAAGGATGTCAATCATATATATTACATATAATATATATATAATATATATATATATATATATATATATATATATATATATATATAATCTATATATATATATATATATACATATATATATATGCATATATATATATATATGTATATAATATATATATATATATCTATATGTATATATATATATATATATATATATATATATTATATATATACATACATATATATCTAGTATACTATATATACATATACATCATTTAATATCATTATTCGACAAACACCGTATATTTCCAGATATTATACTTTTGTTGTTCATGTGTGATAGTCCTGTGCCCACATATATGCCCAACTGTATATACATATAATGTAAGTATATACGAATGATATATGCATATATATATATATATATATATGATATATATATATATTATATCTATATATATGCATTACGCATTCGGTAACATACTTACATTTATACGTACATACATTTGCATATGTGGGCACAGGACGTCACAACATGTAAACAACAAAAAGTACGAAGACATGGAATATCGACTTTTTTGCGAACAATGAAAGAAACAAATGGAAAACAAGACAGACAACACAAAGAACGACCTTTCGTCAGGTGTCGGCTGTTTTTCTAATCCGTATTTCGAGCATTTCCCCACAAGATACGTCTTCGATAAAACAGTTACTCCCGCAAAGCAAATTAGATAAAATTTGGGATTGTACGTGTAATTATTTATTTATATTTTACTTGCTTCAGTCATTTGATTGCGGCCATGCTGGGGCACCGCCTTTAGTCGAGCAAATCTACCCCAGGACCTATTCTTTGTAAGCCTAGTATTTATTCTATCGGACTCCTTTGCCGAACCGCTAAGTTACGAGGACGTAAAACAGACCAACGTCGGCTGTCAAGCGATAGGAGGGGGACGAACACAGAACCACATACAGTGATATAATAATACATATATAATATATATTATATATATATATATATATATATATATATATAGTAAAAGACATCCAATGTGCAACGCGTTGGGACTGACCCCGAAGCAATGTGGTTGGGATGCAAACTTCTTACCAATAAACATAGTTTAATTTTTTTTTCTGAAACTAAACAACGGCAATAACAACAACAGCAATAATTTGCATATTTGGAAAATGTTCGGGAGGACTTTGCTCTCAAAGCATTAGTTTTCGATTCCCAACGGTAAACGAACTTCAGCGATCATCTTCTGCTAACCAAGCTACGACTTGTTTCTTCGTTTTCGTTTTCTTTTTATTAATTTAGTTACAACATTTAATTTATTTACAGCAACAATAACAACAACAACAACAGCTGTAGTAGTAATAATTGCAACATCTGAAAACTAGTAAAATTACTGTTTATGTTTGGAATGCATTTCAGAAATATATATCTTACACGTACAACAGCGGGCTTGATTTTGATATTTCTAAATGTAATGGACTCTCATTGAAGACAAACCCTTCCATTAGCGTCGACTGCGTTCTCCGTCTTCGCTCTCTTCTCTCATTTCGCTTTTTCTGTGCAACTTAAAACTTTAAACAACATCTCGTTGCTGTTTGGTTTTTACACAGAAAAATTTAGCTCATACGGATGAAATACTATATCCTACGAAATTCATTCTATTTAATACCCGCCTACATTGGGTGTTTTCTCTGCATATTAGTTAGAATATTACCCCCGACGTTCTGAAATCGGTAAACGGTTTTTATTAGACAGAATATTTCAAGTTGGGAAAGTCTGAGAGCAAGCTGGTTACGTGCTGCAGAGATATTTTATGCAGACATTTATGTTAATGGTTTACTACCGTTCTCTGGAATGTTGGGAGGATTCAGGATAATTCGGTTGGCTTTTAGCGATAGAACAAAGTTGATGTTAGCAGTTGGGTGTAATTTTAAAAGGTCGGCTGCCTGGATAGTCATTAGGATTTTATCTCTGCCTACGAGGAGGGTGTTGTTGATTTTGTTATTAATGTTGCTTTACGTTGAATTTCATTCGAAGCTTTTATTTATTGCGTTTCTTGGCTCTGTATATTTGGTACTGGTGCAGCTGTTGGTGGTGCAACTAGTTCTGCTGGTGTGGTGCCGGTGGCTGCCAATGCAACCGTTCTTGCAGATGGTGATGTTTTTGTTGCTTGTTTTCGTTCCTGTTCTAATGTTTACCACTGAATACTTTTTTGTTTTCTATTTTATCATTTATTCTGAGAGAAATGGGAGGAAATGTAAACTTATAAACCTTTATAGGTGAATTAGCAGAAATGGCAGAAGAGAAATAACAGACTGACTGATGACCAACATGAAAGGTTACAATAGGTGGACAGAAACCTGAAAAGTGATGGACAAAACTGTAAACACAGACACAAATAACATTAAAAGTTGTGTACTGTTTATATCAAAGTAGAGTAAGAAGCAAGATAAAAGAAACACAAGGTGTTTCTAGATCAGGGGACATAAATTCCAGAAACATTGAATTCGCAGTTGAATGGTTGTAATTGGAAGGGAAATGATGGACAATGGAAGAACTCTTAAGAGATGAATCTTTAGAAGAGCAAGGCAGATTGTTTGGGACATAGACAAAGCTTGAGTCTCGTTGAAAATGACGAGAGAATGTAAAGCATTGGGCAACAAGTTGGATGGGATACATACAGAAGTTTTACCAGTCTACAGTCAGCGTGTTCAAAGGATTAGAGACCAGTGTTGTGCACGTAGAAGGCAGAGAAGAACGAGGCTGGAATACGAGCAGGTTGTTAGAAAGATCTAAAGACTTTAGACATATTAGTCGCTTTTCAACAACCAATAGTAACATGAAACTTCAGCTTATGTTTCTCTACTCTATTAAGCTTAACATTTTCTATGAAGGCGGCATTTAGATTATAAATATAAAATAGATTATATCAAAATTCTGTTGTGTCTAGGGAAAGTCATTTTCTTTTTGTGCCTTATAATTTAACACACTCACCGGTAAAATTTCCACTTATTTCTTATATTTATTTTCCTAAAATTTTCGTTGCGTCTTGCAACCTTTTCAATAGTCTTCACTCTTACCGGTGAGTGTGTTAAATTATAAGGTACAAAAAGAAAATGACTTTCCCCAGACACAACAGAATATGCTTCAACACACGAACTCATATAAAGAATCTTGCAAACCAAATCCAAAAACGAAATATATCAAAATTGTTTTCTTTTTAATATTTTTATTTTTAAATATTAAATTTGTCGAGTTGATTTTAAAAAAAACATGAATTATTTTATAGATTGTAATAAAGATTATAGGTGGTCAGCTGGAAGAATCACCAGCACGTTGGGCAAAATGCTAAGCCGTATTTCTTCCGGCATTTTTACAGTCTGAGTTCAAATCCTGCCGAGGTTAACTTTGCATTTCATCCGTTTGGGATCGATAACAACCAAGTATACCAATCAAGTGCTGAGGTTAATGTAATCGACTAACCCCAGTCCCCTCAAAAGTGCTGTCTTTAAATCCTGCAACGGACCGGCGTCCCGTTCAGGAGTAACGTTGTGATCCCAGTCAAGTACACGACATGAAATCCGGGTAACCGGCCTTGCGAGTCCTAGGGCTCGAGGAAAGCAAATAAATAAGCACACATTCTCCACCTCTCTTTTCGTCTGGGCGATTTCCGCTTAATTCTGCGTAAGTAGAAAAGCAAAATGACGTTATATGAATACACTTCTCCATGCAAAAGGCCATAAACTCTCTAAAGCCACAAAGAGATTAACGTCAAAAATATGATACATTTTACAATTAGTAAATAAAAAAAAACAACATTTGAAGTAATACTCATTATCAGTTTACTCTCTCTCTCTCTCTCTCTCTCTCTCTCTCTCTCTTTTACTTGTTTCAGTCATTTGACTGCGGCCATGCTGGAACACCGCCTTTAGTTGAGCAACTCGACCCCGGAACTTATTCTTTGTAAGCCCAGTACTTATTCTATCGGTCTCTTTTTGCCGAACCGCTAAGTGACGGGGACATAAACATACCAGCATCGGTTGTCAAGCAATGCTAGGGGTACAGACACAGACACACAAACATATACACACACATAAATATATATATATATATATATACGACAGGCTTCTTTCAGTTTCCGTCTCCCAAATCCACTCACAAGGCTTTGGTCGGCCCGAGGCTATAGTAGAAGACACTTGCCCAAGGTGCCACGCAGTGGGACTGAACCCGGAACCATGTGGTTGGTAGGCAAGCTACTTACCACACAGCCACTCCTACGCCTTTGCTTTTTTTTTCATATACATTTCAGTTTATATATAAAAAAAATAAATGTGTTCGAACATTAAAAAAAATAATAATAAATTCCATGATATCAACTAATGTGATGCGAGGTCTTTAATAAATATATCATATTCAGAATTCACATGTTTTGTGAGTATTCTAAATATGCTTTGGAGAATATTAAGCAAGAAGTGGGACGAAACACGACCAGTTTTCTCAGCTTTGACATTCTCTGCTTCTCATATTCCGCGAAAATACTCTAAATCCATCTATCACATGCGTTCACACTGAGAGGTGTAATGTGACGGCTTTCTTGAAAACGACGCCTGCTGCTAAACTCTATTGAATCGCTGAATACGTTGGGAGCAGGAATTGATGCCACGAAGGAACTGGCTTAAGGTAAACCGGTCTGCATTGGAAACGTCTGGATTTAGCTTTGAAAGGGGTTACTTATGCTGGGAATTTCATTGTTCTATACTGAACAGGGAAAAGTAATGTCAGCGCCATTTTCTGTTTGTTGTGGTTGGTGGTGTGTTGGTGGTGGTGGTGGTGGTGGTGGTGGTGGTGTTGGTGGGGTGAGGTTAGATATTTTGAAAGCTAAATTATATTTTACACACTTACTAGTATTAAAATGGGGCCGGAACTCATTAAGACTATTTCATTGACGTCATATTTTGGTAAAGGTTTGATCCTGAAGGGATATCATCAGATGTTTTAAATAAAAATGCATTTCTCTCTCTCTCTATCTCTATCTATCTATTTATCTCGCTGTATATATATATATATTGTCTGAGAGAGAGAGAGAGAGAGAGAGAGAGAGAGAGAGAGAGAGAGGGAGAGAATATATATATATATGTGTATGTATATGTATATGTATATATGTATGTATACATACAAGTACACACACACATGTATGTATGTGCATGTATGTGTGTGTGTGTGTGTGTGTGAAGGCGCATGGCTCAGTGGTTAGAACGTCGAGCTTACGATACTGAGGTTGTGAGTTCGAATCCCGGACCGGGCTGCGTGTTGTGTTCTTGAGCAAGACACTTTATTTCACGTTGCTCCAGTTCACTCAGCTGTAGAAATGAGTTGCGACGTCACAGGTGCCAAGCTGTATCGGCCCCTTTGCCTTTCCCTTGGATAACATCGGTGGCGTGGAGAGGAGAGGCCGGTATGCATGGACAACCGCTGGTCTTCCATAAACAACCTTGCCCGGACTTGTGCCTGGGAAGATAACTTTCTAGGTGCAATCCCATGGTCAGTCATGACCAAAGGGAGTCTCAGCAGAAGCAATATACATACATACACCACATACATACACACACACATACATACATATGTATATATATATATATATATATATATATATATATATATATATATATACATATATATATATATATATATACAACACACCCACCACCACAACAATATATATATATATATATATAATATATATATATATATATCTATATACGACAGGCTTCTTTCAGTTTCCGTCTCCCAAATCCACTCACAAGGCTTTGGTCGGCCCGAGGCTATAGTAGAAGACACTTGCCCAAGGTGCCACGCAGTGGGACTGAACCCGGAACCATGTGGTTGGTAGGCAAGCTACTTACCACACAGCCACTCCTACGCCTTTGCTTTTTTTTTTCATATACATTTCAGTTTATATATAAAAAAAATAAATGTGTTCGAACATTAAAAAAAATAATAATAAATTCCATGGTATCAACTAATGTGATGCGAGGTCTTTAATAAATATATCATATTCAGATTTCACATGTTTGTGAGTATTCTAAATATGCTTTGGAGAATATTAAGCAAGAAGTGGGACGAAACACGACCAGTTTTCTCAGCTTTGGACATTCTCTGCTTCTCATATTCCGCGAAAATACTCTAAATCCATCTATCACATGCGTTCACACTGAGGAGGGTAATGTGACGGCTTTCTTGAAAACGACGCCTGCTGCTAAACTCTATTGAATCGCTGAATACGTTGGGAGCAGGAATTGATGCCACGAAGGAACTGGCTTAAGGTAAACCGGTCTGCATTGGAAACGTCTGGATTTAGCTTTGAAAGGGGTTACTTATGCTGGGAATTTCATTGTTCTATACTGAACAGGGAAAAGTAATGTCAGCGCCATTTTCTGTTTTGTGGTGGTGGTGGTGGTGGTGGTGGTGGTGGTGTTGGTGGGGTGAGGTTAGATATTTTGAAAGCTAAATTATATTTTACACACTTACTATTATTAAAATGGGGCCGGAACTCATTAAGACTATTTCATTGACGTCATATTTTGGTAAAGGTTTGATCCTGAAGGGATATCATCAGAATGTTTTTAAATAAAAATGCATTTCTCTCTCTCTCTATCTCTATCTATCTATTTATCTCGCTGTATATATATATATATTGTCTGAGAGAGAGAGAGAGAGAGAGAGAGAGAGAGAGAGAGAGAGAGGGAGAGAATATATATATATATGTGTATGTATATGTATATGTATATATGTATGTATACCATACAAGTACACACACACATGTATGTATGTGCATGTATGTGTGGGTGTGTGTGTGTGAAGGCGCATGGCTCAGTGGTAGAGAACGTCGAGCTTACGATACTGAGGTTGTGAGTTCGAATCCCGGACCGGGCTGCGTGTGTTGTGTTCTTGAGCAAGACACTTTATTTCACGTTGCTCCAGTTCACTCAGCTGTAGAAATGAGTTGCGACGTCACAGGTGCCAAGCTGTATCGGCCCCTTTGCCTTTCCCTTGGATAACATCGGTGGCGTGGAGAGGAGAGGCCGGTATGCATGGACAACCGCTGGTCTTCCATAAACAACCTTGCCCGGACTTGTGCCTGGGAAGATAACTTTCTAGGTGCAATCCCATGGTCAGTCATGACCAAAGGGAGTCTCAGCAGAAGCAATATACATACATACACCACATACATACACACACACATACATACATATGTATATATATATATATATATATATATATATATATATATATATATATATATATATATATATATATTACACACACCCATAACACACACACACATA
>NC_043007.1:31529735-31542235 GCF_006345805.1 Octopus sinensis
TTTCTTTATTGCCCACAGGGGCTAAACATAGAGGGGACAAACAAGGACAAACAAACGGATTAAGTCGATTATATCGACCCCAGTGCGTAACTGGTACTTAATTTATCGACACCGAAAGGATGAAAGGCAAAGTCGACCTCGGCGGAATTTGAACTCAGAACGTAAAGCATTTCGCCCGTAAAGCATTTCGCTAACGTTTCTGCCAGCTCGTCGCCTTTTTTTTTCATCTTCTACTTGTTTCAGTCGTTGGACTGCGACCATGTCGGGTTGTCGCTTTGAGGGGCTTTTCTCGAATAAATCGACCCCAGCACTTATGTTGTTTTTTGTTTTTGAAGTCTGTCTGTTTTGTTGAGCAGTTAAGCTACGGGGATGTAAACAAACCAACACTGGTTGCAAAGCCGTGGAAAGGGGGTGACAAACACAGACACAAAAGCACACAAAAGCACACATATATATAAGTGTGTGTGTGTGTATACAACCGGCTTCCATACGGTTTCTATCCAACAAATTCACTTGCAAGGAGACAAAGGTGAAGATATGTTCTGCATAGAGTGGTTACGTCCTTGCTGACCAGAAGTAAACGGATGTTGATAACGAGAGAGCTTTATAACTGGGACCTCCAACTCCAGCTGGCCGTTTATATCTGCTGATTTTATTACTCCATATACAGTGTGAATGAAAATCCAATTAGAATTCTGATTAAGATCAGACAAATAACTAATTTAATAATTCATCTGTTATGCGGTATTTTTCTGTAGTTTGCCAAACTTAGACCATTTTCCGACTTCCCGACAGAATTTTAAAAGGTGTTTATCACTAAATAAATTATAAAGCGCTTTCAGAGTTTAAAGGCATCTGATGGGACTTAGAGAAAATATCACAGAAAAAGAAAGATGGATATATTCACTCGATGTATAAAACATAATCAGTCTTTACTTTCTTTTGTGAAACCTGCTCCCAGTGAGAGCTTAAAGAAAAATTTATAAAATATATTTTTACCTTTTACTTGTTTCTATCATTGGATTGCGGCCAAGCTGGGGCAGTGCACTGAGACGGTTTTCAGTCGACCAAATCTACCTCAGTACTTATTTTTTAAATCTCGTACTTATTCTATCAGACTCTTTTGCCGAGCCGCTATATTTTTATATAGTGAGGTGTTTTTGTGTTTGTGTCTACTCTCCAACCACTTGAAAACCAATGTTGGTTCATTTACGGACCCGTGACATAGCGGGTCGGCAAAAGACTCCCATGAGAATAAATACCAGGTTTTTAAAAAATAAGCCCTGGGGCCGATTTGTATGGCTAACTCTACAAGGTGGAGGTCAATCATGTCCGCAATCCTGTACCTGAAACAGGTGTGTGTGTGCGCATGCGTGTATGTATACAGCTCTTTCTCTCAAATGCGGGCGCAAGCAGGGAGACAGAGAGTCATAAATATCTCAGCGTCGTCTGCCAAACTCTATGACCGTATTCGTTCTGCATGGTATTTTGTTTGAGAAATTACACGGTAACCATGTATATTGATTAAATACAAGTATCTATGTACCAGGGTACTTAGTAGCGCTTGACCTTATTCATACCTTACAATTTAATGAGGTTGTTCATTAATATATGCGTGCAGACGAGCTCGCGTGTATTATTATAGCAACAGTTTATAACAGACTGAATTGATTCCAAACATCAGGTTTATGCGTCAGAACATAAATCTGAAAATTCTTAAACTAAGCTCCCCTTCTCTCTCTGTCTCTCTCTCCCTCTCTCTCTCTCTCTGTCTCTCCAACGAAAACCAGCAGAAGATTGTTGCTTCTATCGCTAGTCTCTTCCATTTCTCTCATTATTTTAGCCTCCTATATTTCTCAACCGAGAGTTAACAGTTGTCTGGGTTGGGAAAATGGCCGACTGCCAACTGATCCGAACTTCATCGTCGGCGTTGCGTCGTGTTTATGTTTGTGCGTTTGTATCAGACTCTAAGATATTTTGTTCTCATCCGGTCCAGTTAATATAGATCTTGAATGGCAATATGTTTGATAAGAAAGGCTATATATATATACCTATTTTTTTTGCGTTCAATAGCCGCAGTATACACACTTTTTATTTTCTTAAATCGTGTATGAAATAAGATTTTCTTGAATTAGAAATTATTAATTTTATAAAAAAATCTTTAGAAGATGCAAATTAATCAACATTAACACTGATCTTCCATATATATATATTAGGAGTGGCTGTCTGGTAAGTAGCTTGCTCACCAACCAATGTGTGTGTGTGCGTGTGTGTGTGTGTGTGTGTGTTGTGTGTGTGTGTGTGTGTGTGAGTGTTTCTCAGTGAACACATTTCTACTTCAGGCTAGGCATTATGAAATCTCATATTCTCAAAAGTACGACACAGTGCCCTTTGTATGTATGACTGACCTCATCTTCCTGGAATCGTGTTGCTGAAAACTACCAGCGAAATATCTAAGTTGTTGGGTGCGTACCAGGGGGTGAATGCGATTAAAGGGTGCATAAAGTTTAAAGGACAAATCGCCAAACAAATCATGTGTTTATTCAGAAATAGTTTCGATAATAAGATCGTTAACTGTACATTGGTATTCCAAATATTAAATTCCAAAGTATGACTTCTAATGTATTATCAAATTTTCTGTTGACGCTGAAAGGTCACCTGGGTAGTTATAGGCTCCACTGATATGTCGATGAGGGTACACATCAGTGTGGTCTGTCTGTATGTCTGTCTGTGTGCATTTCACATGTGTGTGTGTGTGTGTGTGCATGCATGCATGCATGTATGTATGTATGTATGTACGTACGTGTGTGTGTGTGTATGTAGGTATGCATGTATGTATGTACGTACGTGTGTGTGTGTGTATGTAGGTATGTATGTATGTAGGTATGCATGTATGTAGGTATGTATGTATGTATGTTTGTTTGTCTGTTTGTGTAAAAAGGCGAATGAACTCAGTGATGATCCAACAGCTGGGAGTTGGAGACCCAGATCCTTTGTTTAGACATCTCTCAAGGAGAAAGACGACTCTGATTCATTTGTATTCAATGATGTCGCCTAGTTCTTCTTTTTGGACAAAAGCCTACGTTGTTTAGTAAGTGGGAAGCCTTTTCTCACTTTAAAAATCCTGAGGCACAGGTATCGCTTGATTTTTGAACAGCTTTATTATGCGTTGCATACCATGAATAGCTGTTGTCGATAAAGACAAAACATTTAATGAAAAATACCATGACGGAATGAAAGTATAAGTCAGCGTGAGTGGTAAGCTCTCTGAACACCTGCTGCATGAGGCGCCCATCATTGTCACATCCATTAGGATGATTAGCAGGATTGAAAAATCACATCTGTGCTGCTCCTATTTCGAAACCGAGTCGCAACCATCAGGTATGTATGAGTGTGTGCATATGGATGGGTGGGTGGATGGATGATAGAGGGATAGATGGATAGGCGTACGCATGCGTCTGTGTATGTGTGTACGTCTGCGTTCCATCGGTATTCATTTATATAATGTAGGATTATGGTTTCTTCGTCACTGAAACTTCTTCCATTTTTATCTTCAAGACTGACCATTCTACAGATTGCATTGTACTCTGTTATGGTAAGAGGCAACGATGTCATGCTTCAAGAATCTCTAAGTTTGTTTGTTTGTAGGTTATTATTCAGTTTATTTCAAGATTTCTTGCCAATCGAGAAAGAACTGGTTTCTAACCTAGACCCAAGGTTCCTTCATTGGAATTTCAACATCAACTACAGAGTATGTATGTATGTATGTATGTATGTATGTACAGGTGTGTATGTATGCCTACATACTTATCACTTATCACTTTCTAAGTGCGTAGGCGAGAGAAAGAGAGAGAGAGGGGGAGGGGGGATGAGATAGTCAAACAGACAAACAGACAGACAGACAGAAAGCACGCCAGAGACAACGACGATTATGTTAAGTAGCCAAGCGGAAGTCGACCAGCTATCTCGGTTGGTCACCACTTATGCGGCCGGAAAATAATACTGGATGCATCCGTTTATTTCAAAGCATTTCTTTCAGATCATAATTTATTTTTTGTTAATTTACATTTCAACTGAAATTGTAGACATTAAGAAAAAGGAGGGGCGGGAATTTAGTTCAATAATTCCTGATGAAACATTGAATACAGAGATTACGTGCGATATTCTTGGATATTCGGAGATAGACGCACATTTTGGTGATCAAGGATTCCATCTCAGTACGAAGTGAGCAGTTGCCATTAGTGTTGGCGCTGTCGTTTTTCTTTCTATCTATCTATCTATCTATCTATCTATCTTTCTTTTTCTATCTATCTATATATATATATCTATCTTATATGTGTGTGTGTATGTGTGTATGTACGCCAAGCACACACTTTTTTTTATTAAACCTCCAGCAGAGTGTTTGTCTAGTGACTCGGGTCTCATGTCACTGCGACCAGGCAAACTCTAAACTTCAGTTTTAATTAATTAAATAAATGAACGTATATATATATATATATGTGTGTGTGTGTGGTGTGTGTGTGTGTGTGTGTGTGTGTGTGTGTGTGTGTGTGTGTGTGTGTGTG
Source organism: Octopus sinensis (assembly GCF_006345805.1). NCBI lineage: Eukaryota > Metazoa > Mollusca > Cephalopoda > Octopoda > Octopodidae > Octopus > Octopus sinensis. The sequence goes on from NC_043007.1 coordinate 31,534,301, forward strand.
TGTGTGTGTTTGTATATATATATAATGGATAATATGTATTTATGTCCTCTACATGTATTGAGCACTCCTTCCTCATTCGTCCGACATTAAGCAACGTAAATATACACCCGGTTATATTTCTGCAAACAGTAACTCTCTACTCGAATGGGTTATGGAGCCCAAAGAATGAAAGTAACAGGAAAAAGTGTTAAATGTCTTTTCCAGGTGGTATTTATTAAGTCAGACATGGCGTACGCCAATTCTGGCCGAATCTTATCTAACTAAGTGACTATATATACGCGCGGGCGTAAGTGTATTCAGCTTAGATCAAGTAGTCCTGACCAAGCAGATTTATGATAATCTTATTTTTCTTTATTTTTATGCCTAACAAGGTCTACTATCTTATCTAGTGTCTTACATGTCATTTTTTTTAAGATAGTAAAGTATGATTTGAGGGATACTTAGCTGCTACTTCAAGCAGGTTGAACGCTCGCGAAAAGGTTCGTTCGTTGACCCTCCCTAACAGTTGTTTAATTACTTAGATAACGGCGTGTTCCTAGCAAACTCACATCCGCTTTCTCTGAATTCATTTCTGGAGTAAAGAAAAAATTTCTGTATTTGATAGCATTAAAGACACATTTTCATGTTAGACGCATCCCAATTTCAGCTCTGCAGATTCAGTTAAAACCATTTTTTAGTACAGTGAAGCAAGTAATATCGGTTGAACTTCGCATAAAAGATGCGGGATGATTTTCTTAGGAAACATTTTTTGAGAAAAAATGTGCACCATATATTAAATCAAATACGGTGTTTTTGATGACGTTGACCGCTGTAACATCTTTACTTGATGAAAGGCAGAATTCTGACTCGTAGCCATTGTTATTCATATATGCAAGTTCTGGTATTTAACCGCCGGTAAGCTTTGATGGAGCAAACTTGTAATCAGATGTACTCCATCCTTGACAATGCCATTTTTTTCACGGACTTCACTTATCATATCTGTTTCTCTCTTTCTTTCCCCCTCTCTCTCTATTTCGTTCTTTCTCTGATTCTCTCTCTCTCTCTCTCTCTCTCTTCTCTCTCTCTCTCTGATTCTCTCTCGCTCTCTCTCTCTCTCTCTCTCTTTCTCTCACTCTCCTTCCCTTTTCCCAAAGATTGTAGATATGAGGGCAATGTAGTTGTAGCTATCTGTGACACCAGTACCTGAGCAGACACTGAAATTCTAGATATATTCTGATGGCAGGATCGGCTGCTATGTCTAGGCTCGGATATCTGTCACTGATAAGGCCAAAGGAGGTCAAAATTACGTGATCTGGTAGTGGACGGTTATTACCTCCCAGCGATATGAATACAAGAGCTTTCATGCACCACAATTCCGTACAAGGGATCCTCTCATGGTAAATAACACAGTTTCCTGTTCTAACACAACATCCACTTTAAGTAGGAGATAAATATTATCTTTTGATATTTACACTGCTTCGTCGTTATAAATTATTGGTTGAATCTTGTTTTTCTCTTGGTTATTTGACTTAAATCTTTAATGATATACCAAACGCTTGGAAGTGTGTTGAAAGATTGTACGCATTCTGTTCATTTGCATGGAGTCAACACACCCCTAAAGTGATATCTATAATACATTAAAAGTCAGTTTGAATCTTGCTTGCTTGCTTGCAATGTTACCCAGCCAAACTGGCGCATAATGGGAAAATACTATGAATTAAGTTTACCCTGAAATGTTAATACGAATGGAGTAAAACAAGTTTCGCGTAAATCAAACTAGTAATTTTAGAGATATTAGAGGTCTTCGGGTATAAATACCCAAAACGGTGCATAATGGGAAAATATTCCGAAAATAATCATAATCCTGAAAGGAAAGAAACTCTTATTTTTTTTATTAGACACACTAACTCGACAATGGAAAAATACAAGTTTTTTACAGTAAATGTTTCTATTTTCGCTTTTCTTAAACACAATATTTTAATCATTTAGAAATATTTCTAAGTGAATGTGGTTTCAAAAATGTAAGTTGTTTGTACAGTAAGTATTTATATTTTAGCTTTCTTTAAACAGACAATATTTTAATGTGTTTTAAAATTATTTTCAAGTAAATACCATTACAAACATTTTTTTGGCATATTTAAAGAATATTTTAAAGTGAAAATTACTTTAAAAATATAGTAAATATTTCTATACACGCACACACTGACATAATACATACATATACATATACGTATACATATAGATAGATAGATACATACATACATACATACATACATACATACATACATACATACATACATACATACATACATACATACATACATACGTACGTACGTACGTACATATATATATATATATATATATATAAAATATTATTCGAGACAAAACCACTATTTTGCAAAACAAACAAGGAAAGACTTAATCAATACATAAATTTTAATAAATAGTCATTTTTTGACTATTTATTAAAATTTATGTATTGATTAAGTCTTTCCTTGTTTGTTTTGCAAAATAGTGGTTTTGTCTCGAATAATATTTTATAATATTTTACTATAAAATCGATTTAATCCTAAATCTGATTTTTTCCCTGTAAATTTGGATTTATTCCCTAATATTTATTATTATTATATATATATAATATATATATATATATAATATATATGAATTGTACATGAAAACAATGCGCAATTTTGTCGACCATCTTTACGGGGGCGATAAAACGAGGCGCTTGTGTCGACTTGATATTCCATAAAAGCATCCTGGCAGCGAATGAAATTATATTAGAAGAATTACAATGTGGAAATGGTAATAAGGTTTTGAGTATACTGTAGGGTGTGTATTTCCAAGCGACATATTTGTATTTAAAAAGAAAAACAAAAGCATTAGTCACCAAGCCTAGATAATAGTAATAATAGCAGGGTTCATCACCGCTAAACTATACGATCGGCAGCAGTTGTTGGCCTGAGTCATATGGAAACTATTTGTAGAAATAAACGACAGAGACACCTTATATTTTGAACGTTTTGTTATGTTGGAATTTCTACCATCTGTTGACATTTTACCGAGTTTATATTCCAAATGACAGCAAATAGAATGTTGGAGACAATTATTTGCTTGTTGCATTGTTCCTGATATTGTTGTTGTTGTTGTTACTGTTGTTGTTATTGTTGTTGTTGTTACTGCTGTTGTTGTTGTCGTTGTTTGTGCTTTCCTTGTCGTCGTTGGTGTTTCAGCCCTGAAGTAATCTCTGATAAAGCAGAGATTTAATCAAAAGTGTTACATGCTTGACCATCCTAAATTTCCCTTTATCAACGAAGAACTATGTTGCCCAGTGCGCCCTTCCCGCTTTTTAAGATTAAAGGATGTAATTTTGAGAAATATTTGGCAGTTATGTTTAACGGATCGATGTGTTATGCGGAAGTTCCCTGGTTTTATAAAACACCTCAGCATATTCCTGTTCGGGATCTTTTCAGTTTGACCGGTAGTTTTTTTAAATAATTTCCACGTAACTAAACACTTTTAAACTTCGTATACTGGTAGAATGTGTTACATTAAACATCTTTTTCTCTTGGCTTTCTTGAGAAAATTCTATAGTTTGTAAGATATTTGTTGTTTTTTTTCTACAATTTCTGCAATTTCAACCAATCAATGACGTCTATGAGGTGAAAACATTCTGTGCCGTATGAATATGTTCCTCGTTTAAGAAACAGATTGGGTTTATTTACATTTTTGAAGAAAAAAAAGATACCCTTCCCCCCACCCCTAACCCTAACCCTAACTAACCCTAATTCTAACCCTAGCCCTAAAACAGATTGAAATGCAAATAGATCGATACTAGGGTCATAATTATGGGTGACAATTTCATATGACACCGCTAGAAAAAACTGCCATTCAAACCGAAAAGATCCCCTGTTCGTCCTACCTTAATCTAATACTGGATTAACCTAGTAGTAAGAAGAGGCCTCGCATTTCAAGAGATCCATACCAAGAACTGTATTATTGTACTAATTTTTACGTTTGTAAACGACGAGGTGTTTAAGATTAATCTAACTCTCAGAATACTTTTTTGAGATCCAACAAAATTTTAATTACACAAATTACAATAATTACATTGAATGGTAAATGCTAAATTAAACAGACTTCATTTTCGTCGGTCGTTAATTAAAAGACTTGCTATTCTCTTTATCTCAACTAGTTGTGCAATAACTGAGCTTAATTATTATTTTTCTCATAAATAAGATCGGTTGAACGAACCAGATTATTAATAATATATTACAGAGACCGTAATGCGTTCTTTAATCGTTTCCATTGATTCAAATGGAGACTTTTTAGACAGGTATGGATCAGTATGTTAGGGGCAGTTTTGCTCCTTTAACCTTTTACTGTTTAGTTTACTAAACAGCAAAAGGTTAAAGGCACAATTAGGGAATAAATATTTGTAGCGTTACAAAAAGAATCCGTTGTGTGCAACAGAAACGGATTAAAATAACCATCTGTGTTTCATACTTTACCTAAATACACCGCGAAAAGTAAATTTTTCTGCGGTATTTAACTGTATATAATATCTTTATGGACGTGCTGTGTTTAGAAACACAATATGGCAGAGGTAGACGAAAATCGTCCTGGCAGTGGCTGGTTGGGAATGCTAAGTGTGCATTTCTGCATCATTGAGCGTCGTCAGTTTGCATGTATTTACAGTCAGCCACATGTCTTTCCATATTCCACATTAGACCACAGAAACAAATTTACATTATATTAGGGTTGCGTATCTAAAGAGAATGTTTAACTCCTTCATTTTAGTTGCTTAGAAACAATGTCCTACATTAGTGAATTTGCATAATGTTGTAGCATTTATACTTTGTAGTTTTAGGGTTTTTGTTTAAACGAAATAAGATTCTACAGATGAAGGGTCCGTTCGTTCAAATTCGTCACATAATTTACCGTATCCAAGCCGTTCGGTTGCAGGATTAACCATCTCAATATCTCAAACACGTTGACTAAACGATAAATATCATCCTTTAGGTGAAATGATAAATAATACCGACGATGGCTTGCATATTCTTAATACGTTCAGGCAGATTCAAACATGACCATGCTGTTCCCTGTTGTGTTGCGTCATAGGAGAACAGCTGTTCCTCTACGACGAATGTGCGTTCATTAGCGCAAAGGATTTTCGGACACCCTGTGTTTCGATCTCGTTATGTCTCATCAGTCATAAGCACTCCAAAACTAATGAATCGATTAACAGTCGGTGCTTTTGTATTCATTTCGATTACCATGCATGCTGATTATATATATTGGTCCTTCAAACACACAAATGAATCTATAAACATAATTATAATTCAATAAAGTAGCTATGTTTCTAATTTAAGGTCCCCTTCCTTAATATAGAGTCCTTTTATAACATACGCTACAGTCCCTGCTGTGTGTTCATCTCTAAGGCGACAATTATGTTTCTTCATCGCCCTCCTTCTTTTCCCTTAATCTCTCCCACTCATTGCCCCTTGGCCCCGTTTTTTCATCCATATCCATCTACTTTTCCTCATCCATTCCACGCACCCCGTTTTCCCTTTACTTCGTGCCTATTACTTTTTCCCTTCACCTCCCATCCCCTCTTATGTATTTCGGGTTCTGTTTACGTTCTATAGGGGGGTCTGAATTTATTATCCCGCTGGGGGCCGTCTTTGCCTTTCAAACCTCCAGGGTTGTTAAAACAAGTATCAGTCATGAAGAACTGGGTCGACTTAAGTCTACCAAAAAATTTCTGGTTTTACGCTAATGATAGAATACAGCAATAACAACAACAACGACAACGATAACAATGATGATGATGATGATGATAATGGTTTCTTTATCGGCCACAATCGTCGCGGAAGTATTTAGGGTAATACAAAGGCAAGATATATCTCAGCGAATTTGCAGTGAAGAAGCACCAGTAGCACCAGCAGCAGCAACAAAGACAACAATAACAATAATCCTTTCTAAAATAGGCGCAAGGCCTGAAATTTTAAGGAGTGGCGAGTGGGGGGGTATGGGGGGTCTAGTCGATTACATTGACTCCAGTGTTCAATTGATGCTTATTTTACCGATAGGCGTAACAGTGGCTGTGAGGTAAGTAGCTTGCTTATCAACCACATGGTTCCGAGTTCAGTCCCACTGTGTGGCACCTTGGAATTCTACTATAGCCTCGAGCCGACCAAAGCCTTGTGAGTGGATTTGGTAGACGGAAACTGAAAGAAGCCTGTCGTATATATGTATATATATGTATATATATATGTATGTGTGTGAGTATGTTTGTGTTCCCCCCGCCAGCATCGCTTGACAACTGATGCTGGTGTGTTTACGTCCCCGTCACTTAGCGGTTTGGCAAAAGAGACCGATATAAGTACTAGGCTTACAAAGAATAAGCCCTGGGGTCGATTTGCTTGACTAAAGGCGGTGCTCCAGCATTGCCACAATCAAATGACTGAAACAAGTAAAAGAGTAATCCCGAAAGGATGAAAGGCAAAGTCGACCTCGGCGGAATTTGAACTCAGAACGTAGCGGCAGACGAAATACTGCTAAGCATTTCGCCCAGTGTGCTAACATTTCTGCCAGCTCGTCGCCTTAAAACAACAACAAAATAATAATAATCATAATAATAATCGACGCAGTCATCATCATCATCATCATCACTACAATCGCCATTGTCATTATCATTGTCGTCATCATGTCTTCTCTTTTCCTCATTATAATTGTTGTTGGTGTCGGTGTTGTTATCGTCTTCCTGTTATTTAATCTAAAACACTGGACACTTTGTGTGTAAAAATGAAGAAATAAAAATTCACACCCAAAACAAACAGAGAGAGCACAATGTGGATATTGTCACATGAGAGAGCAGATTGTGGCCCTCGTATGAACCACACCTTCTTAGCAAATCTCATTCGCCAAATAACTTTTCTCTCCAGAGACTAATGACGCAAAAGTTGAATTTACAAGCCATGCTGGATTCTACTTTAGCTCCATAAACAGAATCGCGAGAGGTTAGGATTTCATGAAAGGCGATGAAAAGTTGGAGAGATTCTGTTTGACTTTCATCATCATCATCATCATCATCATCATCATCATCATCATCATCATCATCATCATCACCACCCTCACCACCACCACCACCACCACCATCACCTCCACCGCTTCCAATCAGTTAAGATCAGAAGCCACGAGAGCCACTGCCTGGTACTGCATCAGGACATTTATTATTATCATCATTATTATTATTATTATTAAGGCGGCGAGCTGGCAGTATCGTTAGCGCGCCGGACGAAATGCGTAGCCGTATTTTTCCCGTCGCTACGTTCTGAGTTCAAATTCTGCCGAGGTCGACTTTGCCTTTCATCCTTTCGGGGTCGATAAAATAAGTACCAGTTGAATACTAGGGTCGATGTAACTGACTCATTCCTTCCCTCAAAATTGCTGCCCTTGTGGCAAAATTTGAAACCATTGCATTTCATCGTTTCCGTATCGGGGGTTAATGTATTCGATTTATTCTCACCCCTGAATTTGTTGGCCTTGTGCCAAAATTTGAAACCAATATATATATATATATATATATATATATGTGTGTGTGTGTGTGTGTGTGTGTGTCTGAGCGCGCACGCATGTGTCAGTCATTAAGATAGGTGCTTCACGGGGGTATGAGTTCTAGCAACACTGGCGCTGACTAGTGCCCTCAGCCACTCTAGTGACGTATGTATTCCTGCCTTTCGTTTGTAAAATTGCGAATAAGCCACCCTTATTACACAGACCCACACACATGAGTGTGCATGTGTTCGTATATGTGTGTGTGTGTGTGTGTGTATTGAAAAGAGAGCACAACGGAGTTTCCAGTGTCGCATTTACCACGATACAATAGGTAAATTTTGACAGTCTTCGTGTTGTTTCATTTTTTTAATTAATAAAAATATGTTACCTAATTAA
>NC_043007.1:31544735-31562235 GCF_006345805.1 Octopus sinensis
CATATATACATACATATATATATATTATATATAATATATATATATATATATATATATATATATATATATATATATATATATATATATATATATATATATATATATATATATATATATGCGTGCACAGACTAGTGTGTGCTGTTACTCAGTGCAGTGTCACCGAATAGGTTAAGTTCATTTTGTTACCAGTGGAAATTCGTAGTCGACCCATACCTTGTGAATGAAATATGCTCGATGGAAACTGCATAGAAGCCCCTCGGATGGATTATACCTGTAGTTCATAAAAAAAATAATAAGTACAGTCTTGTCACACACCATGTCTCGCTGCTACTGCCGGAGAATTACGCTAAGAATGTAGGCGTCTGTGGAATGTTCTTTTTATTCACTTGTTAATTTCAGAAGCAGGTCATTCATTTGTTCGAACGAGCAATTTCTTATCGACGAACGACGGAGATTCACCACAGCCACAGGTTGTTGTTGTTGTTGTTGTTGTTGTTGTTGATTAGCTTTTGGCCAAATTTGAACGAGTCGACCATTTTTTCGAGTATTTACGGTTTCGTGGTAGACTTAACACATCGCACGCTTCAACAGGACCCACCACCAGTCGCTAGCATTTCGATATGCCTTCCTCCCATAAGTCTCAGAAGCCTTTTAAGGGGGTCGCCGAAACTATCTTCCTCACATATTCTTTTTGTATATAAGAAAATAGGGAGATTCGGCTGCTATTTCTACCAAAGTATACCATATTAGATAACACTAATATTTTATGTCTGTAAACAGAGACTTCCTTGTTGATACAATGTCTGTAAGTCTGTTTAGTAAATAGTGTAAAACTAAGAGATTGGAAACTTCATTATCTCTGTTTTAGTATTTAAGCCAGCCATATCCGGGCGCAGGTATTTTTACTCGTTTTATGTTCAGACGGACCAATGTCATTCGGAAAATAAACAATTACACCATCGAAATCTCGAAGCTACGAGATAAAGCATGATTAATTCAGAAACAGTGTGAATAAATAAGAATTACATTTGATAGTGTAATCTTAACGCTGAACGGTGGAATCTATTTAACACGGAGTAAATGTATTTCTAACGTGAATGGATGTCGAAGTAGGTTTTCCACATTCGCTATGTTAGCAATGGCTGAAAGAAACAATTCTGTTGTTGTCCGCTGCGCTTGGTGTTAGTCTGTAGGCCGTCGTAGGTTGTGTGTAATCTTGTTTTATCTGAAACAAAACACTTCACCACTCCATTTAATAAGATTATTTCGTTTATTAAATTCTTATAACCAATCTATCTGTTCACACATGAGTTAAGATAATTTCACGGCCCATGTCTCACTCATACTGGCCGATAATGTACTTAACGCTAGTTCCCACTATTTTACAGGTGTTGCAATAAAAGGTAGAACCATTTTCTTTCTTTTTTTTTGTTTTACCCCTTCGCACATAATAAATTAGATCAACACGGCCAGGCACTTAACACTTTTACAGCCCGCGAGGGAGAAAAAAAATGGCTACTTTCTGTTGTATTAATGCGTATTTCTTTCAGAAAAGATTAACATGGATATGATATAGATCCCAATTTTTAATATTGCAGCATTGAGATATATTTCATTGATTAAACACTATATTTACTCGTGTATAAATAACACTCGTGTATAAGCTGCACCCCATATTTTGCGTTAAGTCTTTGCTCTCTGTATAAGTCGAACTGTAGTTTTTCAGCTAAAATCAAGTTTAAAATAGTGCGACTCATTCACGAGTAAATGCGGTTTATCTCATTGGTTAAGCATTTTATTATCTTAAGAAATGGACAAATATTGACGAGCCAGTGAGGGAGCCTCTACGTTGTTCTTCCTCTCTTAGAAATAATAGCTAAATCTCCTTCAAATCACACCCTACAATATTAGAAAAAGAAGTATATATTAAATAAGGCTGTTCTGGGTACACCGTTGGAAACAAAGCATAAAAAACAACTTTCAGAAATGATAAATTATGCTATCATTTTATTATTATTATTATTATTATTATTATTATTATTATTGAGTGAGAGAGCAGTGCATGCCATCAAAGTGACACTGGGGTGAAATATACGAAACCCAGTATACCCATCATGACTACCCGTCTGATAAGGATACACTAGGCACATGCATCACAACCATATGTGCGCGACATGGTGATCTCATATCATGATAAACAGCGCATGACCTTGCAGGTGGGGCTCAGTTAGAATTTTCTTCAGGTCGAGTAGCCCAACCCGCTTAAAAGGTCTTTGAATAAGGGTCGTTTAAGGATGTTGTCGACTTTGCCTTCCGTCCTTTCGAGATCGATAAATTAAGTACCAGTGAAACACTCGGGTCGATGACATCGATTTGTCCTCTCTCACTAAATTTCAGATCTTGTACCTTTAGTAGAAAGGATATCTATTATTATTATCACCATTATTTACCTTATAATTAGGACAGTATGCAGTGCTCATGACCCATTGCAGAGTCTTCCAAGACTAATGGGAGGGAGGGAGGGAAGGAAATATCCTCAAACCGGAAACCTGACGCGAATGGATTACGTATCAGGTGGTGGAGTGTAGGGGAAGCTTGGATTAAGCACCAGATGGTGTTGCTCTGCCTTGGATTTAGGTAACAGATGGCAGTGTTGGCGCTTGAAATTAGATAAACAAGAAAGAATGAATATATTTCAAATTTTTATGGTTCTAGTCTAACCTTGGCTTTCAGAAATCGTGTAGCAGATTGATATTTGATACGTAGATGTCAAATGTTAATGAAGAAGCGCATAGCACAGATACAAAATCAAAAACAAAACAAACCAACTTTGCATTGGTAATTGCATCCAGTGGATTAAATTCCCTAATACAACAACGAGGTGATTTGTCTTTGTTATTTCAGAAGCTCTTACTTGATAAAACCTGTGATAAATCGTTGTGTTTACTCGGTGCAAGTTTTTACTCCGTTGTAAATGGGTATCATTACAACAAGCGGTCGTGTTTGATGCGTTGAATGTGACGTGTAATTAATGATGCTGTGTCGTTAGAATAATTAATTTGTCCCGTGTTTTAAATCATAAACTTTGTTGTTGTTTATTAATCTGATTACAAACAGCGATTCATTGATTTTTATTATTAAGTTGAAGTGGAAATCGGGGTCAATAAGTATTCAAAATAAATATTCGGCTTCCAGGATTTTAGTCGCCATATCACTAAACACATAGACTCGTTAAGTTTACTTGTAGAACATACAAATAGACTAATAGCATTAATTAACAACCAATTAACCCTATAATTAGTTGCTGCTGCTGTTGCTGTTGTTATTGCTGCACCTCTTGTAACTGTCGATGTTGTTGTTTCGTCCCAGTTCAGTCCTATGGAGCAGACCTATGATCATCAAAACCCTAACAATCCTATTTTGGTACGGGCAACATTTTGCGAGAAGCGGGCCGCATGGGACATAACTCATAATCAGGCGGGCCGCACAGCTAGAACACTTCGAGGCAATTTTTCGTTAAGAGTGACATTAGGAAGGTCCCGCGGTCTGCAGGTTGTCCGTGACTGACTTAAGACTACTTAAGGCTAAATAGGGAAGGACTCTAAAGTGTCCTTCCCTATTTAGGGAAAATATTGTGAAGGCTCGTGGCTTAGTGGTTAGGGTATTCGGTTCACGATCGTAAGGTTGTGAGTTCAATTCTCTGCGATACGTTGTGTCCTTGAGCAAGACACTTTATTTCACGTTGCTCCAGTCCACCCAGCTGGAGTTGTATCTGTATTTCAAAGGACTAGTCTTGTCCCATTTTGTGTCATGTTGAATCTCCTGAGAACTACGTTTAAGGGTACGCATGTCTGTGGAGTACTCAGCCACTTGCACGTTTATTTCACGAGCAGGGGCTGTTCTGTTGATCGAATCAACTGGAACCGACGGAATGCCAATTTAAGTTAAGCATGTGATCTGAAAGACATTTGGTTGTTATTTCTACTGGATCGAGCGACCACGCAAGAATTCCAGTGGTCAGTCCCTCGCCTTAATCTCCCGGCAACCCCATCGCTTTGAAAATTCACCGAATGGCGAATGTTATAAAGAGGCCTCCTGAAATCCATCTTTTACCGTCATCAGGTTTATCCCTGGATCTTCTCTGTCCATTTCTCAATCGGCTCCTGATTGTCTTTTCCTCAACACTTCGTTTTTGTCGTTTCATAAATCACCGCTACCCTACACCCTGTTCTGTTACATATGTCACAAACCTCTCTCTCCCCCTCTTTGTCTTTGTCTCTGCCCCACTCTCTTCCTCTCTCTCTCTCCCGTTCCTATATATCTACTTTCTACCCACAGGGGAAATAACTGGAGCATTTGACAGAATCACTTCTTTACACAAAATTTTGTTGTAATTCTCCACAATAAAGCAATCTGGTATATTTAACATTTCCAACATTACCAATGTTTCACAGCAATGTAAGGCGGCGAGTCTCAAATGAGCTCTGAATTACCATTAAAAAAAAATTACCATTAAAGAAAATTACCATTAAAAACGAATTACCATTAAAAAAAAATTACCATTAAAAAAATTACCATTAGAAAAAATTACCATTAAAAAAAGAATTACCATTAAAGAAAAAACGCTATTTTCTCGAATTATAAATATTTTTACGGATTCAACGCCATACGAAGGACCAAAACATAATTTTTCCATTCATCATCCTGTGATGCACCTGAATACATCATCAGTAATGTAACGGTTTCGGGTCTTTCATCATCAGACACCCTCATCCAGACGAACCAGTCACGTCTGGACCAAACCCCCACTTCGTGTCCTGTTAACATCATCTTTGATAGCAACACTCACTCCCTGATAATGGTGAGTAATCAAAATGAATAGCTTATATATCATTTTAGCTAATGCTTGATGTTTATCCGCTAGCTGACATGTTTGAAGCATTTAGAAGGTTAAACAGGCAAGATGCCAATTTAGACATGTGGCGAATTTGAATGGTTGGACCGCTCCTCTCTAGAATTTGATCCCGATTCATACCAAACATAAAAACACAAAGTCTAAATGCTACATTATGGAAATTCAATATATAACAGTTTTAAGGGCGGCGAGCTGGCAGAAACGTTAGCACGCCGGGCGAAATGCTTAGCAGTATTTCGTCTGCGTTACGTTGTGAGTTCAAATTCCGCTGAAGTCGACTTTGCCTTTCATCCTTTCGGGGTCGATTAAATAAGTACCAGTTACGCGCAAGGTCGATATAATCGACTTAATCCGTTTGTCTGTCCTTGTTTGTCCCCTCTGTGTTTAGCCCATTGTGGGTAGTAAAGAAATAGGTATTTCGTCTGTCGTTACGTTCTGAGTTCAAATTCCACCGAGGTCGACTTTGTCTTTCATCCTTTCAGGGTCGATAAATTAAGTACCAGTTGCGTGCTGGGGTCGATCTAATCGACTGGCTCCCTCCGCCAAAATTTCGGGCCTTGTGTCTAGAGTAGAAAAGAATATATAACATTGTTAGTTAAACAATTAAGATGCACAAATGAAATATTGTCTAATATAAAATAAATTTCAAAACTGTGATTACAACAATTAAAACTTTTTGTTTGTGTTATAGTTTTTTGCTTAACGGAATTAGCTTAAAGTAGAAATTGTTCTCAAAAACTGTTTCTCTTTTACTTGTTTCAATCATTTGATTACCCTTTCCTCACCACTTGACAACCGATGGTGGCTTGTTTCCGTATCTATTTGCTAAAAGAGGTCGATAGAATATGTGCCAAACTTAAAAAATAAGTGCTGGGTGTGATTTGCCCGACTACACTCTTCAAGACGCTGCACCAGTATGGCTGCAGTCAAATGACAGAAACAAGCAATATATATATATATATATACATACTTTATTTAAAAGCAGCAGAAATATAACAAAAGCTGTTACTCAGAGTTCTGCTGCTTTTAAATAAAGCATCTTACTCTACCTCTGGTATTTGAGTACTCTTTTTTTCCACCTTGTTTCACATTACGTGCTTACTCCGATATATATATATATATATATATATATTATATATATATATATATATATATATATATATGTGTGTGTGTGTGTGTGTGTGTGGTGTGTGTGTGTGTGTGTGTGTGTGTGTGTGTGACAAGTTACCTCACACTTACTGTCAACCAAATTCATTCTTAAGGCAAGGCATTGGTTGGCCTGGGAATAAGGGGCTATAGTAGAAGACACTTGCCCAAAAGGCCGTGCTGTAGGACTGAACTTACACCCACCTGGCTGCTAGGTGAGCTTCTTCACCACGCAGCCATGCCTTAGCATCAAGATTCGATTTAACGAGGCTAGCTAATACTACGGTGTCTATAACACTTTAGTAATAATTTGATTCTTTCAATTAATCTTACTTATAAGGAAAAAATAATAATTAGGATTAATTATTTATTGAATACATCGAAACAGAGGAACAGAATGGCAAGTCTATTAATTAGCATCTGATAACAAATAAATAAATAATTAAATAACTAATGATGTCGATTCATTTACCGTTGCGGTTTAGTTTAATTATTGCAATTTGCGTACTTTAAATTGTATTGAATCTCTGAAATATGCGAGGGTTGGATCAATCTTAAACACCCAGTCGTTCAAGAAAGTTGAACGAGTATGCTGCTATGGAAATAGAACCGGTACAGGATTATTGCATTAGAATAGATGACTGGCAGACATACTTTAAAATTGTATCTGAACATCGGGAGAATTCTGAATATCGGATCGACATTAAACGCACAACCGTTCGTATAAAAGGTGAAGGAAGTATCGTACATCTATCCGTATTAGTACTATAGTAATGTTACATTTAGCTCGATATGTCTGAACGTGAGAAACCCATAGCATATACTACTATTGGTAACAGATTAATCTAGTACAGTGTCCTTGATGGCGAGCTGGCAGAATCGTTAGCACGCCGGGTGAAATGCTTAGCAGTATTTCAAATTCTGCCGAGGTCGACTTTGCCTTTCATCCTTTCGGGGTCGATAAATTAAGTACCAGTTACGTACTGGGGTCGATGTACTCGACTTAATCCCTTTATCTGTCCTTGTTTTTCCCCTCTGTGTTTAGCCCCTTGTGGGCAATAAAGAAATAAGAAACGTTAGTACTGTGTCCTTGATATACAAAAGGATGGATACACATTTAGTTATAAATCTACTTTGTAAGTGCTGAATTTGGGCTAAACTCAATATTTCTCTGCAGTGTAAGGCGGAGATCTGCCAGAGTCGTTGGCACACGGGGCAGAATGCTCAGCAGCATATCGCTCGTCTTTACATTCCGAGTTCAAATTCCACCGAGGTCGATTTTGCCTTTCATTCTTTCGAGGTCGATAAAATAAGAACCAGCTGTGCACTGGGGTCCATGTTATCGACTTATCATTCACCCGAAATTGCTGACCTTGTGCAAAAGTTTGCAACCACCATTTCACAGCAATATGAAAAATTTCAATTATTTCCCAAATATGTACATAATCAGCCACATATTTGTTATTTCACCAAGCAAAATGGAAGAATTGGTGTGTAAATAGCATGTATAAAGTCTTGTTACTTAAATAAAATATATTAGATTAAGTTTCATTTATTTCAAATTCAACAATCCTCCCAACTTGTATTTAAATGTGTAGCAGTGTTTATTAAATAAAGTGGGCGGTGTATGTATTCCAGATGTCATCTGAAGTCTGGCAGCAAAACAGGTTGGATATCAACAAACTTTATATGCAATTAGTAATCTTGTTGTCGTTGTTGTTGGCGTTGTTTTATTGAATACCAAGGAATTTAGTTCAAATACTTGGTAAAATTGTATTTGACTGAAGTCAAGAATTCGAACGAAGACGATTGAAGTCTTTTCTCTGCGGGGAAAATTTTAGTATCATAATTTGTAAGTCACAATTTCGTGTTATCTTCGGCCGTTTCAATACCAACAGATTAGAATACTGAGGAATGCGCGACATCAAGTCGAAGTATAAATTACTGCGAGCGACCTGCATTGACAGTTGAGACTAGAAGGTGAATGAACATGGAGAATAGCTCCATGTTTTATGTCCCATGTGGTGAAATAAAAATATAATCATCATCCATAGGCTCTGGCATGTCTGTGTGATGAAGAAGTTCGCTTTGCAACCGTTTGGTTTTTGGGTTCAGTTCCACTGCATGACACGTTGGACAAGTGTCTTCTACTATAGACCCTGGGTCGACTATTGCCTTGTAAATGAATTTGGTGGACGAAAACTGTGTGGAAGCACATCGTATGTGTATATATATATATATATACTAATACATCTGTTTGTTTTGTACACCACATGTCTTCGTCTTTTGTTGTTTTTTTCGTAAACTCTCCCTATATATATATATATATATATATATATATATACGTAAATGTCGAACGATGAAACTGAGTGCTCAACACTGCATTTGTGGATATAATTTCTCTATTTGTGAATTAAGGCTACCATTGGTTTTATGTTAAGAAAATTAGGAAAATATTCAAGTGTCTTAACAATTTTTCAGCCGATCACATGGAGAAAGGTATATATATATGTTTGTGTGTGTGTGTGAGAGAGAGAGGTTTTATTTTTCGAAACTCTAATTTTCACAAAGCCCACAAAACTTGAAACCACATCCGAGCAATTATTATGGTAGCGGCAGGGAGCGCGAAACCAGGTTAAGCTTGCATTAACATACAAGGGTGACTTAAGGTAATCCTTAATTCACACTGCTATAGATTATTATATTTATGCAAAATTTGTAAATCAATGCATTTGCCATTCTCCTTTCACTTCAGCTGTATTCACAGCAATGCACTAAGTACAGACACGGGTTGAGATGCCTTAACCCAAATTTACAGCAACGAAAGAAAACGTACAGACATTTCTCTTAATTTTATGCTCCGCCGGGCGAAATGCCTAGCAGTATTTCACCTGTTGTTAAGTTCTGAGTTCAAATTCCGCCGAGGTCGACTTTACCTTTCATCGTTTCAGGGTCGATTAAATAATTACCAGTTACAAACTGGGGTCGATGTAGTCTGTCCTTGTTTGTCCCCTCTATGTTTAACCCCCTGTGCACAATAAAGAAATAAATATTATGCTCCTATAATTTTATAGATTCCTTACTAACGACACAGTTTCTATTTTCAGCAGAGTTAACACTAATATCTGGATTAGCATCACGGTAATTAATAGCACACAGCAATTACACCAGTAATTACGAATCTGCAATCACTTATTCTAATTATATCCATGTGCAAGCTTCTCTTATATGTGACTGTACTGTTTTATTGTTTTACTTGTTTCAGTTATTTGACTGCGGTCATGCTGGAGCACCGCCTTTAGTCGAACAAATCGACTCTGGGACTTATTCTTTGTAAGCCTAGTACTTATTCTATCGGGCTCTTTTGCCGAGCCGCTAAGTTACGGGGACGTAAAGACACCAAACGATGGTGAGACAAACACACACACACACACACAGGCACACAACGGGCTTCTTTCAGTTTCCGTCTTTCCGTCTACCAAATCCACTCACAAGGCTTTAGTCGGCCCGAAGCTATAGAAGAAGACACTTGCCCAAGGTGCCACGCAGTGGGACTGAACCCGGAACCATGTCGTTGGGCAGCATGCTTCTTACAACACAGCTACGCTGCGCCTATTTACATAAATTATTATCTTTTTTTACTTGTTATTCATGCAGATAATTTAATCAACGCCCGGAAATAACTGATGACAAATAAGGACCTCAGGGCCCATAATCCACGGAGAAATAGGCTCAAACCGCCTTTCTACTCATCGCCCGGTGACGGCACCTATACAACCATGTACTTATGATCAATAACATGGTCTTCGATATGTTACAGAAATTTATGCTCGGGGTTTTGGGTACTGCGTTAATTAGATTCCGGTTGCTCGGCAACACCGATATCCTATACAAATTCCAATTGTAGAAAATGCTGATTCACACAAGTTCCAAACAGGCTTGAGTTTCAACGATGGCGAAAGAATAGTCTCTAACCAGAATTCGTTACCATTGTCTCACAGTTTAAAACTTACTCTTTATTACAAATTTTATTTCTCAGATGTAAATTTGGTTTCCTTTATTTTCTGAAATTCATCATCCATGGCGAATTTCGACTCGTTTGTTTATCGAGACTCCAAAATATTTAGCAAATTTATTGGGTACAGTTTCCTTCTGTTAATTCAAGTAAATATAACCGGATCATATATCAATAAAAGAAAAAAAGAAAGAAGCTTGGTGATTTTTTTTTAGTTCTTAGTCGAGAGTAAGGTAGAAGCGCGATAACAATTATAGCTGTCATGTGACAGAATTAGTATGTTCGCGCTCTCTAGTGATAGGGTCACTTTATGCAAAATTAATACTTTAATCTTCCGTGGGATTATAATAAGGATTACGATAAGATTAATACTCTTTTTTTTGTCATAGACTAATAAAACTACTTCACTGAAAATGTAAACTTGCAGAGAAATTAGATCAAATAGTTTATAAGATACGTTTCTTCTGAAAGTTAATTTGAAACCAAATGTCTATATCAGACGCTTTCTTTCTTCTTCGCTGTCAGGCGAAAGTCACGAATGGAAGCTAGAGGTTGACCTTATCCGATGCTCCTGTGAACATGCCTGTAACCTATTTAAGAACTACATTCACACTCGTATTGACATAAAAAAAAGACTCCGCCGGTTACGACGACGAGGGTCCCAGCTGATACGATCAACGGAACAGCTTGCTCGTGAAATTAACGTGCAAATGGCTGAGCATTCCACAGACACGTGTACCCTTAACGTAGTTCTCGGGGATAATCAGCGTGACACAGAGAGTGACAAGGCTGACCCTTTGAAATACAAGTACAACTCATTTTTGCCAGCTGAGTGGACTGGAGCAACGTGAAATAAAGTGTCTTGCTCAAGGACACAACGCGTCGCCGGGAATCGAACTCACAACCTTACGATCATGAGCCGAATGCCCTAACCACTAAGCCACGCGCCCTCACCGTATTGACATACATAGAAATGAATAACTGTAAGGAAATTAACTCTTCCATATCCATAAACATTAGGCATAAAATGGCCGATTAGTTAAGAAATTCGTTTTGCAATTAGAAGGCTCCGAGTTCGATCCAGCTTCCCGCCTGTTATTTTTCTTTAGGCTCTGGTCGACTCAAGACTATCTGTTGGTTTTCAGCTGCAATTCAAAAGAAAGCAAATAGTGATCTATAATTATATTTGTACAAGTATATTAACAAGCGTTTCTTGAACAAATTTGATTGAATGTCTTTTTTTTTTTTTTTGAATTCTCCCATTCCTGACATTTAATATTTTTCACACCGCCGAAGCAGTTATTTGGTAGAGCAACTTTTGAATGTCCACTTAAAATATCTTTGATTCCATTGAGTTGGATCTAATGGTGGATGTTACTAGAAAAAGGATTTCGTTATTGGAACTGAAAACCGATTTTTTTCTATATCATATCGACATCAAAACTAACATCTAATAGAACGCTCAAGAAAAGTTTTTGGAATTTGTCCGAGTCTTCTTTTTATATTATAATTCTCTTCATACCATTACCTTGCGTTACAGGAATATAAATCGTCTCAAGTTAATTGGTACTTTATTTAATCAACCCAACAAAGTTGAAGTTGACCTCACTAAGATTCAACCTTTCAACGTGAAAGGCGGGTGTGTCCTCATGCTATTTTGTCCAGCTCTAATCACCCGATCTTTATAAGAGTGTGTGGAATTACATTATATACCGTATCCTTCCTTATTTAAGACTTCAGAGCGCGATTTGAAAGAAATTTATTAGCTGTTCCTGACAGACCCTCATCCGGTTCTTTTATGAGTTTGTAAGGTTACATTACCTGCCGTGTTCTTTTCCTATTCAAAACTGCCGAGCGTAACGTGAGAGAGATTTGATTGCTGTTTCCAACAGGTTATGACCTACAAAGACATTCATTCAGCAACTCTGCAACTTTCTAGGTCAAAACCTCCAGCATATTCTCTTTAAGTTAATTGCTCTCTCTCTCTCTCTCTCTCTCTCTCTCTCTCTCTGTTTGACGTTCATTTTGTCTGGTATTGAGTTATGTTTAATGAGTAACGTGAATGTTAGTTCAAGCATATATACGTTTCGTAATTATCGCGTTAGCCAATATAGAAACCAACAAGAGTGTATAAAAATCATAATACGTTCTTTTGTGCAAACAGTTAATGCTGTCTTTACCCTGTCTTACTGCGTCTTGTTATAAACGGGTATAGATAAGAGTGATGCATAATTAATCATTGTCTCCTTCGCTTACAGTTCTGCGCCGTAGTAGAAGTCCTGCTTAATCCAATCTGTACGGTAGACTCTCGTAGTCAGAGAAAAACAATTCTGAAATTAATGCTGAACAACATAAACAAATGATTTGCTTACAGTGATCAAATGTTTGCTGTACATCAGCTCCAGTGGTGGCTCGTAGATAAAATTAATCCGGGTGCTCCTTCAGAAAATTTTCAGCCGTTGTTTTAATATTGTGTTAAGGGAAACAAACATATAAAAAGAAAATTTATACATAAACTTGATCGGTTCGCGTTTTAGCCACTGCTGGGTAATGTGTTTAATTTGTTCTCTAAACACCGCTGCGAATTCCCCATTGTTTTTCAAAAATCCCCCCTAAATCATAAAATTAGTCGGGGAAATGTGCCCTATTTTTCAAATCCTGACAGCAGAGCTTTACTCGAAACGTTAAACCACCTTTCTTTCCTTCCCTGAGCATCAGCTAATACTTTACATGTACCACGTACCCGTATTGTTGTTTTTTTGTGTGTTTCTTCTTCGTTTTTTTTTTATTTACTATATATATATATATATATATATTATATATATATATATAGGTCGAGTATGTATGTTAATTATCAGTGCTCTCAAATTTAAAATTGAAATACTATACTGAAGACGGGAGTAAGACAGGAAAAATATGATTTTACATCTCTTTAACCCAGAAACGCGTATATAGTTAATCAAAGCCGAGTGGATTCGTTTTTTTTTCTCCTTACCTGCGGGAGTTGAGAGTATTGCTGTCTGGGAGATATCTTATGGTAGTGGAATAGTATTTAACTGCTATTTCTAAATATTTGTATGTGGTGAAGCAATTTTTGCTGAACCCTAATTATAATTATGCTTATAATTATATATATATATATATATATATATATATGAGAGCTTTAAATTTCTAAGTAATTTTGCTATGACAAATATAGTAAAAATTTTTTAAAACTATTCTCGGAGTATCGTAAATAAAAACTTTGTACTCACTGCGGAGGGAACTGAAGGCTATTGGAAGTGACACTCGCATTGTCGACCTGTAGAAAAGTGCAATCTTGATTTCTGCGACAAGATACAGCAAAAACACCATCATCAACAACGACAAAAACAACAACAAACAATAACAGCAGCAACAACAACAATAGCAATTGTTTCAAATTCTGGCACAAGGCCAGCAATTTCGGTGGAGGGGGCTAAGTCGATTACGTTTACCCTACTGGTCAACTGGTACTTAATTTATCGACCCCGAAATGATGAAAGGAAAAAGTCGACCTCGGGGAAATAATAATAATAATAACAATAACAATAATAATAATAATAATAACAATAATAATAATAATAATAAAGATATTATTATTATTATTGTTATTATTATTATTGTCACATTCATTAATTTCGCCAACAATAGGAAATATCTGGTTACTTGATTAAAAGCCGGTTATTCATTATCCTATTACTCAATTAAAAGCTAACATATGTTGCCCTACTCACTGCTAATTGCTTATTTGTTTCGTGTGAATGTTGTCCAACCAATGAAATGCCAGTTGAATAAATAGTGAAAGAGGCCGACAGAGGTTGTTTCCAGTTTACGTCGAGCGTTTCGTAATTTCGAAACATTATGAACGTATTACCACTGCTGCAAGCATGCAAGCCCTGTTGTTTAGTATATCGGTAGCTACTAACATACTTATATCACTTACACACACTGATAAACAAAAGAACAAGAAGAAAAAAAAACTGGTAATTATCTAAAATTGTTTCACAACGAAAATTAACAGGAAAACAACTAAAAGACAAAAAACAGAAAAAAAAAATGACGATCGAGCCTCCATTTTTCTCTGTGACTTTTGGTACCTTTAGTTTAAAAAGCTTTTAATGAAAGGATTTCTAAATTGTCTGCTATTTATTGCAACACCCGAAGGTAACGAGATGGTAGAATCGTTAGCATGCCGGGCGAAATGCTTAGCGGTATTTCGTCTGCCGTTACGTTCTGAGTTCAAATTCCGCCGAGGTCGACTTTGCCTTTCATCCTTTCGAGGTCGATAAATTAAGTACCAGTTACGCACTGGGGTCGATATAATCGACTTAATCCCTCTGCTTATCCTTGTTTGTCCTCTCTGTGTTTAGCCCCTTGTGGGTAGTAAAGAAATAGGTATTTCATCTGCCGCTACGTTCTGAGTTCAAATTCCGCTGAGGTCAACTTTGCCTTTCATCCTTTCGGGTTCGATAAATTAAGTACCAGTTACGCACTGGGGTCGATATAAACCGACTTAATCCGTTTGTCTGTCCTTGTTTGTCTTCTCTGTGTTTAGCCGCTTGTGGGTAATAAAGAAATAGGTAATTCGTCTGTCTTTACGTTCTGAGCTCAAATTCCGCCGAGATTTGACTTTGCCTTTCATCTTTTCGAGGTCGATAAAATAAGTACCAGTTGAATACTGGGGTCGATGTAATCGATTTAGCCACTTTCCGAAATTGTTGACCTCTTGCCAAAATGTGAACTTATTGCAACATCCCATGGCAGCCAGTTGGCAGAATCGGTAGCACACCGGAAAAAATACCAAACAGCATTTCATCGGTCTTTACATTTTGAGTTCAAATTCCGCCAAGGTTGACTTGACGTTTATCCCATTCAGAGTCGATGGAATAAGTACCAGTTGAGCACTGGGGTCAATGTAATCGACTGGTCCCCTCACCCAAATTTCAGGCCTGGTGCTTATAGGAGAAAGGATTATTACAACAGCATTTTCACTTTCCTTTGGCGGGGAAGAAGGATAGGTAGTGTTTATCTGTCTGCTGGCTTTAACGAAAGAGGTTGTATGGTGGACTGAAAGGACCAAAATTAGACATCTTCCTCTTTGACTAAACCCTCATCAACTTTATCAAATTTCACTTAATATGGAAAATGAGGATGGAGAAGGAAGTGCTGCCTTCCAGCAAATTTGTTGTATGGTGGGGCGAATGTGGCAAGAATAGTCCCAATGAACGGCCCTGCTTTAAGAATACGATTGAAGATTGATGAAGGGGAATGAGGAAAGGGGACTCACCCTTGTGGTCAGAGCGACCGTGATTTTGTGGGGTTTCCACGAACAGTCCTCGGAAGCCTCCTCTTTTGGGAAAATTTTCTTGTTTGAATTTCTTACACGTCTCCATGTAAACCCACATCATATCATATCGTATTGCATCGTCCTCTACCGTCTTCTGTCTAATTTCGTAAACCCCTTGTGTGAAGGCGTTTGGCTTTGTGATTAGAATATTCAGTTCACGATCGTAAAGCCGTGAGCTTTGAGCAAGACATTTTATTTTTCATTGCTCCGGTTCACTCACCTGGCAAAAACGAGTAGTACCTGTAATACAAAAAAGGCCAACCTCGTCACATTCTGTGTCACGCTGAATCTCCCTGAGAACTACGTTAAGGTTACGCGTGTCTATAGAGTGCTCAACCACTTGCACGCTAATTTCACGAGCAGGCTTTTCCGTTGATTGGATCAACTGGAACCCTAGCTGTCGTAACCGACGGAGTGTAGGCTTGTAAAGCTCTTAGGGGTTAAATAGAGAAATGAGTGGATCCTTAAATTAAATTAACCGATCCACATAACCTTACATAACAGGTTTGGAAATAAATCAAGAGTTTAAAAAAAAGTATGCTTCGCTCTGCCCTCTTGTGTAAGACATCAGACAAACAACTAAAATCAATATTGAATTTATTGTTGTTGTTGTTGCTGCTGATGTTGTTGCTGTTGCTGTTTTTACTGTTCTCGATTGATCACCTCATAAAATCGATCTGACTACAAACATTTTACATGATTTGCTATGAAATATGTGGTTTGACATTAAAAGAACTTTTGGCACACAAAATATTCCACTTATTTACGCAGTGGAACTACGTGAATTCAACACTGAATTTCATAACGCTGGCGCCTCTACACGGATGATCAATCTGCTAGAAATAGCACCCAGGTCTTCTTGTCTTGTCTTTGTGTATCGTAATTCAAGCTTGGCTGCATTATGGGTATCGACCACAGTATTTGACCAATACTCATCTTCATCGACCCTTGAAAGACTAAAGGCTACGTTGACCTCTGCAGGATTCGAAATCGGAACATAAAGGGCTTTAGCTAAGTATCGAAGTTATTTTGGTTGTAAGTATACACATCGGACAAAATACTAAAGGGTATTTCCTTGTCTTTACGTTCTGAGTTCAAATTCTGCCGAGGTCGACTTTGCCTTTCATTTTTTCAGGGTCGATAAAACAAGTACCACTGGAGTCGATATATTCAACTGACCCCTCCCCTCAAAAACTGCTGGCCTTGTGCCAAAATTTGGAGCCATTATTAGTGGCACGTGTATAGTAGCCTTCTCGTCTTCTTGTCTTGTAACGGCATTCACCCGAAAGGGGCTGAAACCGGCTCCTGTTGAGGTCACCACGCCACGGGTCAAAGCGGTCTACGCACGTCTGTCGGCCGCCGATTCTGCGCTGTGTTGAAGCCATTCCTGTTTCCAGCGACCAACGCCAAAGACTCGAGGCACGGAAACGAATTCCATATCTTCTACTACTACTACTACTACTACTACTACTACTTTTATAGATCGATACTAGTAGTAGTAGTAGTTATAGAATCGGTTGTGTGATTAAGAAGTTCTCTCCACAACCACGTGGTTTCAGGTTCAGTCCCACTACACGGCACCGAGCGCATGTGTTTCCAATTATAGCCCCGGACCTTCTGAGTTTGATTTGCTAGATAACTGTACGGAATCCTACCGCGTGCGCTTGTGTGTGTGTGTGTCTATGCATGTGCGTGCGCGCTCGTCTATTTTCTTCAACGCTTGTCAACAAGTGTTGGTACATTTACATCCCCCGCCACTTAGCGGTTCGGCCACAAGAGAGGGAACAGAATAAGCAGTAGACGTGAAATACACACAAGGAATCGATCCAGTTTTATCGACAAAACTCTTCAAATCGGTGCTCCAGCGTGACCGCAATCTAATGATTGAAGCAGGTAAAAAGATTCCAAGCGATTAATTAGTGACAGTAACAACAGCAGCAGAAACACAGTAGTAGTGGTGGTGGTGGTGGTGGTGGTAGTAGTAGTAGTAGTAGTAGTAGTAGTAGTAGTAGTAGTAGTAGTGATGGTGGTGGTGGTAGTAGTAGTAGTAGTAGTA
>NC_043007.1:31564735-31574735 GCF_006345805.1 Octopus sinensis
ACCTGCTCAAGCGGAGCCCAGCCCGATTTTGTTTCCGTATAACTTAGGTATTTGTTTCTTTACCTTCTCTCGAAGCGAAGATAACTTTAATAGATCTTGTAATGTATTTAAATGTCTTTGCTCTCTAAATTCATGCCTTTGGCCTCTTTGAGTTATGTATCTTAGCCCATATCCGTTTTAATTAAGCTAATTATCTCGGTATCATGGTTTCGACCTAGATTATCAGATGCTGTTTTACATCGCTGGTCACAATACGCTTTACATGGTTTTCGCTTTCGAATGACGCTACCACCGCTGGTTAGGCGAGCAGGCCAATATTCCTTCTGATTGGAAGGGCAGTCTGTCACAGGGTCACCTATTTACAGCTGAGTCGACTGGATCAACGTGAAGTGTTTTGCTCAAGAACACAATGTGCCGCCCGGTCCAGGAATCGAACTCATGATCCAGCGATCGCGAGTGCAGTGCGCTAACAACTAGGCCACCAGTCTTCAGGTGCAAATTATACTTCATTTTAATTATGCCAGTTACACCTTAAATATTCACCGCCCTTTTCGTATAGTTTTCAATCTTACATCTACCTGAAATTAATGTTAAACAATACTTCGTTAATGGCTCGTACTCGAGGTAGCAAAAAGATGTTCACAACTCCCCACTTTTCTCCATCAAAATCACACCACCCGTTTCTTAATGACGTGTTAATTCGGAAGGATTTTGATGTCTTCAGAATATCTCCTTTTTCATTCAGAGTCCCAGGAAATCGTTGCTGAATGGTTGTTTATCTTCTCTTGAAGCGAAAATAGTCTCAGTCAAATAAGAATTTATCTCACACGATATTTAAAAGATTCTGTCTGCTTTAAGTATGATACACAGATTGCTGTTTTAAACTAATACTTCTTCTGTTGCACATACCGAACACACACACTCACACACACTTATGAGTTCTGTTTTGCAGTGTACCCCGTATTGGTATATATACCTATATTTATATATGTGTGTTTGTGTGTCCGCGTCTGCATGCGCGTGCGCGTGCACAAACTGTACGCTGTCACTTCGTTTGTCAAAGCCTTCTCTTCCTCCTTCTCCTCATTGTTTTTTTTCCCCACTTTCTCCCTCCCCTCCGCGCCACCCCGTCACCTTTCACCTTCTTTTCTGCATTTCTCCGCTTTATTTTTCATTCTCTACTTCTCATTCCCGCTCCTCCCACCCCCTACCCGTCTCCCGTCCCCGCTCTGCTCTACCCAGTCCTTACATCATCATTATAAATCATAACCACTGCCGTCGCTTCCACCATCTTCATCGTCGTCGTCTTGGTCGTCATCGTCATCATCATCATCATCATCATCGTCATCATCATCATCATCAACAACAACAACAGCTCTTTGTGTAAACTTGGTTCAATGGCTTAATACAATAGACAGAGCGCTGAAATCATGTTTCCTTCTCCGTGACATTCACAAGGTTAAAGCTGCACCGAGTCTAGTTTCTTTTTCTGACGTTACAACAATGGCTAACAAGTCCTATTCTTCTTCAAGTTCAGAGCGGAATAAATACTTCATTGGAAGACTTTGAAAGATAATGATGCAGGTGCAAGACTGGGTGTGTGTTTGAGAAGTTCGCTGCAACCAAACTGTTTTCGGTTCGGTCCCGCTGCGTATTACCATACACATGTCTTTTATTATTATCTCAGCAGACCGACCGATGCTTTGCGAGTGAATGTTGGTCGACGGAAACTGTGTAGAAGCCTGCTGTATACTTATTCCTTTTCTGTTTAAGAGCGTAGGCTCGAAACATAAAAGACTTTCAGGAGTGTCAAACTAATACACCTGCTTGTTGTTTATACACCTGCCTTCGTCTTTTGTTTTTCTGTAATTTCAAATATATATATATATATATATATATAATATATATATAACGGGAAGGTTTACGAAAATAAACAAAAGACGAAGGCAGGTGGAGTACAAATAAACAAATGTGTTAGTATGGCGCTCAGGAATAGAAATAGAACAAGTCTTTTACGTTTCGAGCCTACGCTCTTCGACAGAAAGATACACAGAAAAGAAACAAGGAGAGAAAAAAATGCGTGTAGGAGCTAACGGTTTATCATGGCGTTATATATATATATATATATATATATATATATATATATATATATATATATATATATATATTATATATAATATAGATAGATAGATGGATGGATAGATAGATATACATGTGAGTATAAATGTATATGTCCATTTTTGTGTTTGTCCGCCTGCCATCCGGTGTTGGTTTCTTGACGTTCACTATAACTTAGCGGTTCGGCAAAAAAAGGTCGAATAGGATAAGTATTGTACATAAAAATAAGTACTAAGATCAATTTGCTCGATTAAACACCGCAAGACGGTGCTCCAGCGTGGCCGCAGTCCAGTGACTGAAAGAGAATATGAAAACAAACGTCTCTAAATAATGCGAAGTTGTCTCATTTGACTTTCTTCTCGAAGACTGCAATTAACAAACTCAAACACACAGACAGACATACACATACGCTCGCACGCACACACACACGCATGCTCACACATACACACACATACGCTTGCATGCACACACATACACACACACACACGCACCCACACTTACACACATTCACACGCGCGCACGCAAACACGCACAGCCACTCACACACACACACGCAAACACATATACACACACACACAAGCACATACACGTACACACTCGCACGCGCATACACACGCACTCACGCACGCGTGCACACACATACACACTCAGACACGCACACGCCCACACACACACACACACATGCGCACACACACACACACACACAAACACACACAAATACAAACATGCATACAAGTTTAACCTACTTTGCATTGTATATATTACAAGACCTCGGAGCAATTATAATTAATGAAATTAATCTGCATATAATTTAATTTTTAAATATTAAATGTCCGTTTGAGATCTGAAATATAATTTGAGTTTTATTTTTCATATTTAATCTAATATGTATTGTGTGACACAAACCAAAAAAAAGAAACAAAAATATCGGACACAGATATATATATAACCAGTCGCCATGCTTGATCGCAAAATCCACAAGTTTTTTTTATATTCTCTCTCTGTTTTTATTCTCATTCCTTTCTGTTGAAGAGCGTAGGCTCGAAATATAAAAGACTTTCTCATTTTCCCGAGCGTCAAACTAATACAGTTGCTTGTTATTTATACAACTGTCTTCGTCTTTTGCATTTCTGAAAATTTCAGCCATGTATATATATACCTCTCTCTCTCTCTCTCTCTCTCTCTCTCTCTCTCTCTCTCTCTCTCTCTCTCTCTCTCTCTCTCTCTCTCTCAGTCTCTGCATATGTATACACACACACACACACACACACATATATATATTGCGCTTTTCGACCTTTTCTGTAAATTTCAGCCATGTATAATATATATATATATATATATATATATATATATTATATATATATATTATATATTATACTCTCTCTCTCTCTCTCTCTCTCTCTCTCTCTCTCTCTCTCTTACTCTCTCTCTCAGTCTTTGCATATGTATACACACACACACACATATATATATATATTGCGCTTTTCGGTCTTTTGACTAAGTTCAAAGTATAGATAGGGAGATAGGCAAGCGTGACCATGTGGTAAGGAGGTTTGCTTCTCAACCACATGATTCCGGGTTCAATCCCACCGCGTGGAACCGTCGGCAAGTGTCTTCCACTATAGCTTCGGTCCGACCAAAGCTTTGTGAATGGATTTGGTAGATGAAAACTGAAAGACGTCCATCGCGTGTATATATCGTGTGTGTGTGTGTGTGTGTGTGTGTGTCTGTAAACACACCCACACTAATTTGACAAGCGGTGGTGAAAGACAAACATAGGTACAGTGATACATACAAACACACACAAACATATACGATGGGTTTCTTTCAGTTTCCCCTCAACCAAATCGATTCACAAGTCTTTGGTCGGCCCGAGGCTAGAGTATAAAACAACACATGCCCAAGGTACCACGCAGTGGAACTGAACTCGCAACCATGTGATTAGGAAGCAGGCTCCTTACCAACAAGCTGCACTTGCACCTATATATAATTTTGAAATCTAATAGGCTTTTAGTTCTGAATACGACGTAAAACACCAATTAATGGTGAACACATGTACCTGTATTTTATACATATACATACATGCATGCATAAATATACATATGCATAAATGCATATATATAAGTATACATAAATACACACACATATACATAACCAACATATGCCCGTATGTATGTATATATATATACACACACACACATGGGCATATATGTTGGTTACCTAGTTGCGTAATTGGTTCTTTACGAAACACCCAAAACTTCCCACCGATTGGATTACAAGATTATATCGTAATGAATCTGTGTTATACAGCTTGGTATATCTTTATTCTGCCAATGTATACCAATGTCTCCCAACGGATGTACAAGAAGTGCTTGTATGTAAACTTTAGAAACTGTACACTGTATTCGTGTATCTTGTACTTGCATCATTCATTGTTTCGTGGCCATGCTGGGGCACCGCCTTGAAGAGTTTAGTCAAACAAATCGACCGTAGTGTTCATTGTTTTTTCCTTTTAATATCTGGTGCTTATTCTATCGATCACTTTTGTCAAACCGCTAAGAAACCAACACTAGTTGTCAAGTGTGAGGGGAGACAAACACACACACACACACACACATATACATATACATTCCGAGCTTCTACTAAGTTTCCGCTTACCAAATTCACTCAGAAGGCGTCATTCGGCACCTAAGGTTGTTGGAGAAGACACCAAAGTCACCTTCTAAGTTCAAATACCGCTGGGGTCGACTTTGTGACTTTGTTTTTCATCCTTTCAGGGTCGATCAAATAAGTACCAGCTATGCACTGGGGTCACTTTATCCCTCCTTTATATTGCTGGCCTTGTGCCTAAAAAATTTGAAACCAAATTTTGTAATTTTGGACTTTTAGCTTCGTCATCAGCAACCTACATCTTAGACATCAACGTCTGTACTGCGGCTTGAAAACAGCAATGTACAAAGATCACCCCTTATGTGAAGGCCCACACAATAGGCAGGAGATCCCTAATCTCAACTATCAATTAGCGTTACGGTTAGATATCATCTAATGCTGCCAAAATGCTAATATTTTAGAATCGAACACCAAAACATACCCTGCATTCGATATTAGACTGCATAATTACGAGAAAATAGCACAAGGCCTAATGACGGGCACGAACCATGTATGTATCTGTTGTTTGCCGGGCGATCGTGTCATCGCTTACACTGTAAGTAGGTTAGTCCTATACTCTTTTTTTACTCTTTTACTTGTTTCAGTCATGTGACTGTGACCATGTTGGAGCACCGCCTTTAGTCGAGCAAATCGACCCCACGACTTATTCTTTGTAAGCCTAGTACTTATTCCATCGGTCTCTTATGCCGAACCGCTAAGTTACGGGGACGTAAATACACCAGCATCGGTTGTCAAGCGATGTTGGGGGAACAAACACAGACACACACAAACACACACACACACACAATATATATATACATATATACGACGGGCTTCTTTCAGTTTCCGTTTACCAAATCCACTCACAAGGCTTTGGTCGGCCCGAGGCTCTAGTAGAAGACACTTGCCCAAGGTGCCACGCAGTGGGACTGAACCCGGTACCATGTGGTTCGTAAGCAAGCTACTTACCACACAGTAATTCAAACGCCTATGGACATTATTGTATCCAATATTAGGGCTCATGGGGCCGGTTACTTGATTGCCATGATGTATAAGTGACCGAGATCACAACAGCCTCCCACTTACATGAACGGGACGCCGGTCCGTTGCAGGGCTATTCATTTACATCTAAGTAGACTGGAGTGTTTTTCTCAAGAATAGGATTCACCATCCAGTCGGGGAATCGAAGCCAAGATCTTGAAATAGTTAGTGCAGCACTCTAGCCTTCCGATTAAACCATAGAATACTCCAAATCACGTACTGTATTGTAAACCGTTTCTGCCATTTCGATTGTCATTCGCCGGTTAGTTGGAACTAGGAGGAAAGGCTATTTTTCTCGTGTCCAACATGGCAAGGGTTTAGACGAGAAATATTTTCATGAATTAAATTATGAATAAACGGCGAATATTTTAAACCTTTGCCTGTCGAAAGCCTTTTCATAAGTTTGTCCTAAACGTCCTCGTTTGTTTT
This sequence comes from Octopus sinensis, assembly GCF_006345805.1. Lineage (NCBI taxonomy): Eukaryota > Metazoa > Mollusca > Cephalopoda > Octopoda > Octopodidae > Octopus > Octopus sinensis. The sequence goes on from NC_043007.1 coordinate 31,570,973, forward strand.
CCGGCTTTTAGTTAACCCTCGGATCATACGTTCTGAGTTATATATAGTTTAAATTGTGGCACAAGGCCAGCAATTTGGGGGGGTGGGGTAAGTCGGTTACATTGACTCCAGTGCTCAACTGGTACTTATTTTGTCGACCCTCCACCCCGAAACGATGAAAGGCAAAAGTGACCTCGGCAGAATTTGAACTCTGAACATAAAGACGGATGAAATGTCGCTAAGCATTTCGCCCGGCTTGCTAACGATTCTGCCAACTCGCCGCCTTTTAGGTTCTGAGTAATATAAAGCCTTCCTTTCATAAGTCCCAAGTTATTCAGAAGATTGAAGAAAACTGGGGATGTGTATCATGTATGATGCATGACCGCCAGGAAAATATGTCCTGCTTATCGCATGTGATACACAGGACAGATAAAAGAGTTAATGCAAATTATAATAGACAGTATGAATATCAGAACCAACGCCAATATGATCCCCAACACCACATAAATGCTTCAGCACCGACACCAGCAGATATGTTTGAAATAAAAGTCACGCTAAATTATAAAGTAATTTCACTAATTCTACTATATTTCAATACAGAAGCAACCAACTCTGGCCTATTGAATAGCAATCATTTAACAGCGAGGTTTCTTTCTGCTCAGTGATTTGTGTCTGATTTTATCCTTTGACATCTACCTGGTGTACAATAAAATATACACTAATTAGGTATTACCTAATTGCTGTTTCTATCTATTATTTATTGTATCTTCATATAATGGCGCCAAGCTAGTCGAACCGTTAGCACGTCGGACAAAATGCTTCCGGTTTTACGTTTTGAGTTTCAATACCGCCGTAGTCGACTTTATCTTTCCTCCATTCCGGATCGGTAAAATAAGTACCAGTAATGTACTAGGGTCGACGTAATCGATTAGTTCCTCCCCATAAATTTTCAGACTTTATATCCATTCTCTTTACGTTTTTACTCATTTACTTGTTTCAGTCAGTTGACTGCGGCCATGCTGGAGCACCGCCTCTAGTCGAGCAAATCGACCCCAGGACTTATTCTTTGTAAGCTTAGTACTGATTCTATCGGTTTCTTTTGCCGAACCGCTAAGTTATGGGGGCGTAAACACACCAGCATCGGTTGTCAAGCGATGGTGGGGGGACAAACACAGACACACAAACATACATATACGACGGGCTTCTTTCAGTTTCCGTCTACCAAATCCACTCATAAAACTTTGGTTGGCCTGAGGCTATAGTAGAATACACTTGCCCAAGGTGCCACGCAGTGGGACTGAACCCAGAACCATGTGATCGGTAAGCAAGCTAATTACCACACAGCCACTCTTGCGCCTATAGTAAAAAGAATTATATTTTCATATGTAAAGTTGCACTTTTGTCAACAGGCGAGTTAGTGTTTTCGCGGCCCACTTTGTTTTGTATTACCAGCAGTTTTTATACGCTGGCACATAAAGTCGAGCATAAAGTCAGCATGTTGCCCGACATGATGAGATATGGGTGACCAAAATATGGAGGAAGTAGAGATGGCAGCCTAACACCGCTATATTCTAACGACGGAGAAAGCAACATCTCGCCAACATACGGCAAATTGCTGGTTTGTTATTTTAGTGATATGGTAGATTTTGTTTTCGAACCGGTTAACCGTCTATTTTAGACCTATTTCAAAATTCTGCACTATTTATAAACCCGGTATGCTGTCAGTCTTCTAATAATGATGTTCGAGTTTACCTCTAATGTTTCAGTACCCACAGTGCACCGCTGCCTACTCACTCGTTCGTCAGTCAACCAGTTTATAAATATCACGTACAATATAGTCTATGGAAAATTTAAGGTTGGTCTTATATCAATGGTAGCATTTATTGCACAAAACAAACACACATAGAATATTTGAATCAAAGAATCTCTTTCACGTGTTGTTTGGAAGAACGTCAGAGCTTCGTGGATTTTAAGAGCAAAATCAAATCATTACTAAAATCGTGGAGTTGAGTCCATCAGTTGTATTTATTTTGATAATCTTTACATAACCACAATTACAAACCCGATTGAGTAAAGTCTAAAACAAATTTCTGTCTGCTGCGATAAGAGAAACGTTGTCTAGGAAACGGTTCGACTTAAACTGTTGAAATGTCACCGTGTTATTTTAGCTGGCATCGTATTTATCTTTCACTTGAAAATCTCATTGTTTCAGTCAGATGAATAGGTTTATGTATACAAGACAAACAATCATAACGGCCAGAAATGTACCAACTGATTGCTTTTGTTTATTATGACGAATGTACTGGACTTTACATAGCGAGACAGAAATACAGTGGAGAAATTATAGTTAGATAAGTTGACATTCGAGTGGTCTGTCTGAACTTTCATCGCCTATTTTATCAGAAAATCTAAATAAAATTATTTGCCATTTTTGTGACCTATAGATTAAATTCTAGGGAAACAGTTTAGAGAGGATTCTTGACAATCCCTTCACCAATCATTCTTCTTCGTTTTTGTTGACATGTCTGTGACTTCTAGATTAAATCCCCAAAACCTCACCCACAGAAAAACGGTTACAGAAACGCTTTTTAACAATCCCTGCACTGACCATTCTTCTTGGCTTTTAGTTGGCCTTGCTTTGTGACAGGTTGACACCGCTGCTCTATCAATCAAATAGGGCAATGGCCCTAATTCCGCAATCCCCCGCCTACTGGATGTAGTAACGATTGCCGAGCCAACATTAGCTGAAGTACACCTAATTTGTCGGACGATGGTGGATCTTTAGTAACATTCACGGCAACGAAAACCATTTCAGATCTGAGAAGCGAAACACTAATCATTAATGCATTCATAGCGTGTATGTCTCTCGGCGTCGTAGACTGCGTTACCGAAAAATATTTGATGGAATTATTCAAAGTTTAGTCTGTTGAAAGATAATGAAAAATATTCTTTCTTGCTTGCTCTAAATATTTTCTCAAAAGAATTTTCCTTTTGAAAACCGCCAATTATTGTCAATGCAACACCGAGAAAACTATCCAAACATTTTATTGATTTTAGTTTCTTGGATGACCTGCTTTCGGTGTTCATAGATCTACTCGTTAAACAAACGGTTTGCTTTCATTTCTTGAGGCATAGTAATTTTACAGAGTAGTTTGAGTAAAACATAATGTTCTAAAGTTAGTTTTTAGCACTTCAGTACTTGACATTTAAACGATTGCCGTTGTTCTGTATATATTTTGAAATATAAGATATTTTTTATTGTTCTTACCAGGAGAGGCCTTCAACAAATACCTTCATTTTTGTAGACAGTGTCAACAGATAAATTTCTATCAACCTACTTACTGTGTTGTCTGTCTCTGTGGGTTCGAACATGATATTTTTGTGTTTGCTTCCTTGTGTGTCCCTATCTAAAATTTTAACATATTTTAAACAAGATGCATGTTTAGCGATCCATTCTGGAGAAGAAAGATTATTTGCTGTTTGATGAGATTGGTAGAGTTCTTGCCAACGTGGTCAATTGTCGAATGGGCAAATAAATCGATATACTTCATTGGTCATTCGTGTGTCAGATCGATCAACCGAGTATCAATTTTATTTGATCCTGCTTTGTGAATCACTGTGTAACTTAGAGACTGGTTATGCATACTACTTTCAAAGTTGGAATATTTTTGTCACAAGAAAATTGATGCCCTGGCTTATAATTAATACAGTATATAAAAAGTTAGTACTGTCTCGAGGCCGAGGATTCATAAGGCCGGTTACCTGGTTTCCATGGCATTTAAGT
>NC_043007.1:31579735-31609735 GCF_006345805.1 Octopus sinensis
TCAAAAAGATATATATATATATATATATAATATATATATATATATATATATATATATATAATATATATATATATATATATATATATATATATATATATATATATATATATATATATATATATATATATATAAAAATTAGAACAAACCCACGTCAACAAAAACTTCACTTCCAATAGTTGTGTAAGAAGAGGATTGTCTCAAGAAGAGCATAAATCGTTTTGTTTAAGATTTGGAATGAAAAGGAAAGATTTCAATAATGACCGAATATTATCAAGAGGGATTCTGTACCATTATTGACAATGAAACTTATATAATCTTTTCTACTCTAGGCACAAGGCTCGAAATTCTTAGGAAGAGGACCAGTCGATTAGCTCAACCCCAGTACGCAACTGGTACTTAATTTATCGACACCGAAACGATGAAAGGCAAAGTCGACCTCGGCGGAATTTAAACTCAGAACATAAAAACAGACGAAATACGGCTAAGCATTTCGCCCGGCGCGCTAACGATTCTGCCAGCTCGCCGCCTTAGAGTCCATCAGTATTAACGCATCAGTATTAACGTATGAGCTTCTAGAAATAAATTCAATGTCCAGTCAGCCGCGTCTAATCGCTTCATTCCGTCCAATAATGCATCTAAGATATCAATCATGGAATTGTTATAAAAACAAGACTACGCCTTTTATTCCTCTTCTAATTCGCTATTTACTAAAATAAATAAGAATCAGTCGTCTGGTGGAATTGGCAGTTTGTCAATCTGTGAAATTACTATTATTATTATTATTATTTTAAAGGCGGCGAGCTGGCAGAATCGTTAGCACGTCGGGCAAAATGTTAAGCGGTATATATCGCCTGTCTTTACGTTCTGAGTTCAAATTCCGCCGAGGTCCACTTTACCTTCCATCCTTTTCGGGATCGATAAATTAAGTACCAGTTGAGAACTGGGGTCCATGTAATCGACTAGTCCGCTTCCCTCAAATTTCAGGTCTTCTGCCTATAGTAGAAAGGATTATATATATATATGTATAGCTTTATACATAAAGCTATATATATATACTACTTCCGGTCTTTCAAAATGTGACCTCGTGTGTACCGTTGGCGATTTTTTTCCTCTGTCTTCCCTTCTCGGGATCTTTCCTTCTCCTATGTTTCCGACGAAGAGCTCCGCTCGAAACGTTAAACCCTCCTTCTTCCCTTCTTTCCTGAGCGTCCAATAATACTTTATTTGCTCCACGTCCTTGCGTTGTTTTTTTTTTGTGTTTGGATTAACTTTATATATATATATATATATATATATATATATATATATAGCTTTATGAATAAACGATAATACTAGAATTCATTCGACAGTAATAGTATTATTACTATTAGATTACCGAAGACTGGGTTTGGGGATTCGCTTAAAAGATATTTTTGAAATTAACATTTATTAATTCCCTTTGGGGGTTCTATTTCTGTGTGCTTTTGGTTTTGTAGGGTTAAAAGAGATCATTATTTCCACCAAGAATTACAAAAGTGACATTTGCAAGTGAGACACGTCAAATTCTCTCAGCCAACTTAGTATAATTAATATGTTGTATCGGTGATATCTAATCGATAAACTAATAAGGCTAATCCCCATTTGCGGATATCGCTGGTTATAAAACCGAGAGCACTGATATTTCATACGTGACCCAATTTACAACATTCACGCGGCATATATATATATATATATATATATATATATACACGCTAAAATGTCGCTATTCAAACTAGCAGAAACACCGCCTTCCGGGCGGTTTTCTATTGGTCGTTGCTTAGTATTTATTCATTTTATTCCCAATTTTTGTGATTTTTTCTGATATGTTACGTCTAACTTCCGTTTGTATCATTCATTCATCTAATAACATTCCATAAATAAATTTAGAATAATACCAAGCACTCAAAGACAATGTTAAAATTTAGGAAGAAGTTTGGTTTCTGTTGGTTGACTTAACTGTGTCTCTTTGCTAAGACCTCCGTTGGTCATATATTTACATATCACAGAACAGGAATACAAATGTAACAAGTACTGAAAAAAATTCATACTGAAAGATTTATTGTAGGTTTGGACATGTCATTGTTTAACTTATTACTTCTGCTTTATACAGTTCTGTCAATATATATATATATATATATATATATATATATATATATATATATAATGTATATATATCAGTTATAAGGATCCTTAAGAATCAAGGAACATCAACCTTTAAGACGCCAGAAAATGGCTAGGCGCAAACAAATAGAGCTCACGGTGAAATAAAACAATGTTGTAGACGTCATTCGTGCGTGCGTGCATGTGTGTGTGCGTGTGTGTTTAAGTTAACAGTCTTTGTGTGTTTTTGAATGGCTAGAATGTGTCTTCCACAACTGCAATCGGTTCATTTTGAATCCACTCCCAGATCAAATCGCCTGCCAGGCAAGTACACGTCCGAATCGAGAACAGACGTTGTTGTTTGTTTTACCATAAATTATTTATCTCATTCTTATTTGTAAAACAACACCGACTAACTGAGTGATTATTCATAATCAGTAATGTCATCAAGGAATCAGTACATCTATTGATTTCACTAATATGAAACGAGTTACCAACAATAACATTTGAATAACATATGCCTCAACTTTTCGCTCACTTTATTTTATCTCACTTTTTCAAATAACTCTGTATTGATAAAGAGCTTTACTCGAAACATTGTTGCCGATATCATTTCAACACCGCTTAACCCCTTAACTACCAAATTTTTTATTCATATTTTTTGGCCTTGCCAAGTGTTTTAGGAGTTAAAATAATATATAGTATTTAAATTTTCTTCATACGTTAATTATTTTGTAAATTATGATAACTTTTTCGAAAATTCCCACATGGGTATCGCTGAAAAAAGCATATTTTCCCTTTTCTATTCAATTGCAATAATAAACATTTTAGTTTTTTGGAAACTATAGTATAAAATGCGAATGTGTATGAAATATCACTGAATGATATAGATGGGAAAAGCATAAAAGATAATAAAAAAAAAACGTCTTCAAAACAGTCAATATTTTTGTAATTCAAAAATTGCGATTTATGACATAAAATGTCCTCTAGAATTAGCCAGAGCTAATAACGACAACCTTTAATTAGTAAATATTGTTAAACACACCTCTGCAAATGCAATGTGCATAAGCAATTCACTTTGAATACAACGAAGAACCAGCAGTGAGAGTGTTTTTAGCAGATCCCTAAATGGGGTTTGTGGCATGCAATGGGTTAATATATAGACTTCGTTTGTTTTGTGGCTAATTCCCTCATCCCACTCCCATAATATAGGCGCAGGCGTGGCTGTGAGGTTAAAAAGCTCCCTTTGCAAACATGTGGTTTTGAGTTCAGTCCCGCTGCGTGGCACCTTAGGCAAGTGTCTTCTATTGTAGCCGCGGGTCGACCAATGTCTTGTGAGTAAATTTGGTGGACGGAAATTATGCGGAAGCCTGCATTATATGTGTGTGTCTTTCCTTCTGTGTTTGTTCCCAATTCCTACAGCTTGACAACTGGTGTTGGTTTGTTTACGTTCCCGTATCTTAGCGATAGAATAAGTGCCAGATTGAAAACATAAATGCTGAAAACAAGTAAAAGATAATGGAAGATATTTTCGAAATTAATTGGAAGTCAAAGAGTTTCATTAGAGAATGTATTAATGAACGGTTTTGAAGGAACCAGTCGAGTGAGTGGCCGTCACTAAATATTAAAACCGGATTGCACCACGCACCTTGGCTACATTACCTCTCTTTCTCTCCACTTCCTTTTCCTCTCTTTCTCTCCCCTTCCTCCTCTCTTTCTCTCTCCTTCCTCCTCTCTTTCTTTCCCCTTCCTCCTCTCTCTCCTCTTCTTTTTCCTCCTTCTCCTATCTCTCTTTCCCCCCTCTCTCCTCTTCACCACTTTCTTCTTCCTCTCTTTCCACTTCCCCTCTCTCCTCCTTCCCCTATCTCTTCCTCTTTTTCTCTCCTCTTTCCCTCCTCCTCCTTTCTCTCCTCTTCTTTCGCTCCACCTCCTCTTTCCTTCCTCCTCCTCTTTCTTCTTATTTCCCTCCACCTCCTCTTTCCTTTCTCCTCCTCCACTTTCACTCCTCTTTCTCTCCACCTCTTTCCCTCTTCCTCCTCCCCCTCCTCTTTCGCTCCACCTTCTTTCCTTCTCCTCCTCTTTCTCTCTTCCTCTTTTCCTCTACCTCCGCTTTCACTCCTCCTCTTTCTCTCCACCTCTTTCCTTCTTCCTCCTCCTCCTCTTTCCCCTCTTATCTTCTTTCTTCTCCGCCCCCGTCACTCTCTCTCTCTCTCTCTCTGCATAAACTAAACTATCCTTTCATTATTCCGATGGACAATTCACTTTCACAATTTTAATCAGCCTCATCTAATGTTTATGCTTTGTTAGTAATTTTTTTATGCCCCCCAGCTAAGTCGGAAAAGAAGAGATTGTTTGCAGTTCATGACCTTTATCATTATTATTATTATCATTATTATTATCATCATCGTCATTGTTATTATTATTATTATTAACTATGATAAGTTCACCAGTTGTACGAAGTGATAGAAAAAAGTAGATTAACATCGTAATAGTTTTCCTACTTGCTCCAACACCCATATTCAAACGTTGTTGTTGTTGTTGTTGTTGGCATTCTTTTGTCTTGGGAGACAATGGAGTTGTGCATAAACTAATCCAGTCTGGTTTTTACATTTCATGTCCTCTCCAGTTTTGCGCAGGCCTGGGCTAGATGTAAGAAAATCCTGGGTTGCCCAATCGTCAGGATTCCTCTCTCCACTTTACTGACGTAGTCCGAGGGAGTGCAGAGCATTACGTTATTATCTGCTCCTGTCATCAATACCGTCATCAGGCATGGCACACTGGTCAGTTGCCCGGGAGCCTCAGGGCCCATTTCTGATCTCTATATGCTGTGGCTTGTTGTTAATAAATAAATAAATACTTTAGGACCCGTGTACATTGATTTGCTCAGTTCTGCCTGCTTGCCATATCTCTATTTCGTAGCAGCACACATTCTCTTGTGGCATTTTCCTCCTAAACATTGTTTAATAAACCGCCTTTGCCAAACTGTCCAATATTTCTGGTTGATGATGAGCAGACCACCAAGCTAGTCTCGTGATGCCAATTTGAGATACCGGCTCAAAGCCTGTCATTAACATTCATTCGTACATCATTTCAAGGTTGAAAACATACATATATAGCTCCAAAACAATTCTTCGTACTTCTCTCTCGCTCTCTCTCTCACCATATATATATATATATATATATATATCTTATCTCTGTCTAGATCCCACATTTCGACTAAATGACTATCATTTCTCCCTGTTTGTTTTCATATCGAAAACTTAATTTTCATCTTAGGCAAGATTGTGGATGTGTGTTATTTTTTTTTCTTTTTTGGTTATTTGGTTTATATTTTTGATATACGATACGTAAAAGCAATAAACACTACGGCAAACATACGCACGTACACACACACACACAAGTGCATAGATTCTTCAATCAAAAGGCACATACACACAAATACACATGTCCACCAGTGTGACCACTACCACCACCACCACCAACAACAACAACAACAACAACAACACCACCACCAACACCACCACCAACAACACCACCACCAACACCACCACCACCACCACCTCCGTCGACGTCATGATTCTACAAAGAGTCGGATTGGAGGTCAGATGCTCCCAAGGTTAAACCATGCCATTCCCAAACTGCTAATTCCTACATTTATTATTCTTTTCCAAGTGAAGGCGCGTGGTCTGGTGGTTAAAGTGTTGCGCTTACGTTCATAAGATCGTGGTTTCGATTCCCGAACCGGGGCAGGGATTTGCTTTCTGGTGCAAAACACTTCATTTCGCGTAGCTTCGTTCCACCCAGTCGTAAATTGGTTCCAACAATAATGGGAAGCTGACCCCGCGGCCGTCCGGCGTCCCGTTTAGTAGGGCGAATGTTGTAACTTCAGTCGTTTATGCGCCATGGTAAACTGAGTTAAGCACCGGCCTTAAGAATTCTAGGGGTCCTCACAGATTTTTTAGATGACTTTTATACAGATTTCCAACAATTTCCAACACATTTTTTATACCATGACTTACTTTTGTCCACAGTGTTTGGAGTTGTATGCGTGTGATAAGGACAGCACAATTGTCTTGTCTTTTTTTTTTTGGTGGGGGGGGACCTGTGGGGTTTTTTTTTTTTTTACTTTGGACCCCTCTGATACTCATTTTTACTCAGGTGGACTCACATAGCCATTCGATGTTTTAAAAATCCCATTATAGTTTTAAAATTAAATATTAAGAAGAACAGAAGTGGTGGGGGAGGAAAATGTTTAATATTATTCAAGGCGGTGCCCCAGCATGACCGCAGTCTAATAGCTGAAACAAGTAAAAGATGAGTCGTTATTAGGAATTGTGTTAAGAAATTGTTAAAATATTTTGTGTATAGGCGTAGGAGTGGCTGTGTGGTAAGTAGCTTGCTTACCAACCACATGGTTCCGGGTTCAGTCCCACTGCGTAGCATCTTGGGCAAGTGTCTTCCACTATAGCCTCGAGCCGACCAGAGCCTTGTGAGTGGATTTGGTAAACGGAAACTGAAAGAAGCCTGTCGTATATATATATGTATATGTATGTATGCATGTATGCATATATGTGTGTATATGTTTGTGTGTTTGTCCCCACATCATCGCTTGACAACCGATGCTGGTGTGTTTACGTCCCCGTAACTTAGCGTTTCGACAAAAAGGACCGATAGAATAAGTACTAGGCTTTAAAAAAATAAGTCCTGGGGTCGATTTGCTCGACTAAAGGTGGTGCTCCAGCATGGCCACAGTCAAATGACTGAAAAAAGTAAAGAGAGTATAGTAGAAGTATAACCAGTTTTGAGTAGAAATTCTTATATGGACCCCTAAAAAGGACCTCCAAGCGTCATATGCTTGGTTAAAAAATCAGTGGGCTCGACGAATGTCGACCATGTTAGTAGTTGTATGTCTCGCCATTTGATGCTTCGGGTTGTTTCCCGGTTTTTGTCGAAGAATATTATTCAGCTTTGCGACCTTCCTTCTGTACGAAGCAGGTATTTTTGGCTGTATAGAGTAGGCCGATCGAAGCGATAATTTTGTTGCACCTCGTGTCTGTTTTAATTCCCAGACTCTTTGCTATACATAGTTCTAACTCTTGCCAAAAAATCATCGCATCGCTAAGCTCATTACATTCTTAAACTTCTTTGTTCGAAAAAAAAAAAGAAAAAAATACGAGGGCGACGACGATTTCGCTGTTGTGGTAAATAAAAATTTGCTAGTACTTATTCTATCGGCATCTTTTGCCGAACCGCTAAGTTACGGGGGACGTAAACACACCAGAATCGGTTGTCAAGTGATATTGTGGGGACAAACACAGACACAAACATACACACACATACACATATATATATACACACACACACACATATATATACACATACACGCACACGTACACACACACACACATACACATACATACACATATACACACACATATACACACATACACACACACACATATAGGCGTTGTGTTCTTGAGCAAAACACACCTGACGTCTGGTACACCGTGCACCTTGTATGGGTAACATCGAACTGATGGAGGGAATGAGCGAATGCACAGCACATGCATTTGGTCACTGGTGACTCAGCAAGATATTGCAGAACCCAAATCTGTCGTCTACGACTGGTACATGAAACGAGGTACCCCTTAACATACCCGTGTACCCCATCATGACTATAATCACCAGTCTCCCAACTTCGGCCCCTCCACCGATACTCTGGAGTTCGGCAAAGGTTTTGAGTAGGGCATACACTAACGCACCCACAATCAGACATACACATCCCAACACAGCGGACACCTACCCAACGGACTTTTTTTCCCACACCCACCCCCAATATAAACTCCCATACCTATTGTACCCCTACACACATTGCCATGCAGACATAAAGACCCCATGAGTTTAAGCAATACATAAAAGAAAGAAAGTGGAGGCGTGTGGCTTAGTGGTTAGGGTGGTCAGCATCATGATCGTAAGATTGTGCTCTCGATTCCTGGACCGGGCGACGCGTTGTGTTCTTGACCAAAACACTTCATTTCACTTTGCTCCAGTCCACTCAGCTGGCAAAAATGAGCAACGCTGCGACGGACCGGCGTCCCGTCCAGTTGGGGAATACATGTGCCATAGAAATCGGGAAAATGGGCCCCTGAGCATGGCTAGGCTTTAAAAGGGCGCATTTATTTTTTTAAAAGAAAGAAAACCACTAACGAACACAGATGTGTATTCTCACCCCGTCCCCTGCAAAGGTTATACATGTAGTACCACAACGCGTATGAATTTGTGTGTGTGTGCGTGTGTACGTATCGTTTATGAAACAGTATGATGAGGAACTTGTACTTTATTCTATTAATCCTCCTATGCCACAGGTAGACTAATTACCTGAAAAACGAAATATTCATCACCCACTGATATTTCAAGGGCATGCAACTATATTTAAACACACACACACACACACACACACACACACACACACACACACACACGCACACACGCACACACGCACACACACACACACCACACAATCATACAGATGTATTATGTACGTATGTAATATACAAACAGATCCATATCTGATACGTGTCAAATCAACTGAAATCTCGAAACGGGACACTTAAAAAGATAAAAATATACAAATAAATGAATAATATTTCAGAAAATGTATATATAAAAAAAATAACTACGAAGATTGTGAGTGTCTTTGACGAGATGACTAGTTAGCGCGCTGTCCTCTTTAGATACTCATTTCATACAGGTACACACCAACGCTCACCATAAACGCATGATGTGATGGTTCTCCGTCGTTTGGCGATGAGGACTCAGTTGTTCGATCAACTGAAATATCTTACTCCTTACTGACTTTCTGTCGGTTACGACGACGAGGGTTCCGGTTGATTCGATCTACAGAACAGCCCCTGCTCGAGAAATAAACGTGCAAGTGGCTAAGTACTCCGCAGTCAACGTAGTTCTTAAGAAGATTCAGCGTGACACAGAATGTGACAAGGCTGATCCCATTGAATTACAAGTACACTTCATTTTTGCCAGCTGAGTGGACTGGAACAACGTGAAATAAAGTGTCTTGCTCAAGGACACAACGCACTACCAGGAATCAAACACACGACGTTACGATCGTGAGCCACTACTTTAACCACTAAGCCACGCGTCTTCACACCTCCTTAATTATTCTTTTCTACTCTAGGTACAAGGCCCTTAATTTTTTTGGTGGGGTGAGGGGCAGTCGATTATGCAACTGGTTCTTAATTTATCGACCCCAAAAAGATGAAGGGTAAAGTTGACCTCGGCGGAATTCGAACTCACAACGTAACGCGGACGGAATACCGCTAAGCATTTCGCCCGGCCTGCTAACGATTCTGCCAGCTCACTGCCTTCTTCTTAATTATCGTCTAAGCTGCTAAGCATTCCACAGACACGTGTGTCCACGTAATTCTTAGCTAGAATCAGCATGACACAGTAAATGACAAGGCTGTACTTTTTAAGTTACAAGTGTAATCCACCCGATGGGATTCTGCCCAGTCTCCGTTTACCCAGAAGGTGCCATGTCGCAAGATTGAACCCTGAACTTCATGGTTGTGGAGCGAACTTGGTAACCATTCGGCCATACTGCACCTACTATGTGGTATAATATTGGCGGCGAGTTGGCTGAAGCGTTAGCACGCTGAGGGAAATGCTTAACGGTATTTCGTCTGCGTTACGTTGTGAGTTCAAATTCCGCCGAGGTCGACTTTGCCTTTCATCCTTTCGGGGTCGATAAATTAAGTACCAGTTACGCACTGGGGTCGATGTAATCGACTTAATACCTATGTCTGTCCTTGTTTGTCCCCTATGTGTTTAGCCCCTTGTGGGTAATAAAGAAATAGGTATAATATTGAGTTGTCAGATAAATTCGTTCGTTCTTTACCGACTTGGCGTTCCATCGTCATATGTCTGAAAAAGAGATAAATTTATACAAATTTCAAAAACGATCAATTTAAAAAGTTGTAGAAGGAAAAAAATAGACCTAAATATAGAAAAGAAAACTCATAAAACATTTGGTAAAAATATTTTTCGTGTTAAATCAAATAAGACTGGAAAAAGATTAAAATTCAAAAAAAGAAATTGGGGTCAGTGACCGAAGTTATCCGACAAACCACTCTGACTCGCATAGATTCTATCTAATCCCTCTTAACTCATCTTAATCGATGTTTAATTCACAGAAAGGAATATAAGAGAAACAATATGTCGGAGTGTCTGGATGGGTCTTGATTAGTTGATGTAATGTTTAGGTTGTCCCGTGTTAAAACCAACACCAAATTGTGTTTACACATTTATCGATAAATGCGTACATCACAATATTTACATCCTTCTACAAATCCTTTCCGGGGTTGTATTGCGATCTGTCTGTAGTAAATGGAGTTCATAGTCGAATTAATAATAGGTGAAAATGGCTTCGTGTGGGCAGCGGGAAAATACTCTGTTCTCCAGAGTCGACGACTCCTTTTGCCTAGAGTCGAACAGCAATCGAGGAACCTGTCTTCCTAAGGACTTCTCCATCTCTTTCTCTCTCTCTGGTATATTTGCCTAGAGTCGAGCAGCAACCAAGGAGTCTGTCTTCTTAAGGACTTGTCCATCTCTCTCTCTCTCTCTCTCTCTCTCCCTCTGGTATGTTTGCCAAGAGTCGAGCAGCAACCAAGGAATCTGTCTTCTTAAGGACTTGTCCATCTCTCTCTCTCTTTCTTTCTTTCTCTCTCTCTCTCTCTCTCTGGTATGTTTGCCAAGAGTCGAGCAGCAACCAAGGAATCTGTCTTCTTAAGGACTTGTTCATCTCTCTCTCTCTCTCTCTCTCTCTCTCTCTTTCTTTCTTTCTCTCTCTCTCTCTCTGGTATGTTTGCCAGAGTCGAGCAGCCCCCAAGGAATCTGTCTCCTTAAAACCCAGGGTTCAAAAATCTGTCCTTCTTAGGACTTGTCTCTCTCCTCTCTCTCTCTCTTTCTTTCTTTCTCTCTCTCTCTCTCTGGTATGTTTGCCAAGAGTCGAGCAGCAACCAAGGAATCTGTCTTCTTAAGGACTTGTTCATCTCTCTCTCTCTCTCTCTCTTTCTTTCTTTCTCTCTCTCTCTCTGGTATGTTTGCCTAGAGTCGAGCAGCAACTAAGGAATCTGTCTTTTTGAGGACTTTGTTGTCCATGTCCGCTTCTCTATTTGCCATGTTTGCCCGCGCTTCTGCTTCTACAAACCTTATTTATGCCGAAAAATCTGGAACTATCGATAACACGGGGTGATATTGCTGCAAAATGTTTGGTTAGTATTCAGAGCAAGTTGCCTTCTCCAGATCCTGCTTACTAAACCTACACAGTTTCGAATCTAGGCCTCGCTACAAATAAATAAATATCAGCCTCGTACTCTGTATTAAAGAAAATGTTATAAGGTTTTGTTCTTTTGGTGGTGGTGGTGGTAGTGGGGACAGTTTCTTCTATATTTATCATTTGCTTTTCGAGAGTAAAAGGTACTTAATATTGCTTTCAGCCAGTTTAAATAATGTATTTTTTATTTATTAATTACTTCCATACATTCAGAGACCTGCAGAGCTGATATCTAATACGGCTAGACAGAAAGAAAGAGAAAAAAAATACTTATTTACGAAGCAAATCTAATCTGCGACTCTTACAAGCTCACATAAATTATTTTTCACTGGAAGTAATCAGACTTAAAGTTCTTTCAACAAGTCAGGTTTTAGATCAATTTAACCGGAGAGTGCTGAAATGTGTCACCGTCAATGTCGTACGGTGACCTTCGTTCGAATATCTGACAGCCAGAGGACATGTTGACAATATGTGTAAATGATATGCTGTACTCAAATCTCTCGCTTTGTGTATATATATATATATATATATATATATATATATATATATATATACTATATTATATATATATTATATTATATATACTCTTTTACTTGTTTCAGTCATTTGACTGCGGTCATGCTGGAGCACCGCCTTTAATCGAGCAACTCGAACCGGGGACTTATTCTTTTGTAAGCCCAGTACTTATTCTATCGGTCTCTTTTGCCGAACCGCTAAGTGGCGGGGACATAAACACAGACACACATACACGCACACATATACATATATGTACATATATACGACGGGCTTCTTTCAGTTTCCGTCTACCAAATCCACTCACAGGGCTTTGGTTGGCCTGAGGCTATAGTAGAAGACACTTGCCCAAGGTGCCACGCAGTGGGACTGAACCCGGAACTATGTGGTTGGTAAACAAGCTACTTACCACACAGCCACTCCTATATGTTGTCTGCCAGGCAAAGTGTGCCGTGTTGGCTAATATATTCTTTCTGAAACAGACATGGAGTACAGATAGATAGATCGATCGATCGATAGATAGATAGATTTTAAGGTCTGGGAAAGTCGATTAGATCGATTCCAGTGCTCAACTGGTCCTATATTATCCAAGATGTCCGCTCCTTTTTCTACGATTATTAAGATGTCACCCGAAGGAGACTTGGCTGCCATCTCTAACTGTTAGACTACCACTAGACCACCGCATAGAGTAGTGATCCTCGGCAGTTTGTTACTCTGCTCACTCCTTCGCCAGTGCATAACTGGTACTTAATTTATCGACCCCGACTGGATTAAAGGCAAAGTCGACCTCGGCGGAATTCGAACTCAGAACGTAACGGCAGACGAAATACTACTAAGCATTTCGCCCGGCGTGCTAACGTTTCTGCCAGCTCGCCGCCTTGATTATAATATTTTCTGCTAAAGGTATGAGGCCTGGAATTTGGTAGGAGGGGGTCTAGTCGATTAACGTCGACCCCAGTGTTTCACTGGTATTTAATTTATCGATCCCGAAAGGATGAAAAACAAAATTGACCTCGGCGGAGTTTGAACTCAGAACGTAAGAAATGCTGCTAAGCATTTTGCCTGGTATGCTAACGATTCTGCTAGCACGCAGCATTAAATAATAATAATAATGATAATGATAATAATAATAATATAATAATAATAATAATGATAAAATAATAATAATAAATCACCATGTCGCGCACATATGGTTGTGATGCATGTGCCTAGTGTACCCTTATTAGACGGGTAGTCATGATGGGTATACTGGGCTTCGTATATTTTACCCCAGTGTCACTTTGATAGCATGCACTACTCTCTCACTCAATAATAATAATAATAATAATAATTATTATTATAATTATTATTATTATTATTATTATAGTCTGCTGGCTGTGGACAGGTGACACTTTCCATCATATCCAATAAAATAAGCAGCGTTTTAATCAAATAACGAATATGATACTTTCTACTACAAACGCAAACCCTGGATTTTGTTAGGGGCGGGGTAGTGGATTACAGCGACCCCCGATATTTGACTGATCCTTATTCCTGAAAGGATTAAAGGCAATGTCGACATCATCGACGGAATTTGAACTCAGAACGTAAACAACCAGAAGAAATGCCGTAATAACAACAACTGTTGTAAAAAAAATGGTCAATATTTTCGATTATAAACACGAGTTTAATTAAATTAGACACTTCATAGACACGAATCTCAGATACAAAAAATACGCGCACAATTTTTTCTGTTTTCGATTCGTGTTTATAAAGTGACTAATTTAAATTAAATTAAAGTGTGTGTGTGTGTGTTTTAACTAGCTTTATTTTCGTACAAACGGATGCTTTGTAACACCAAGCTACAGGTTACTGCTTACATTCAGATTAATTCGCGAGTGTACGACCGACTCACATAAAACGTAATCAGCACTTAATCGTTTGATAATCCTTCCCAAATCGCCTTAAAAATCGATCTGAATCAAATCTCAAGCCAGAAGAAACTTCTTGGTGGTCGCTCAGCCGAGCAGAAATAACAGCTAAATCTTGCCCAAATTATTCTGTCATATCTTTATCTTTATCGTTTGACGTCTTTTACTTGTTTCAGTCAACGGCCATGCTGGGGCACCGCTTCGAAGGGTTTTCAGTGGAGGAAATTGACCCCAATGCTTTTTTTTCTTTCTTTTCTTTTTCATAAAGTCTGGTATTTATTCTCTCGGACTCTTTTGCCGAACTGCTACGTTACGGGACGTAAACAAACCCAACACCGGTTATCAAGTAGTGGAAGGACAGACACACACACACACACACACAAGTGTGTGTGTATGTGCATGGACGACGAGCTTCCATACAGTTTCCGTATGCCGAATCCACTTACAAGGTATTGGTCGGCCTGGGACTATAGTAGCAGGCGCTTGCCCAAGATGCCATGCGATGGGACTGAACCCAAAACCAAGGGGTTAAGAAGCGAACTTCTCAACGGAGCCTGAGCCTATGAACAGAAAAAATAAAAGGGCTGTTGGATTATGCAGTTTTAGATATGAGACAACTGAAATAAAAGAAGGGCTGTCCATAGTCAAAATGCCATTGATCAGAGATCTGCTCCAGCTGGGCTGATCTGGGATTGGGAAATAACTAAAATCTCTGACAAACAACTGACAGAGACTCCTTTACTTCGTTATGTGTGTATGTATGTATGTATGTATGTATGTATGTATGTATCTTATTTCTTTTACTACCCACAAGGGGCTAAACACAGAGGGGACGAACAAGGATAGACAAACGGATTAAGTCGATTATATCGACCCCAGTGCGTAACTGGTACTTAATTTATCGACTCCGAAAGGATGAAAGGCAAAGTCGACCTCGGTGGAATTTGAACTCAGAACGTAGCCGCAGACGAAATACCACTAAGCATTTCGCCCGGCCTGCTAACGTTTCTGCCAGCTCGCCACCTTCAAATGAGGGTAATGTTTCTCTCTGTCTCACTCCCCCCTCTCTCTCTCTCTCTCTCTCTCTCTCTCTCTCTCCCTCTCTCTCTCTCTCTCAGAGCGTAATAATACTTTCCACTTCAAGCACAAGGCCCGAAATTTTCGGTGTAACGGCATTTAGTTTCTTCCTGGACTTGCAAGCAGGAATCGAACCCGAATTACAGGCTGACTACACCAACTTTATAAACAAAATCATACTAAATTAATAACCACCACCACCATTCCTTTTTCTTTTTTTTCTTCATCTCAGAACATACACGACAACATTCCTTACAGTCAGCAACATGAAACGCAGAGTAAGGGGCGCCGAATATTTAAAAAATTAGTTCTTCTTGTAATGGAATGTCTGTTTTATTATACTATTTCTCTATTTTTTTTTTAATATCTTCATTTCTTCCCTTTCTTTTTGTGAATTCCAGTCAGTTAAAACGCTCAACTCCACCCGAAAACTGTTTACTTAATACGCTGGAATTTACATATTTTATTCTTAATTTCAATATTATAAACCGAGAACAAGATTGTTTATTTGATTAACTTTTCATTATGGTTTTCTTCTATTTATTTTCTTTCTGGTTCTTTCTGTTCAAATTCTTTAATCCCACTTCCCCGCAGAGCAAGATTTCTTCTTTTTTTTTATCTTCTGTTCTTCATGATTCTAAGCGACCACATATTCTTACAGGTTTGCACTCACTTGCTAGAATACCCTCGAAGTACACCCAGATATCCACAAGCATACACAACACACACGCACGCGTATGAGTGTGTGTGTATGTACGTACGTATGCATGTTCATATATACGTACGTACGTACGTACGTACGTATGTATGTATGTATGTATGTATGTATGTATGGCTATGTGGTAAGTAGCATTCCGGGTTCAGTCCCACTGCATGGCACCTTGGGCAAGTGTCTTCTACTATAGCCTCAGGCTGAACAAAGCCTTGTGAGTGGATTTGGTAGACGGAAACTGAAAAGAAGCCCGTCGTATATATGTACATATATCTATGTGTGTGTATGTCTGTGTTTGTCCCCCCAACATCGCTTGACAACCGATGGTGGTGTGTTTACGTCCCCGTAACTTAGCGGTTCGGCAAAAGAGACCGATAGAATAAGTACTAGGCTTACAAAGAATAAGTCCTGGGGTCAATTTGGTCGACTAAAGGCGGTGCTCCAGCATGGCCGCAGTCAAATGCCTGAAACAAGTAAAAGAGTATGTATGTATGTATTTATGTATGTATGTATATAAGAAAATATAAATATGCCTACGTGAATTGTTGTTTGTACGCCACCTTACTCCTGATGAGCACTGACGAAGAAAATTTATGACCAAAGGCATTCCAACCATGGCCATTTCATTTATTTCTTATGTGCAAGGAATCGAAGGCCACATTACTGACGATCAAGTGGGATGTGGAAGAATTTGGCTACTATCTTTTGCAGGTCGAGTATGGCTCGTGCCTGTGTGTGGAGTGAGAGAGAGTGAATGTGTGTGTGTTTGTGTGTGTGTGTGTGTGTGTGTGTGTGTGTGTGTGTGTGTGTGTGTGTGTGTGTGTGTGTGTGTGTGTGTGTGCCAGTGTGAGAGAGAGAGGTGGGGTAAATAATATTTTAAGAAATTATACTGACTGATGTGAGAAGCGGTTTGTTCTGGTAGCTGAAATTTAAAAGAAATAATTAATTAAAACAAATGTTGCTTTTCTGACACATTTCTTTCCTTGTAAACAATTTTTAATTTTCTAATTTCAACATTTTTGTGGCTGGCTTTCAAATTAAGTTTCCTGCGTGAAATGCCTCCTTAAGATTTCTTACTCTCGATGAGAGACAAGAGTTTATGACTTCATCTTCTTATGCAAAATATTCGAAATGCTTTAAAGAAATAAGCAGGGGGGAAAAAGAAGCCTTCGATTTGGGGGCAGATATAGAAAGAACCACTCCAGTAACATAGCTAGAATGTGTGCCGCTTGGGGGCAGTCTTTGTGACTTCCGTCTCCGTTCCCGGAGTCCCACAATTTCAAGAGTAAAAGACGATTGGTTGATAAGATCTGGCCAAGCGCAACTGAAACAGTAGAAACCCTCTCACATAAAAAAATAATCCCTAACTAGGCATAAAATTCGTCTGCAGCGGTGTTAGGGATTAAAAGGGACACACACTGGGTCCTCTTACCCTTTTGCTTGTTTCAGTCATTTGACTGTGGCCATGCTGGAGCACCGCCTTTAGTCGAGCAAATCTCTTTTGCCGAACTGCTAAGTCAAGCGATGTTGGGAGACAAACACAGACACACACGTACACACACATGCACGCACATACACACACACACACACACACACACACACACACAGATATATATATATATATATATATATTATATATATATATATATATACGACGGGCTTCCTTCAGTTTCCATCTACGAAATCCACTCACAAGGCGTTGGTCGACCCGAGGCTATAGTAGAAGACACTTGCCCAAAGTGCCACGCATTGGGATTGAACCCATTTTGGGGTTTCCTAGTATCTGAGCTAGGTAGCAATCAGCCCCTTTTGCTATCATTCCCAGGGCACCTATGACAACAGGTATTGTTTTAGTCTTCAGGTTCCACATTTTGCTAATTTCTATTTCAAGATTTTTTATATTTGCTCAGTTTTTGCTCGGTCTAGACAGATACGTTTATATCGATTGGGACAGTTTTATCAGTGAGGAGGCATGGTTTTTGTCTGAAGTCTTTCAATATGATGTCTGGCCTATTCGCATCTATGTTCCTGTCAGTTTGAATGGTGAAGTTTCAGAGGAGTGAGATGTGGTCATTTTCAAGCACTGGAGGTGGTTTGTGTTCCCACCAGTTTTTATCATGGGGCAAGTCCAGGCTTTTGCAAATTACCCAGTGAATATATTGTGCAGCTCTATCATGCCTGTTAAGATACTCTGTAGGTGCAAGAAGACTGCACTTGGAGACAACATGATCAATGGTTTCATTTTGTTGTTTACATACACGACATGTTGGGCTACTGCCGTTCTTTAATATGTTGGCCTGGTAGTTCCTTGTAGGTAGGCATTGATCTTGGGCTGCTGTGATAAACCCTTCTGTTTCAGATTTTAAGCCAGAGGCCATTAGCCATTGATGGATCAGGGCTTTGTCAACATCTGCATCATTCACTCTCTTTGGGTATTTGCCATAGAGAGGTTTTTCTTGCCATTTATCAGTCAGAATATCTAAGGCAGCAGTTTTAGCACAGGTTTTCATGCGCTTAGCTTTTTCTGCGCATGTTTCTCGTATGTATAATTCCAGAATTTGTTGTATATATTATTATTATTATTATTGTTATTATTGTTATTATTATTATTAAGTTTGTGTGAGTTAGGTTTCATCTCGTTCTCCATATTCTAGATTTATCTGGTGCATTAAGCGGAAAAGTATTTCATTTAATGTAAAATGATTTTATATAACAAAAAAAAAAAGGCAATTAATTGTTTTCATTTCTCTCATTTTGTAATGCAAATATTTTCTTTTTCATTTGTAAACAAACAAAATAGCTTTTCTAGGCAGGAACAGTCCCAAAATTTCGAACAAGAACTATCACGTTTTGATAGAAGTTAAACAGGATATAAATAAATAAATATATAAATTAAGACGGGAAAATGTTTTAGAATAAAACGCAGAGATTTTGAAAGAAAAAATAGTGATCCTGGTGGGGTACAGAGGATTCGCAATCTAGACGAGGGCCTGAAAGTGTACTACACCATAGTGGGTTACACCATGGTTCCTCTTCTTTGTGGCAGAAGTAGGAAGAAAGAGTGAGAGAAAGTTGTGGTGAAAGAGTACAGCGGGGTTGAGAAGCCCTGCTATAGAGCAGCCTAGATGGGAACGGAATCATAGTAGAAAAATACCATGACTTCCTTGGAGCTAAGCACCAGCTACAACGATTCTTTTATACGATTTAATATGTTTGAGAGTCCCAGAAGACTTGTTTCTTTCTCTAAATACGTAAGATAACCAAATCCTGATGTGAGAGATAATAGATTTAAAAAAATAAGTGTAAGGACTCGTAATGATTCTATGAGCTGAAAACCAGTTGTTTTTCTTTATTCCCGTGATGGTCCTGGTCCAGTGGACTTGTAATCAAACGGATTCCGCCTGTCTTTTATCTTTTTACATGTTTCACTCATTGGACTCCGGCCATGCCGGGGCACCGCCTTGAAGGGTTTGGTCGAACGAATCATCCCGATCCGGGCACTTATTTTCTTTTAGCCTGGTATCTTATCCTATCGGTTTCATTTGCCGAACAGCTAGATTACGAGGACGTAAACAAACAAACACTGGGTGTCAAGCAGAGATGGAGACAAATACACACACACGTCGTGTATATATATATATATATTATATATATATATATATATAAATGTTCCTTCTCGAGCCATGCCAGGCTCATAAGGGCCGGTTTCCCGGTTTCAGTGGTGTAGAAATTCCCCACCTGAACAGGACGCTGGTCCGTCGCAGGATTGCTCATTTTTGCCAGCTGAGTGGAATGGATCAACGTGAAAATGAAGTGTTTTGCTCAAGAACACAACGCATCGTCCGGGCCAGGAATCGAAACCACAGTCTAACGATCATGATGCCGACACACTATATATATATATATATATATATATATAAATGTTCCTTCTCGAGCCATGCCAGGCTCATAAGGCCGGTTTCCCGGTTTCAGTGGTGTAGAAATTCCCCACCTGAACAGGACGCTGTCCGTCGCAGGATTGCTCATTTTTGCCAGCTGAGTGGAATGGATCAACGTGAAAATGAAGTGTTTTGCTCAAGAACACAACGCATCGTCCGGGCCAGGAATCGAAACCACAGTCTAACGATCATGATGCCGACACACTATATATATATATATATACACAACGAGCTTCCACACAGTTTCCATCAGCCAAATCCATTCACAAGGCATTGGTCGGTGCGGGACTATAGTAGAAGACACTTGCCCAAGATGCCGCACAATGGGACCGAACCTGAAACCACGTGGTTGCAAAACGAACATCTAAACCACACAGCAATGCTTCCATCTATGATCATCTTTTTTTTAAGGCTTAGTACATCATAGGACTATATTATCCAAAGTGTCCTCCCATTTTACATGGTAGTAGGGCGTGTTTTAATAGAGATTTCGTTGTTATTTCTACTAAGGCGAACAACTACTACTGAACGACTCTCTCGTTTGCTAGGCAAGAGAACCAGTATCATATTCCTTTTATACAGGGTGTTCAAAAAGTTTCTCCGCAGTGATTTTTTTCCATCCAAGATGTATTTCAAAACATGTGTAGAAGAGTCAACCTATGTATTGAAAATAAAGGACGACACTTTCAACATCTCCTATAAAGCTTTCTTAAACTCCTGTAAAATCTCTAATATATTCTTTTGTAGACTTATAAATAAGAGCTTTGCAATAAAATACTTAATGCGGAGAGACTTTTTGAACACCCTGTATCTATATTTCAGCTTTTCATTGTCGTCTGCCGGATCACCCTCTTTCCACCATGTTTGTCTTCGTACTGTAGTTACTTCCATGTAACGCTGTTGTATCAACTTGGGTGGCTACTTTTGCTATTTGACAGTAATGAATGCTTAGATCCAATTTCTTTATATGTAAACTTTAAAAATATAAAACTAAACATTCATTATATTTACTTAGGCATTTTCAAAGATTTATATTAGTTTTCCTGTAATATTTTTTCATTCTCGTGGCCATCATTTCATGTTCTTCTTCGTATTTTCCTAGTGTTACACAATATGCCTGTTTTGTTTGCTCTATGACATAATATACATGCATACACACACACACACAATATGTATATATGCATATATACATGTATGTATATATATATATCTATACACATCTGTTTATATATTCATACACGCATACACACACACACACACATTCGTCAAAGAATCCATGAGTATATAAAACAAACTGTACAATATTATAGCTCCATTACAGCCCATCTTAGTAATCAGTTTCGCACTGGGTGTTAAAACCGGCTGTTAGAAGATAGCATACTCTCTTTTACTCTTTTTACTCTCTTTTACTTGTTTCAGTCATTTGACTGCGGCCATGCTGGAGCACCGCCTTTTAGTCAAGCAAATTGACCCCCAGGACTTATTCTTTGTAAGCCCAGTACTTATTCTATGTTTTTTTTTTCCTTTTTTTCTTTCATTTCCATACGTACCATCTCTGAAGAGCGCGTGGTACATTACTTAACCGTGCTGTTATCTAGTACCCGATATTAACAACCAATGCAAAACCGATTCATAAGATCAGCTGCAATGGGTCCATAAAATTGCATACATTCATTAATACATACATACATACATACAGTTTATATTTTACGTACAATTTGCCTTGCTCAGCATTCTCTTCATCAGCTGCCCGACCAGAGATCATTACGCTTTCGACTCCTCCCGACATTTACGTCCTCACAAATGATTCTGAGTAGTATTGATGTAATCAGGGGATTTCCAGGTTCATATGACTCATGTTATAGCCAGCTTTCATTCTTCCTTCTCTCTCTCTTTTTATCCCTGCATCAATCACACCAGACCAAGTGCGAATGTAACTACGAGTGGTGCAATCAGTTAGCAACTGGTTTGTTTGTTTCATTACGTTCTGCTTCGCTCTCTCGCTTTTGTTTGCTTCTCACACGTCTCTCAAATATTTATGATCAAGCATTCTCCGTTCTTCTCTGCACTTCGCGAATGATGATGATGATGATGGTTATGATGATGATGATGATGATGATGATGATGGTGGTGATGGCGATGATGATGATGATGATAAAATATTCCTATATAAATTTCCAGAAACTATTTTGCATATCCATAAAATAGAGCCGATAAAATAAAATAACGATCAAATCGTAGGGTCGATAACACACACACACACACAAACACAAATACATGCATGTTTATGTCTATATATGTATGTATACATGAATGTGTGCTGGCGTTGGCCCCACCATCTCCACTGCTTAACAACCGGTGTTGGTTTGTTTAGGCCCCTATAACTTAGCGGCTCGGCAAAATCAAAAAGAGACTGATAAAATAAGTTCCAGACTTAAAGGTAAGTACTGGGGTCAGTTCACTCGACCGAACACTTCAAGGTGGTGCCCCAGCATGGCCGCAGTTCATCGGCTGAAACTTAAAAGATGAAAGATAAAATAAAACAGACGTAGGAGTGGCTGAGTGGTAAGTAGCTTGCTTACGAACCACATGGTTCAGGGTTCAGTCCCACTGCGTGACACCTTGGGTAAGTGTCTTCTACTACTGCCTCGGGCCGATCAAAGCCCTGTGAGTGGATTTGGTAGACAGAAACTGAAAGAAGCCCGTCGTATATATGTATATATATATATATATATGTGTGTCTGTGTGTGTGTATGTGTGTGTGTCTGTGTTTGTCCCCCCCCCCCAGCATTGTTTGACAACCGATGCTGGTGTGTTTACGTTCCCGTAACTTAGCGGTTCGGCGAAAGAGACCGATAGAATAAGTACTAGGCTTACAAAGAATAAGTCCTGGGGTCGAATTGCTCGACTAAAGGCGGTGCTCCAGCATGGCTACAGTCAAATGACTGAAGCAAGTAAAAGTGTAAAAGAGACAGACAGACAGACAGACAGACAGACAGACAGATAGATAGATAGATAGATAGATAGATAGATAGATAGATAGATAGATAGATAGATAGACAGATAGACAGATGGATAGATAGATAGATAGATAGATAGATAGATAGATAGATAGATAGATAGATAGATAGATAGATAGATAGATAGATAGATAGATAGATAGATAGATAGATAGATAGATATAAACAGACTGACAGACAGGCAAACATTCATTTCGTATGCACACTACCACGAGTAAATATATTTGTTATTATAACAAATAAAATCTTGACGTAAATAATTCTGCACATTTCGGTCCATATTCGGAAAAAACGAAGCAAGTTTTGGATATTTCCCAAGATAAGGCTTTCCCTTCGTCCATATCTACATCTGTTTATAATTTGTTTGGCAGCAGAAGTTGTCTACTCAAGATTAGAAGGCAATAAATGTACTAAGGCAGTGAATATTTGAAAATACAGAAATATGTATGAGAGAGCACTTTTACGAAATTCCAAATCTAACGATGAAGCCTCTATGTGCTCACATGACCTGCTAGAAATAGCACCCCAACGTTTTAAAAAGAATGAGAGGCATTACTTCAACTGATGTTACTTGTAATACTTACCAATACATACATCTAAAGCAAATTTTTTTAGGGGCCCTTAAAATATTAACATTGGGTCCCCAACTTACTATATTATTGCATGGACCCCCGCAAAAAGTTTTATATGGACCTTCAGGGCACTGGTTGAGAACATCTACTCTAATCCATCCTCGATGTGAATGGAATTGTATTAGAAGACAGACAAGACTCGCTGCTGTAAGTGGTTGACTCCTGTTCTTTCTCTTCTCAGCCGATGTTTAGTAAACGGACGAAATCAATGTCTTTGCTGATTGAGTCGAAAGAGTAAGGAAAGCTGAAACGACGAAAGGATGCTATCTGGCGTTTGCTTCTCCGCATCACGCTTCTCAGTTCCACTCTCGAGTTGCGTGGGAGGATAGTAACAGCATCGATGGATTTAGATGATCAAATTTAACCAACTTGTGACTCTTTATTCTTCAAGGTTAACCAGCCATTCTTCTCTTAATTCAGCTGACGCTACGCCTACATCTACAGCGTCGCCGCTGCCGTCTTCATCGTCGGGGTGGTTTGTGATGGTGGTGGTGGTGGCAGCGGTCGTCGTCGTCGTCGTCGTAGTAGTAGTAGTAGTAGTAGTAGTAGCAGCAGCAGCGGCAGTAGTAGAAGAAGAAGAGCGAAGATGAGCTTTGGGGGTCGTGCCAGACCGGTGAGATCGAAAGAGTACAGCAGGGATCGCCATACCACCTGCCGGAGCCTCGTGGAGCTTTAGGTGTTTTCGCTCAATAAACACTGGGAATCGAAACCGCGATCCTACGGCCGCGAGTCCGATGCCCTAACTATTGGGCCATTGCGCCTCCACATCATTATCTCGGAGATTCAGACTGGAAATCTGTATTTTGAAATTCTCACTAACAGCATGGTTATCTTCAGCATCCTTTTCCCTCTCACTGTTAACTGTCTTCATCATTCTTACCATCATTGCCTGTTTGTCATTGCAGCTATCATCACAGTTACCATCAGAAGTATTGTCGTCGTCACAACCGCCATCTTTATCGTCACCGCCATGAGCTGTATGCAGTATACAGTAGCAATGAACATATATTTGTTTTGGGGCTGTTTTACATTTTTTTTTTTTTTACTGTTTTGAATATGTAGAAGAGGATACGTGTGTGAACCTATGGTCATGTGTTAGTTGTAGAATTTATAGTACAGCAGTGCATGTGAAGTGAAATATTGTTTAGCCAACAGTCAACATCCGTTTCCTTATCTGAAATAATAGGCTGTTCTGTAGTGAGTCATGCCAAAGAAACACATTCACTTTTCACTTCCACCGACAAGTTTTCACAACATTCTAAATTTGAAAGAGTAACCTGACCTTATTCAGAAAAACTGAAAGTGAATGAAGCGATAGTTGCTGTATATGTTGTACGAAAAGGTTTCATTTGTAACTGTACTTTATTTGTTATTCATTTACGTGTAAGAAGAGCAGTCGAGTGGCAGAATTTCTAGCACTATTTCTTCCGGCTTTTTAACGCTGTGAGCTCAAATTCGGCCGCGGTCCACTTGTGTAATTCCTAAGTACCAATCGACGTACCCACTTCCTTTCAAAATTGCTGGCCTTGCGCCCAAATTTGAAACTACGTATAAAGGCTTCAATCAGCAGGCCTGGAACAAAAAATTTATGGTATTTGTTCTGGCACTTTGCGTTCTGAGTTCAAATCTCGCCGAGGAAGTACTGAGATCTATTTCATCGACTAACTTCCTCCAATCTTGTGTTTGCACAAAAGGCATTTGTTAGCGCATAAACCACTGGATTTGTCGTTATTCGATACAAAGATCGTCTACTATAAATTCGCACACAGAGAGTTTCAGGAAAGATTTAAGAATATCAGTGATATACTATGTAAGAAGAACTGACTTGGCACAGCGAGATGATAAAGCACTTGCAAATTATAATGCAGCCGCTCTTTATAATGGCGGACATCTCTACTCACTGGTACCCGTGTGTGAGTTTGTGTCTTAGTGAACTGAGATTTCAGTTCAGGAACACTCGGTGGGGTTTTCTTGAGCTCCTTTTAATTGTGGTACACTGCACCAATCAATAGATTCAGATGGTAGACAATGTTCTCTCTAAATTTTATTAGCAATCATCTGTAAAAATCTCCTGTAGAGTAAAGTCTTTCAAAATCTTGGCACTGAAAACGAGGGGTGGGGGCTGAAAAGTTGTTGGCTTTGGGTAACAGAAAATACAGGAGGATCAGTTAATTATGATTTTATTGAACATATTCCCCTCTCAGATTCACACACTTACTTCAGTGGCCCTTCAGTTTTTCTAAGCCCTGTAAAAGAACTGGAAAGGTTGGGCTTCCGACCAGACCTTTCACGACACCCTTA
This sequence comes from Octopus sinensis, assembly GCF_006345805.1. NCBI lineage: Eukaryota > Metazoa > Mollusca > Cephalopoda > Octopoda > Octopodidae > Octopus > Octopus sinensis. The sequence continues at coordinate 31,605,309 of NC_043007.1, forward strand.
AAGCCAGAAACTTTTCAGCACTCTCTCGTTTACATAAATAGAATAATTATTGATTATTACATTATTTTAGGTCACTAACCTTCACTACACACAACATTGTTTTTTATGTGTGTTTGTTCATTATTTTCTTTTCTACTCATTACGGTGCAAACCATTTGTGCACGCGCAAACAGGGATCAATGGTAGGGACTACATCTTCTTGACAACAGTACGGTGGTCCTGAAGAGGACGGCCAGTCTTTCTGATGCAGTCTCTTCCCTCTTGCCGAACTGCTACGTTATGGGGATGTAAACACACCAACACCTATTGTCAAGAGATGGTGGCAAGAAACACACACACTCAGACACGCATATGTATATTAAAAATAAGGAAGGCCGGTTTATGGAATTACCTTAGGTTTCCCGACCATAAAGTTTTATGGCGTATCGTCAGATCCCAAAAACCTGTTGGCGCGTGATCTCTTAAAAACAAAAATATCTCATATATATATATATATATATATATATATATATATATATAATATATATATATATATATATATATATATTATATATATATATATATATATATTTATATATATACATATATATATATATATATACACACAAACATATATATATATATACACACAAACATATATATATATATACACACAAACATATATATATATACACACAAACATATATATATATATATATATATATATATATATATATATATATAGAGAGAGAGAGAGAGAGAGAGAGAGAGATAAGCAATAATAAATCTCTGAGCGAGGTATAAACAGTAGCTGCACGACAACGTGAAGTATATTTGCCACTTAAATGTAGCCCCAGGAGGACACCTCCTGGGGCTACAAGCAACAATAGTATCCACTCTTAAGAGTTAGCCACATTTAAGTGGCAAATATACTTCACGTTATATTTATATACACACACATACGAGGGGCTTCTTTCAGTTTCCGTCTACCATATCGACTCATAAGGTTTTGGTCGGCTCGAGGCTATAATAGAAGACACTTACCCAAGGTGCCATGCAGTGGGACTGAACCCGGAACCATGTGGTTGGGAAGCAAGCTTCACACCACGGCCACGCCTGCGTCTACTGCATGTTCCAGTTGTATGGATTGTAACGGTATTGGAGAGACAGTTGTATCATTATCTGGACATCCATCAGATGTGCACTGTAGGACATTAATATAATTCTTTAGGACGAAAGACAGACAGAATTGGTTAAGTAACGGATAAAATGCCTTGACATATCTTTACACTTTGAATTGAGTACCAATTAAGTACGGAGATCGACCGACTTCTCCAAAAAAAATTTGTAACCTTCCGGTAAATTTAGAAATCATTATTCACAAACACCTCACCTAAAACAGATACAGAGTGAGTTGCATGAAACTAAGGAAACAAAAAGCATTATTACATTATTAAATGGTTAGGTATTGTACATACCAGCGGTTTCCTGCTAGAGTTCCCCCCACCGTCGAACCCTAGGGTTTCTGCGAGAGGTCACTAGGGTTTCTGCGAGCTATAAAGATATTTAGGTTAATTCTATGCATATACATTTTTGTGAGTAATTCTATATTCATAATTTTATTATACAAACACAACATATTTGAAACACTAGCAACTGTATGTATTGAGGAGATCCTATGGAAAATGACCCCTTTATGGGAACTTGTTAAGAAATTTGATATAATTAAGGTCCTCATTAAGACGCTATTTCTTAACCCTTTGTGGCGTCTGGTGGGTTTTAGCACTGCCAGACCTTTCGCTGATTTGTGAGTTGTTTAATCCCTAATGAAATTTAACTTAATGAAAAAGGAAGGAAAGGATTAATAAGTATATACAGTAATTGTTATGTAGGGGTTCTCTTGAGATACAGAATATATTTCAAGGTTCCCCAAGGTTAAGAAACGCTAATTTATACTGATTCATATTTCCGTTTCACAGCAACGATCTTTTATCTCTTTTAAACTTTAAAGAATCCTAAGTGTATTTTATAATAATCACTGATATATTAAAAATGCCATTCTTCAGTTATAGCAACTGCTTATATTGTGGGAAAATAGCATAAAATTCCAAGTAATTCACATTGCTCTACATAAAAAGTGAAACGATCTGTTGACTCTGTTTAAGTTGTAACCCAACTCCAAGCAAATTATGAAAGCTCATAATAGTTTGAAATAAGGTTTGTATAACTTGAAGGTTAAGGCCTTCCGTCTCTTTACGGGAGAATGTTTATTTTGAAAGAATGACAAACTATTTTGAACGCTCTTAATTTTATGAAAATAATATGGGAACGAATGCTTTGGAAATTAGACAAAGTGGTGATCGTTCACTGCATATTTCGTTTCATTCATAAAATTTGGCGAATTTAAATTCTGAGAAGTATTGTTTGTTGACAAGCTTATTTACAAGTGGTCCTTGATAAGATGCAAAAGTGATTTTTTTTTCTTCAGGTATTTAACCACACGTAGGATTTCTGAATAACATCCCATAATTTCATGACATCATGTAATTCTAGAGAGAGTTACAAGTATGTATCACTCCGCCAGTAGCCAATTCACAATCAGAAGCGAGCAGAGAAGCAACGTGTAGTAAAGAGAGAGAGAGAGAGAGAGTGAAAGAAGAATGAGTATAATGAGAGTAGCAACGAGCAGAGTAACAAGGGCGCGGCAAAAAGAGACAGAGAATAACTTAAAGACAGAGGGAAAAAAGAGAGCGAGTGAGAGACACGAGTAAAAGTACGTATATGATTAAATGTGAGGAGTAGTAGTAGCAAGCCCTAAATGAAGGGGAGTAACACACGTAAAATGTAGAGGCTGTGAAGTTAGTGTCTTTCACTAAAACATGACTAAGAATATGGGTAAAAATCTTAGATTAATCGGTGATTAAATAGAACTTTCTTAATGCAATAAAAGATAGGATTTGTTAAAAGAAAATAATTTCCACTCACTACACAGCTCGTGATTTTGCGAGCTTCATATTCGGTGCTAAGCGTATGACGACGATTTAGTGAAGGTCAATGAAAGAGAAGCGGATGAATCTGTTTCGTTCGTCGCAGTGTTTCGGCTCAGGTCAGGTTCCCGCAATCTTTTAGCATCCGCTGCTCGCCGCTCAATTAAGCTGGGTTGAATAGGTTGTAGTTTTTTATCATCATCATCATCCCAAAAACTTGTTGTCCTCGAGAGATTTTACCTAACTGATTTGCCCGTTAAAAATATATATATATCTCTCAAGATCCATCCATACGGGTAAGCAGTAATTTTATGTGCTTAAAACTACAATAATAGATACGATATAAATCAAATCCCAACGGATTATCACCTTCAATCATCAGTTGTCTGTTTTTTAACAATCTTTTAAATTTGATAATTATGCATTCGATATAAACATGCAATTTTAATATATAATATATAAAAATATATATTTAATATATATATATATATATTAAATATATATTTTGTATATCTTCTTTAAACCACTTGGATCCATTTATTTATCAACATCTTCGGTATTTCATTTTTTCTCACATATATATTCGATATCTCTGTGTGTATTTCTTCGTTATACCCCATTTCTTACAATTGGAATTAAAAAAAAAGCCAAAAAAAATAGAAAGAAAAGAAACCCAGAAGACTGTTGCAAATATGAAATCCCTATAATAATAATAATAATAATAATATTATTGATTGAGTGCAAAAATGTCTGCTTGTAAATTGTTATAGATGAACAAGCTTCTGGGGCGTGTAACACACAATGTCTTGCCTGCACTCAACCCCATTAATAGAGAATTGCTTGTGTATGTGTGTGCGAGTTGTTGCTTCTTCTCTAAACTACCCTTGTTGAATTGCATTCTATCGTCGCCTATATATGGATGCTAGCCATATATAGATGTCATATATATTAGTTTTCTCTTGTATATTTCATTTTATACACACCTATGGATACAGTTGACTACACTGGCTACCCGTCGTCATTATATACACTTGTTCTGATTGAAGTTATGTTGATGTGTAACTGAAAATAATAAATATTCTCCCCTCACAAATGAATTTATGCCTCTGCCTAGTTTCTCTTTATAATTAAATAAATTCCCTCCATTTACAAAACCATTTCATAGCAATCACAAAAAGAAAATCATTAATATAAATATTTCTAACACTCCATTTATCTACAGTATATTCTTTAACTCCGTTTATCTACAGTGTAGTCTTTCACTTTAATTATGATTCACTGTAAATTATCATTAAAAAAATTCTGCCTCAAGTACATGTTTTGCTATAAATTATACACACCCAATTATTTATATACTCGCGCGCATGAATATGACTAGTTAATTGACATTTTTATTTTATTTTTTGTTCAGCTTCTAAATGTTTGCCACAAGATCAGGTGCTACACATAATCACTCACCTA
>NC_043007.1:31619735-31779735 GCF_006345805.1 Octopus sinensis
AGTTACTTCAACCATTTTCCTTGCAAAAACACATTTTTATATCTTATAACCTTCACTTTGTTATGGCATTCTCTATTTCTTTCATCATCATTAACAAACTGTAAGATAGTTTTAAAATCAGTGTTATTATAGGAAGCGATAGCAGTGCAGATAGAATATTATCAAAAACTAACAACAAAGACATTGGAATGTTGTCTTAGAAGTATTTAATTAGTCCTGATATTTTGAGTTTAAAACTCCTTTTCAAAGTTTTTACGGGAAGAGAAACAAACTGTGTTTTGCTCTTTAAAGTCTTTGAAATGTCGTTTTTAACTCAAAATATCAAGGCTAATTAAATATTTCTTGGGTGACATTTCAATAACTTTGTCATTTTTTACATTTAATGTCGTATCTGCATTCCTATTTCTGTTTATAAATGCACAGATTTTCTACACAACTTCACAAATATTTCAAGCACGCTATAACACTTCTAAGTTGTTTCAAAACAAGGCAGATAAGACACACACATGCACTGTGGTTGTAGTGTTAATTGTTGAACTATTTAACCACATGAGTTGCATACTCCATTGGTTTGATCACCATTCATTATTCTGCCTGCTTCAGGTTACCCGATAACTTATCCTCCTACCCTTCATTTGTAAACTCTAACATCCAGCAATAAAAGGAATTGCACTGAGTAAAGCTGTCTCATTTATTTGAATGTTGAAAATAAATCCAAGCAGCATAGGACTGACTCATGGGAGTGTTTTTGGAAATATAACAGAAATGGAGAACCTTTTTATTTTCAAAAAGCCATTTGGGTTTCAGTATGGGTCAACATTTTAGAACTATTGAGTCCTCTAAAATTTGTGTTATTAAAATATAAAAGATAATTTGAAGTTTATGTGGATATATTACCAAATTTCCATTTTGGTAGTTTGAAAATCTTTTCTGTATGATTTAATGTCAAAGAACTGTTGTGTAAAGATGACCTACATTTCTCTATTGATTTAATAGGAAAATTGCTAGAGGTGTTTCAAACTAGACAGTAGTAGTAGTAGTATTTATAATGAATTTTGTGAAGGATAGTTGCAACACAATGTTTAAACCAAAAGAACAAGGTAGTTGGGTAGGTATTGTGGAGTTTGTGACTTCAGTTAGAAAACTGACTGGTCATATACTTGGGGAGTTTGTATGGAAATAAATTAGGAAGTGTTGAATATAAGTTCCCAAAGTAAATGAATCTATCAATTAGTATAATGACGAAGTGAAGCTTCAGGCTGATAACTGTTGCTTGAAGACCTGCTAATATATATATGTGCAATATATATACAACTGATAATGAATGTTAATTTAATGTGGTAGTCTTTCTATTTGATGTCATCTCTATTGAAGGGTTATAGATTAAGTGCATTATACGTAATAATATAATCAATGAGGTATAATGAAAATTGAGACGTTTATTTATGGACCGTTTGGGTTAGTATTTCAGATCTACAGAACTTAGATTTAATGAAAACCATTCAAGTAGTCCTTGACTAATTAGCATTTTGTCAAACTTATCCAGCTGTTATAAAATTAACAGGTTTCTATGTGATGAAAATGCCTTGTTTGTCATTAAAGAAAACCTGGCATAGTTTTGGCAATTGATTATAATTCAGTTTGTTTGCCTAAAAATACTTTTTACAGATTTTAAGTAAATGGGTGTGGATGTCTGCAATGAGGCTGTTAAGCGAAATTAATCATAAAGCCATTAGGCTCTTCACTGTCTTCTCTCCTTTTCCAACTGGGGTAGCCATATGTCTCCTCTACTGCAAGACAATTGTTTCAGTCCTTTTATCATACTTTAACCTCTCTATACCTAGCATGAAGCCTTCTCCCTTGGTGCCACACCCCATCATTTGAGGGATCTTGTCTTAGTAACTACTTGGTGAGCTCACTAGCACCAGTACCATGCAAAAAAAAAAAAAAAGAAAAACCTTCAGCATGTTGAAATGGTTGGCATTAGGAGGGGCATGAGAAATAGATGTTAAATGATGGTGAGAATGATAATGATATGAAAAAGAAGCTTTTGGATGAAACCATTTTATGAGGAATCTTTAAGTTTGTTTGCTTAATGAAATTCTTTGACAATGTAGATTCAAGAAGTCTGTTGCAAAATTGTATATACTAAAACTGTATTAAAGAATTATGAAGCATTGACAGATAACTTGTTCCTCTTTATGACTGCCTAATCCTAACAAGAACACAGAAGTGTCCAGACTTTAACCTTTTCGTTACTATATTTGTTTTGAGATGCTCTGTGTCTATTTCAATTAATTTTAAATATAACAAAGAATTTAGTAAAATAACTTTAGTAAATTTAGTAAAACACTTTAGATAGTGTTAGGAACATAAATTGTGACTAAGGTTTGGTGGAAGATTTCAATTCAAAACTTATGAAAACAAGACATTTGTACTACAGAGCCAGAGCCAGTCTCAGCCGGGTTGGTAATGAAAGGGTTAGGGGAATCCAACACATTGGTGCAATTAACTGAACTAGACTGTGCAAGTAAGGGCAATGACAGCTGATTAAAGTTCATGAAAGACCAGAGAACTTCTTTGTCAGCAGATAAAAGGGTTCCTTATTTGTATGAACAATGCAAGTGTTTACTATATAGAGGCGTGGTGAAGTAGTTGTTGACAGCAGTAATGAAAGATCTGGTGAAGGTTTGGAATCAAGATTGCCTGTTTAGTAGTGATATCATAATGAGATCATTCATATAAAATAGTCAGTGTATGAATGTGTATCTTGACATTTGATGAAAGATTTTCATCTTTGGCGTTCATGTTTCAAGAATGGCAGCGTTCAAAGGATTAGGAATTTAAGAACAAGAGTATTGTTAATAATTAATGTTAAACGTATTTAGCTGAAATGGTATGTTGAATACATTTTGTCAAAAGATAGGTAAATACTTTTATAATGTCTTAAAAAGAAAAGAATTTTCTAAATTTATAAATAAAAATTGTCAGCTGGGACTTTGTTGAACGATTTGTGTGTGTATATTGTACTCAGTATGTTGTGGAGACTGCATGTCTGAAATTGAAAATACTTCAAAGGATGAGTTTGTAAAATGTTATATACATTATACACACTACCCAAGCCTGTTGAGTAGCTTTTGAAGTGGTTTCAATTTCAAAAACATCTGTGTGTCTGTGTGAATATTCAAATTAGAGAGAGATTGGGGGAAATATTCAACAGTTTTTCATTTACTTAAAATTGAACACAATCATTCGAGTTCCTCATTTACTGCTTTTCACAGTAACTCTGTGTGTGTGTGTGTGTGTGTAATATACACACTAATCATATTAAGGCTATTTAGAATCCTGTTTAATCTCCCAAATTGTAAGATGTAGCTGGGGACAAGCCACTACCCAACTGTGTTAATTCATATTTGCAGATCTATCAAACACATGTGAAACAAGATTTATATATGTGATAGAAAAAAATAGTCAATGTTTATTTTTTTCAATACTTACATCTTTCATTCCTTCATATTGTAATTTATTATAATATTTTGATATTATGTTAATTGCTGGACATTAAAGGTGATTAATTTAATATTTCAGATCAAGTTGAATGGTTAAACAACTTGATAAATAGTGCCTTTAGTATTATATAAACATGAAAATATAACTATTTAGACCTTTTCCTTTGTCATTTGACCTCTTCAGTTTTCTATGCTCAATAAATCATGTCAGACCATTCTCATTTTTGCTTTTAGGGCATAATAAATTAAGAGGCATCGCTGGAATCAGCCATTGGTAGCCAATAAAACAATAGGCTTAAGTCTCCTCATGGTATAAATAGAACCTTTTCTTAGAAATTAATAATTTTAACTACTTCCTCCTGCAAAATATTTTCTAAATCTCCATCATCATTTAACATCCGTTTTCCATGCTGGCATGGGTTGTAAGGTTTGACCGGGGTGTGGGAAGCCAGGAGGCTGCACTAGGCTCCAGTATGATCTGGCAGTGTTTCTACGGCTGGATGCCCTTCCTAACACCAACCACTCTGAGAGTGTAGTGGATGCTTTTTACATGCCACTGGCACAGGGGCCAGAGGAGGCTGGCAACAGCCATGATCGGTTGGTGCTTTTTACATGCTACCAGCACAGAAGCCAGTCAAGAACCTTTTTTATTAAATGACCTTCAGTAATACTTTATTCCATATCGTCTTGATCTGATCAAATAACCCACAGTTTATCACTTCATCCTCATCACATATTAAAATTGACAGTCTTTCTGCCATGTTTTCTCTCTCGAAATATGAATAGTCCTTTTTGAATTCATATTGTGAATCCAGTGCAGGTATTTCATTGCTATGTTGACTCGTTTATACATTTACCACCAGTTCAACCTGACAGCACTCAAGCTGTTACGACTACAAATCTTTGGTTCCACCCTCTTGTGGTATCAAACTGATTCCATCATAAATTATTTCTTATATTTGTCTGATGGGTGCATCATATTTTTTGTGGAAGCTTTTTGCCTGATTCTTAAAACTGACTGCCCCTTGCTTGACCATTATTGGCAAGGAACTTTTTTTCTACTTAAGTCTTCAACAGTCTCTTCTGAATGTTTGCAGCAAGTTGAGAGAATCCCTAGCACATTGGATAAAGTGCTTAGTGACATTTCTTTCAGCTCTTTGCATTCCAAGTTCAAATCCCACTAAGGTCAAGTTTGCTTTCTTCCTTTTGTGGTCAGTAAAATAAAGTAACAGTTAAGTACTATTGGGTTTATATAATTGACTAAGCCCCTAAAACTTGTTGGCATTGTGCTTTGATTTATAACCAATTTAGCCAACCTTACTTTGTGGCTACTCATCAAACAATTCTGTCCCAATACTTGGAGGTCTTTGAGGGCTGTGCATCATCAAGTTGCATGTATTCTTGACTGAACTCTTTATTTGGTCAGTTCTTCAATGTCTTCCAGAATATTTGGAAATGAAAATTCCTGTAGACAATCAGAATTTGTGGTTAGTTTCAAATAATTATATGAAAATTAAAAAAATCTAAGAACAGAAAGCAAGTAAAATTTAATTATCTTCAGAAAGCAGAACTGAATTGTAGACACCAGTCCAAATCTAGTGATATTTTAGTAATAATTCGACTCTACTGAACAAATTCTTCAAAATTAAAAGCAGTCTTTAATGAAAGCCATAATTTGAGTGAAAATAATTCATCATCATCTTCGTTTAATGTCCGTTTTCTATGCTAGCATGAGTTGGACGGTTCATCCGGGGTCTGGGAAGCCAGGAGGCTGCACCAGGCTCCAGTCTGATCTGGCAGTGTTTCTACAGCTGGATGCCCTTCCTAATGCCAACCACTCTGAGAGTGTAGTGGGTGCTTAATTGGTTCAGCATATCTTATTTGCATTGAAGCTATATTTATTTGCAAACGCACTTTGAAATGAAAGCCATTTTGATCTATTTAAATTTCTGAGCTCTCTGTCTAGCTTTCTTGACCAGAATTGTCGTTAATACCAATGATTGACTATTCTTCTCATTAGCAGAATATTTTCAAAAAATCCTTGCTTTATTAAGAATGTTATCACTTATTTTTCTTTTTGCAATGCTAGAGGTATCCGTATCCATAGCAACTTTTTTCAAAGTCATCAGTACTATGTTCTTCAGGAGAATAGAATACGAAGACTACATTTTGCAGCTGAGCATTTCAATGTCTGATTGCTGCAAATTCAGGTCTCTTCAGGATCAAATAAACCAGACGGAAGGTTTCGTTCAATAAGCCATACACACGGTCACCACCGAAATAGGCTTGGTGACTGACTATTCACAACAAATGTCACTGCAATCAATGCCACCAATTATCGTATGGCTACATCTGGTGTATTGCAGCAGCTTTATTAGATCAATGTAGCTTGTAATATATAACATTTAATGCACATAATTTTCCAAAACATATTTATCAATAATTAAGATTGATTTGTGTACAGTTTTCTCTTCAGTTCATACTTCATTGTGAAAGATATGTCAGACAACAAAGGGGTGTTAAAGAAACTAGAAAGCGTGTCTTGTTTGATTCAGCCTGACCTATTAGAAAGTAGTTGCTGGGTCTCTGTAATCAGTTCTACTTAAGAACTTAGTCATTAGGTAGCTGTTAAATGTTGGTGTGTGTGCTATCTATAAAGGTTGAAAGCTGACTAACTCCACAATAATTTGATCTTTGCTACTGTATAGCTGATATCTTTCTAACTCCTGATAGATAGTTGGTGACAGGACACAAACAGTAGTGATAACAGCTAATGGCTCTAGAAATTCATTCAAATATAAGAAGTCGTCTGTTTTATGCTAATATAGGAACGCTGACAAATTAAAAAAAAAAAACTATTTGTGAGTACTAGTTACAACTGTGTCAAAAGCAGATAAATCAGTCAAGTTCTGTACATATTAGAAATAACTATGTACTTAAGTTTGAACCTTAATATATTCAGTGCAAGACAAAAGGTTAATTTGGCAAAGGCCCAGAGAACAGGAACTCTGCATCGAAGAGACATCCTTATGTGATCATCATCATCATCATCATCGTTTAACATCTGCTTTCCATGCTAGCATGGGTTGGACGATTTTGACTGAGGGCTGGCGAACCAGATGGCTGAACCAGGTTTCAATCTTGATCTGGCAGAGTTTCAACAGCTGGATGCCCTTCCTAATGCCAACCACTCCAAGATTGTAGTGGGTGCTTTTACGTGCCACCAGCACGGGGTCAGTCAGGCAGTACTGGTAATGACCTTGCTCAAATCTTTTTACACATGCCACCGGCATAGGTGCCAGTAAGGTGACGCTGGTAACGACCACACTCGAATGGTGTCTTTTACGTACCACCGGCATGGAGGCCAGATAGCCACTCTGGCAACGATCACGCTCAGATGGTGCTCTTAATACCCTACAAGCCCCGTGATATACTAGACAAGAGTTGGCAGAAACTCAAGCGTTATGTAACCAGCATTAAGTGGGCACACTCATGTTTGTGTGAGTTCTAGTACCCTAATAGCAAATTACATTTTCAAATAATCTGTGCTGAAACAATTATTAACCATAAACCGCCTTAGGCTGGATAGTTGTGAACTTCTCAAATAACTTGCTAGCAGTCATAGGCAAATGCTGTTATTTAGGTTGTATGATCAATGCTGTTATCATCAGACTCTGAATGTCTTCTTTTGGAAACAAAAAGCGTGTTTGTCTGGGCAAAAAGTAAGCTTTGTAATATCAAGTGTATGGATTATATAGGGTAAATAGGGTGGGGGATTAGGCTGATTGGGGCCAAGAGGATATGAAATATAACTTTCTAGTCTGTTAACAGGCATCAAACATTAATCAGTGTTTTAATAGCTACTGGTTTGGGCATGTAGTGTCACTGTCAGTGTTTAGGGTTAACTCAAGATTGTCATATGTATAAGGCTAGTCTATTATTAACAAATTCCTGCTTAACTCTTCATGGTTTAGACAGAAACTCACTTTGCATGCAACAGATTAAGGCAAGTTTTCTGATTGATATTACTTAGAAACAGCATGAAAACTTGTTTTATGTGTTGAAACTTGATATAATTGCTCACAACAGTTGGTTTATCTTGGTCTGGCATTGGGCAGCACCCATACTAGGACCCTGCCTTGAAGGGTTTTAGTCAGACAGATCAACCCCAGTACTTATTTACTGTTTTTTGTCTTATTAAATTTTGGTACCTATTCTCTTTAGCTAATGCTACGTTACAAGGAGATGAGTAAACAAATACAAAGATACACACATACCTGTATGTATAATTGACAGGCTTCCATACAGTTTCTGTCTGTTCTGTCAATCAAATTCACTCACAAGGTAATGGTTGACCTGGAACTATAGTAAAAGACACTTGCCCAAGGTGCCACACACTAAGACAGAACCTGGAACCCTGTGGTTGCAAAGTGAACTTCTGAACCACAACCATCCATGTCTGTACCTGTTGAATTACATTAATAAATAAATTTTTTAAAAAGTGAAATAATTGAAAATAGAAAGATTGCAAATGAAATTCATTAATTTTGATTTCTAAAATGTCTCTCTTCTTTGTGGAATTGGTTTTGTAATCTGATCATTGTTCGTCAGAATATTCATATTTCAAATACAAACTGTTTGTAATCACATGAAGCACCTTACTAAATAGATGTAAACACATAAAACCTATTTTTTGTTACATCATTTTTTGCTTAAAAAAAGCAAGCTTTGGAGATGAATCGAAGGCCAGTCAATGTACTTCTTGATTCTGGAAATAGAAGGCAGCATCTTTAGAAGATGCAAATTCTAACACATACCATTTCAGATGATACATTTCTGAACAATTATATAGTGGGGGGAATTTCATTTGATTTTAGACATAAGGCAATTGGAAAATGTGTTCCTTATTTTTAGGAGTTCCGTATGAGGCTGAAGGAGCTACGTCTGTGATTTCTGTTTAATCCATACCTTTTCATCTAAATTGTTTTTACCTGGCGTTTTATGTGAATCTTAGGTAGCTGTCCTTTTATGCATTTTTAAGTATATTTTCAACTGGATTATTACCAAATACCTTATTTAAAACTGTAGATAATAGTGGTAGGTTTGTGTTCTCCACTATTTAAACTAGTGATATGTCAAAATAATAGGTTGTAACCTATCTTATTAACCTTTTGTTTTATCATAAAGACGGACAATCTCAGGGGTGGAATTTACCTTTGTGTTTTTGTCATGCTTTCAAGTGATTTTACCTTTTGATCTATGCCTAATCTTATTGATTTTGATTTTAGATTGTAATTTTTAAGATTTTCTTCTTTCTCTCTCTCTTCTTTTAGAGTTGATAAAGTGTCATGACGGAGGTAGCGCAGATCCACACGGGGGTCCATTGGGAACCTGGGCAGGCCCCCCAATTGGTGGAAGAAGGTTTCGATAGCGGAAGTAATTCTTCCAAGCTGTTTGAGCGATCGAGGATCAAAGCTCTAGCAGGTAAGTTGTTTTTATTTTTTAGTTTTCTGTTAATTAGGTATATTTGTGTGTTGCGTGTTTGGTTGCAACATATGGTTTTAATGCTCTCAAGATCCATATTTAGATCGTCTACACCTTATTGCTATTTTAGTATTAATGACATGGAATGAATTCCAGTTCTTGCTTATTACAAATTCTCTCTGGAATGATTCATTAAATTACGTCATGTGACAGACAAATTAAAAAAAAAGTAAGTTTTGTCAGTCTATTATATTTAGGCAAAAGGTCCCTATGTAAACTTTTCCTGTTATTAGGTATCAGTATAGCCTGTGAGGATGTGCACAAAATGATATATTTTAAGAAAATACATTTTTATATTGTAATAAACATGTTAAACAAGCAATTATGCAAAAAAATAAAAAATGTTTTCTATGGGTAGATTTTTTTTTACAGTTATCTCCTTCCCACAGAAGTGTCTGTTTTTAATTTCTTCTGTGTGTGTTTATGTCTGAAAAATATATAGAAGTTAATGGCTGTGTGGTTAGGGAGCTTGCTTCCTAGCTACATGGTTTCGGGTTCAGTCCCACTGTGTGGCACTTTGGGCAAGTGTCTTCTGCTATAGCCTCAAGCCGACCGAAGCTTTGTGATTGAATTTGGCAGGCGGAAGTTACTGCCGTGTGTGTAGGTGCTTGTGCCTCTCCGAGAGAGAGAGAGAATGTAGCCTTAAGGACACTAACAATCAGGAAATCTGGACCATATTGCATTCTAGCAGACACCTTGAAGGAAGTTCTACTACATTGGAGTACTACCTTGCTACATAATGAAGGTGTGGTAGCAGGAGTGTATATGCTTTAAACATTGGAAGGATGCAGACATCATCATCGTCATATACAAACACAAGGGAAACAAATCCAGTGGATGTACTACGGCACTCTTGTCTATTGCTCATGAGGTTCTGGTCATGGCCAAACTCAAAAGACTGCTCCAAATCAATATCAAGCATCACCTCAAGGTCAGAAAGCTGCTTCCATGGGGAGAGAGGAATCTTAATTGCAAACCAGTTTCAGAAGAAATGCAGGGTTCTGCATCCTTGCCTGTTCATTTGTTCAAAATTTGGTCACATGTTCAATCATTCTACACAGTGATGATGGCTTGAATCTTTTTTTGAGGATGAAGTCTTGTGTGTGAAAACTGTAGTTTGGCAAGGTTGTATACTGGCTCCTGTATTTTTTTATTGTCTTCACCCGATGGAAAAGTAGGCCAACAGTCACAATTCAGTAATTCAACAGGGACCTTGTTTAACACCAGAAGGCTATAAAAAACCAAGCTCAGAGCTGAACAGCCAAGATCTACAATATATTGGTGCTTTTACTTGGATAGTTCATACGGCTCCCTCCTCTCAGCATATCAACCAAGTGTCATCATCATTACCATCCATTTTCCATTTTGACATGGGTCGGTCAGTTTTACAGGATCTGGCAAGCTCCGAGGTGGCATCAGACTCCAGTGTCAGCTTTGGTATGGTTTCTACACCTGGATGACATTCCTAACACCAAGCACTTTATACTGTCTACTGGATTGATTTTTATTTTTTGTTTTTTTTTTGTGATACTGCCACAAGTGAGGTTGCCAAGTAACTTACCAAAATCATATTCCCAGGTAGCAGCATCATTGCTAATGACTTTACATTTGATAGTTTAATCCCAGCATCTGTATCAAGGTCGTTCCCCTGGGTAAGACGGATAAGAGATATTGGGTATTTACTGATGACATTAAGACCCAGGAAGTGTTTTAAAGAACACCAGCAGCCTAAAAATCTACACAAAACCGGCACTAGCTCGAAAATAAATTCAGACGTATGACTCTTGGATCCTTTATAGCCAAATATGTTTAATATGGTCAACTGTTGTCTGGAGGACAAGAGACATGGTTCAAAGACTACTTTGGAGACGAACGACTTCAACCCATCAGATGTGATGAGACATGGCTACTTGCTGCCCAATTTAGTAGTTGCATTTTTGGTCATAAGGATGTTCAGAGATGTACAGGAAAGATGCATCAGGATGGGCAAGAAAAGGCTTACATGCATGTACGTATCACATGCGATACCTGTAAGGAAATGTTTACATGTCCTGCAGGTGAGCCAAACTCTACATCAGTGATTGCATTGTGTTATCACCAAAAGAAGTGTGTGTGTGTGTGCATGTGTGTGTGTGTGCATGTGTGTATTTGTGTATTTACATACACATAGAGAAACATTTACATATACCTATAAATGCATATACTTATGCGCATATATTTCTTTGTGTGTGTGTATGTATGTATATACACACACACACACATACATACATACATACATACACAGTTATGCTCCCACATACACTCTCGGAGTGGTAGGCGTTAGGAAGGGCCTCCGGCTGTAGAAACTCTGCCAGATCAAGATTGGAGCCTGGTGCAGCCAATTGGTTCACCAGCCTTCAGTCAAAATTGTCCAACCCATGCTAGCATGGAAAACGGTCATTAAACGATGATGATGATGATAGCCACAGCCTTGGGGGCTAAAACATGTAAAAGAATACATGCATATGTATACATGCTGGTGGATATACATCTACATGTTTGTAGGGACATGTGTGTGTGCATTAATGCTAAAGTATATATAAGAATAATTTAAACAATGAACCAAAGAATTACTCATTTTTTAGTGGTGTTCCATCATCATCCTCATCATCACCAAGGTACCGGTGATGTCTTTTACATATCACCAGCACTGGCCACGATTTCACTTAAAGTACAGCAAATCACCAGAAGTCTCACTCACCCCAAACCTGAAACTTGTATTGAGTAGAGGAGTGAGTGAGACTTCATTTTTGGCCTGCCAGTCTTTGTCAGACTACACTAGGGTTCCTTTTGTGTTTGACAAGTTGTTTTTCTGGAGTAGGTGGCGCTGTGTGAAAGAATAACTAGGTCTGGGAAGTAGATGGGTAGGAAGGGGGGAATGCAGAGGCCAGGAGGGAAAGTATGTTTGTAGGGTACAGGTAGAAAGTTATTGTTGGAAGATTTTATTAGTTTAGAGTGGGTGTTATTGTTTGGAGTTCAGTCAAGCACAGAAATGACATATATTTAATATACATGCATGTGTGTGTATGTCTGTATTTAATTATATATATATTTATTTTTTGCCCACAACGGGCTAAACATAGAGGGGACAAAAAAAGACAGGCAAACGGATTAAGTTGATTACATCGACCCCAGTGCGAAATTGGTACTTTATTTAATGACCTCGGCAGAATTTGAACTCAGAACGTAACGGCAGACGAAATACCGCTAGGCATTTCGCCCAGCACGCTAACGTGTCTGCCAGCTTATATGTGTGTGTGTGCGTGCGTGCGTGCGTGCGCGCGCGCGCATGTATTTATATATCATCATCATCATTTAATGTCTGTTGTCCATACTGGCATGGGTTGGACGGTTTGACTGGGTTGGTAAACCAGAAGGCTGCATGAGATTCCAGTCGGATTTGGCATAGTTTTATACAACTGGATGCCATTCCTAATGCCAACCACTCCAAGAGTGTAATGGGTGCTTATACGTGCCACCAGCATGGGTGCCTTTTGTGTGACACTGGGGTGCATTTAAGTGCCACCGACTTGGGTGTCAGTTTGCATGACACCAGTACCTGCCATGACTGCGATTATTATACACACACACACACAGTGTATGTGGGTGTGGAAGTGTGTATTTATATACATGTCAAATGGTGAAGTCATCATTTACGTCTCAACTGTGCTGAGTCTTACTTTTCTACAACCATTGACATTTGTTGGCATTTCTTGTCGAAAGTCCTGCACTAGTTCTGGTCTTATGAATTCGTGAGGAATAAAAGATATCTCTTGCTTGAAAAGGGGTTAAGTGTTAATGACAGGAAGAGCGTCCCAATGTAAAATCTTACCCCAGTTACCTCCCATCTAGGCTATGTAGTCTTGAGTTTCTTAATAAGAGCCAATGCATTGAACATCATTTTTCAACAGTAGGAATGTGTGGTGGATTGATTATTTATCAAACATGAAAAATTGATTTTTCTTTTTTTTTTCCTTTTCCATGCCACTGTACTAGTGAGGTTGCCAAGAAGCTTGTTAGTTTCTTGGTGACCTCAATTAGTGCAAAGTACCCAGTACACATAGTAAATTGGTTGGTCTATGTATGGAAGGGCATCCAGTTGTAGGAATCCTACCAAAGCTAAAACTGAAGCTTGACACAGCCCTGTAGCTTGCCAGATCTTACTGAACCACCAACCCTGTACTAGTATGGAAATCAGATGTTGAATCAGGATTTTTCACATGGTCACTGGTGTGACATAAACTTCTTAGTGAAATACTATTGGGAATTGCTACTGGAGTAATGAAGTTCGTTCCTGAATATTTTGGGATAGCACCCACTAAACTCTCGGAGTGGTTGGCATTAGGAAGGGCATCCAGCTGTAGAAACTCTGCCAGATCAAGATTGGAGCCTGGTGCAGCCATCTGGTTTGCCAGCCCTCAGTCAAAATCGTCCTACCCATGCTAGCATGGAAAGCGGACATTAAATGATGATGATGATGTTGCTAGCAATAATTTTAATCTCCCCCTCCCCCACTAACGTTCCCTATATTTGTGATGTTGAAGTTTAGCTGTTTTTACCTGCTAATTAAAAGTGTACCACCATAGTAACAGTAATCTTAGGTTTCATTAGACTTGATCATCCTTTTTATTATAATAATAATGAAATTATTGTATACAGTGCTCAGGTGGTCTCTACCTGTCTTTATCATTTCTTTATGTTGTCCATGTGTTGTTACTTAGTAAAAATAATTTGGTCGAAAATAAAAATATGAAAGATAACTGCAGAACCATGCTTGTTAAAAATTATATTAATGGTGCAAAATTTATTTCCCTTTTTTAGATGAGAGAGAGGCAGTGCAAAAAAAGACCTTTACAAAATGGGTTAATTCACACCTTGCCCGGGTTGGCTGTCGCATAAGTGACTTGTATTTGGATTTACGAGATGGGAAGATGTTGATAAAATTGCTAGAAGTCCTATCTGGTGAGCGCCTGGTAAGTAAAACTGCTTCAATCTCATACGACTTATTTAAGATGGTTGTCAATGTTGTGGAAGGTGTGTAGTTGGCTCTGACATGAGCTTCAGTCATTTTTATGCTATAGACAGAGACAGTTAAAAATTATTTTTGGAGCATCGGATTATATTTCAGAGAAATATTGTTTTGACAGAGCTATTAGCAACGATTGAAATGCTGAAGAATAAATATTTTGATGTACATGTTAACCTATGTTGAGGAATTTGATTATATTTTAAAGCTTAAAGAAAAGAATTAATAAAATGAATAAATGTATTTCGGGGAGAAAGATTTTATAATAAAAGAAGGTAGCCAAATTTAAAACCTCGGACCTTGTGGGTTTCACATATTGTGATTGCTTTTCTTTATGGATTTTCAAGTGTCAGAGACTTCATAGATTAGAAATGGTTTGAATGATTGGACTTCTGACCATTATCTTATACCTCCAGCCAAATAATTCTACTTGGAAATAAGTATCATGCTAATTGATCTCCTCTGGCAATCTAAGTAAAGATCTAAATTTGCAGAACTATCCAGCTTTTGTTCATTGAGAAAAAAATTAAAATTTTCATTTGTCACGGGTGTAGGATACATACAAGAAGACATTTTCAGGTCTCTGAATATTCCTTACCATTTCATCTGATTTTAAAGCCTGATATATTTGACCTTGGGTTTTTTGTTTTTTTTTTATCTATTCCTGTCTCTACTGCCATTTATTCTTTCTCATATTTATGTATATACATTGTATATTCACTACATATGCATCCTTATGATGCCTAGCTTTATTTTTCTTCAGTTAATTTCCACTTTGTCCTTCATATCTTGCATAACCAACACATCACACTCAGTCCATTCCATTGCTGTTACTATAATTCCACAACACACCTTCGTCACTTATTTTACACAGGCAAAACTCGTTTGGATCAAAAACTAAATTGCTCCTCTTGTCTTGCAACAAAACACTTTGTATTCTGTGCTCTGCTTCCTCTCATCATGAACAGTAACTGTTTTAGCACTTACGATGATGATGATTGATGAGATAGTATTGTACTGGTCTTTACTATTGATTACACAGATTAATGTAATTACACTGAAAAAGCGATTAATTTTTTTTCGTAAATAGATTGATCATAGTATATTTTGGCACTTGCATCTTGTCTCTTTGTGCCATAATCTCCTTTCTGACCACTAGTTTCTTTTTTAAATCTTGTGTAGCTTGGCTTTTTCTTCTTTTTTTGTTTCTGGAGAGATTAGGGTTGGTCACAACCAAGTAAATATTGCGAGAGGTATGATTTGAAGTATATGTTGTATTCTACATAAAATGGACAACTAAAGGGTATTATGAGAAAAAAAAAAAAAGGAATATCTTAAATGTGCTTTTAATAATTATTTTTTGATCCACAGTCTTTTAATAATGAAAATTCTCACTTTATATATTGTGCATTTGTAAGTATGCAGTTGATGTGTAAATGTTAGTGACTGGACTGTGGTCTGAATTTGGTTCCTTGTTTCTTAGTTTCTAATCCCAGTCTTGCTGCATCACATTATCAATGATTTAAAATATATATATATATATCAGCCTTTGTAGATTAGGATGTTCTTTAATCTATACAAGAAATATTGAGCAGTCTGTGTAGTTTCAATGGTTGATGTAAATATACTGGATTCCTTGTGTATTTAGTGTAAATAGATAAAGTATTGAATGAATTGGTTTGATTGGTCAAAGGATATCCTTAATGTGCCAATGCAATCCAGAACATTTTTACCTTGACTTTGAATCATCTACATTACTTTACTCTGTATGAAAATGTTGCGAGTGTGCAGTGTGCAAGAATTATTACCATAGAAAGAAATAATATATTTGTGCTTTTTATGTTTAAAATAGTTTAACTATTATGGTGCCTTTAAAATTTTGTGAATTTTATGGAAATGCTTTTCTGTCTGAGACTTTGGTATTACAGTTATACTAAAGCTCGTATGTTTGGTTATCCACAGTGTAACAAATTCTATTTTGTAAAATTTTGGTAATTTATAAAGGAGTTCCTTAGATTTACTTTTGATTAGAGAACAGAGTGAAATAGTTTAAAACAAGGCTGTTTCTGTTAATTTCATTATCTTGTTAGATATTTTTTAGTAATAATCCATTGAACAATCAGAAAACACAGCCAGGTATTACTGTCAATTTTTTCTTTTTAAATGAAAATAGGAAAATATGTGAGCATATGAAAGTACTTTTATTTCATGGCATATAAAATGCACTCTGCATTAAGACAAAAAGCCTTAAA
Organism: Octopus sinensis; assembly: GCF_006345805.1. Lineage (NCBI taxonomy): Eukaryota > Metazoa > Mollusca > Cephalopoda > Octopoda > Octopodidae > Octopus > Octopus sinensis. The sequence goes on from NC_043007.1 coordinate 31,636,106, forward strand.
AAAATTACCTGAATCCTTTGTGAAGTTGGGCCTATATTACATGCTTTAATGCATTAACAAGTTATTTTTCCTGAACATGTGTGCTCCTGAAATTTGGGTGCACCTGATATGTCTGAGCATCTTTTATGCCATCAAATATGGTATCTTGAAAGTTCTGGATTATATTTTGCACTTTATTTCAAAAATATTTAGCAAAGACATAAATGACTGAAAGAAAAAAAAAAAAGATAAGAAAGAAATGCTAAATGTTTCTGGATTACTATAGTTTAATTAAACATCTTTAAAAGTTGGTTAATCTTTGTTCCATGTCAATTTGTATTAAGAAATAAAGAAATGCTTGAATTGAAATTGGATAAGTTCAAAGCATTTGTCTTCCTTCTATTCTCAAGTTTTCTAAAAGTATTAATATCTTGATTTTCAAATACAAAAGAATTTTCAAAAAAAAAAAAAGAAAGAAAATTTGTCATCAATATGTGAGAGTTTGGCGATTAATAATGACTACCTCACACATGACATTTGATATTCACTGATAATGCAGGAATTGTTGTAAGACAGCATCAGGCAGAAGATAGTTTTAGATTTACTTCCATTGTCTTGAATGAATATTAACTCTTGGAATGTAGACACTTTGGAAAATTGTGCCATTTCAGTAATAAAAATATTAACATATTTCCTATTCAGAAAAGCTTAATGGAACTTTTTTTCTTTTCACTTTTATTTTTTGAGTCATCTGTTTAATGTTGCCTGTTTGAAAAAAGGGAGTCAGTCACAATAAGTGATACACTTCTTTCTTAGTAACCCCATTCTAAATTACTTGCATTACTTTTTCATACAAATGACTACTCATCAGAATCTATTGCCGAGAGGTAGGACGACAGATTACCGATTCATTTGTGTTTTTGTTTTCATTAACGAGATGTTCTGCAAGCCAAGGAGGAAAAGATTTGAGTTTTACTGAATTAATAAATTCTCGAAAATGCTTTCACTGAGTGACGCAGTTTTAGCCACAGAAGATTTTATTAGACCTAGACTGAAACATTACCTTAGTATTTGAGGAATGGTAACTAAATCTGAGATTTATGCAAACTGTATAAATGAGAAACTATTCTTTTGATGAATACATTGCTTTAAGTTCATCATCAGCCAAAGTGCCCTCCCTGTATCCAGGGGTCAGCTTATCAACACCCAGTCCCCTCTCTGTTGTGCTGTATGCATAGTCAGCCAGGCTTTTGTTTCTAATCCTTTCTTTGGATGTCCTCAATCCACAAACATCTTTGACGGTCACTTGCAGTCTTCCCCCTCAACAGTTCCTATCAGGATGGTCTTGGGCAACGACTGTTATTGCATTGCATGTCTAAAATCTGATATCTTTAAGGACTTGATTCTTGACACTAGGTGTCTTTGCATTCTCAGCTTTTGTAGTATCACAAACATTTGTCATCCCCCATCTTTGAGGCATCTATCATCCTTTCCATTGCTCTGTATATTGTCAAAAGTTTCTGCTCTGTAGAAGACAATAGACAAAAAATAAGTTTACTAGTTTGTCTTTTGAGGTGAAAATCTTTTTCACTCTTTTAAATGCAGTTTTAGCCTTATTCTTAGAGTAACGTCTATGCTGTGAGCTACTTCAAATAAGTGATTTACAAATATTTTCTTCTGTGTGATAGGATAAAAATTTAGCTAAATTTTATATCATAGCAATTTTTCCCTAAAATTGCCAAAGAAATAAATTTATGTAAATTACATTAATAGAAGTCATGTGCATGCTACCTGAACTGGATTATGAACTTGACCATGAGAAGGAAGCAATTTAATAAAAAAAAGTTAGTTTTTTATAAGCCTCTCAGGAAAACGGAAGCAGTGCTACCATTTTAATCATTTTCTTATTGCTCAGTAGATCTTATAGTTATTCATTTTTAATTATTATCACTAATAATAATGATAATAATAATAGTAATAAATGCCCTGATGCAGTACCAGGCAGTGGCTCTCATGGCTTCTCATCTGAACTGATTGGAAGTGTTATTATATACATTGTTTTGTTTTGGTATGGGCTACAGTAAATATTCTGCTCAGTACCACAGATTTGCATGTCCGTTGTTTGACCGTAACTAGCTGAGCATGTCTCTTGGTGGCTGATGATATATGCATCTCTGATCACGAGCAGGAGTAGTGGGGGAGCATCATAGCCATGTGTTTGAATAATTCATCTCCAGAAACATGGGTGTTTTGTTCAACATCTTTAAGCGACCATTATTCAGAGACCATTTGAGTGGGATGGGTTACTCGACCTGAAGAAAACTCTGAGCCCCCACCTGCAAGGTCATGCGCTGTTTGTCTTGATATGAGATCACCATGTCACAACACGTTGTGATGCATGTGCCTAATGTATACCCTTATCAAAAAGGTAGCCATGATGGTTATACTGGGTTTCATATATTTTACCCCAGTGTCACTTTGATGGCATGCACTACTCTCTCACCAAATAATAATAATAGCCAATATAAATGTTTGTTGGTTGGTTGGTTGGTTGGTTGGTTGGTGAATGCTTCAGTCATGTTCTACATGATACTGAGAAGAGAGGAAGTAAAAAAAAAAAGCAACAGTTAATATAAAAGGTGCAATGTGAGTGCACATACAAACTTGATGGCAGGCAATGATAACTTTGTGAAAAGGACAATAGTTCTTATTGAAATTTTGCAGAGATGGGTTTTCTATGGAATAGATTGTGATTATCTTAATAAAATTTAGAAAAATAACATCTATTAATTGCAAATATACAAATGAGAAATTTGTTTTATTTAATTTGAAGGTAATTGTGTTTTTTTGGGTGGGGGGACTTATTCATTTTGTATAAGACCAAGATATTTGATAGAAGTTAATTTACTTTGGTGTTATTGCCATAGTTCCTGATATTAGCTTTGGTGGCAGAAATATACTACTTGTAGGGCTACTCATCATATATAACATTCTAGTTTCAAAATATTGCTTCCACTAATGCTGAAATGGTTAGGTATAGCTGTGTGGTTAAGAGGTTTACTTTGTAAGCATATGGTTTCAAGTTCACTCCCACTCTTGGGCAAGTGTCTTCTATAGCCTTGGGCCAACCAGTACTTTGTGAGTGAACTTGGTCGATGGACACTGGAAACCCATTGTGTGTGTGTTGGTCTGACAACTAGTGTTGGTTGGTTTATGTCCTCTCAGTAGCTCAACAAAGGAGACTAATAGAATGGGTACCAGACTTTACAAAGAAAAGATTGTACTGGGGCTGATCGATTTGCTCAACTAAACACATCAAGATAGTGCTCCAGCATGGCCACAGTGCAGTAACTGAAACAAATAAAAGATAAAAAGAACAGCCTTGCGAGGCCATTTCCCTGATACTTCCATGTTGTTGCTGCTTAGTACTTCAGTGTTGGCCACGTCTATGTTTCATCCAAACTTCCTCTTCAGAGTTTCGATCCTCTACAATTCTTCTGAACCAAGACTTCTTGCTGGCTTCATAAACAGATCTGTTAGCTTTTGACTCATCTTATTTTCCTTGATGTTCGTGTTCTTTGTACCACTTGTAAACCTTGCAAATAACCTTATATATCTTTACAGTTAAACTGCTAGCTTAGCCCATGGTTGAGAATAGTATTTTTGCATGCATATACTATTGAACTGTCGGTCCAATCATATTACCTTTGTAAAAATGCTGTGATATCTTGTAAAGTTATAAATGGCTATTTCTATATGAGGTATTTTATTGGCTAATAAAAAAGAAAAAAATTTAATTAGAAAAATTATTTTTAGAGTGCTTTCTCCTTATTTTTCAAGATTTTATCAATACTTTCTTGTCCCCTTTTTGAAGGTACATAGTTTTTTCCCCCTAACAAACAGTATTGTATTGTAGCAGGTAGTATTGTAATGTTGGAAACTTCCATTTTGTTTGAAGTATTTGTAATGAAAGTTAGTTTGTATTTGGTAGCTTACATTTTGTGTTAGATGTTCTAATGTAATATATTAATTTCATGGCCAATGTTGTATTACAAAAAGGTTTCTTGTATGAAGGATATTTATAAAGGTATCTGTGCATTTGTGTTTTAATTCCTTTATTTTTAAACTATGTTGACAAATGCACTTTGTATACTTTCTTGTCAATAACATAAAAAAAAAATATTGCTTAACAATTTCTTTTATACAAGGGCAGAAAGCTAATTTCGTTTAAGCGAGTCTATATTTGGTGAGCATTTATTTTCCGACTTGTCAATAGGATGAATCAAGATAAATCAAGATGAATCTCCGGCATGCTTGGAGATTTACTTCAAGTAAAGTCCAGAAATGACTCTACCAATTTGTTTCAAGTCAGCAATTTTACACTTTTCAATAGAATATATGAAATATGTTTAGATTTCAAAGCTGAAGTAAGCTTTTTGTTCTCGAGTCTGATTGATTTGGGTATTTTGTCATAGTGTTGTGTATCAGATGTTGTCCCTAAAACTATTTGCTCAGGGTCTTCTTCAAATATTGCAAAATTCTAGACTGCAATTGTCTCTGCTCAAATTTTCCTACAGAAGTTACAAGTCACCAACTAATTTGTTAGTCATGATTTAACAAGAGGACTTCTGCATAGTCACCTGACCAGCTAGAATCAACAAATAAATCTGTAAATAATATTTTACAGTATCATAAAAAAAAAAATTATACATTGGTTATTATAGTTTTACAAGAAAGTCAGGGTGGCCACAGCTGAAATGTCTATAGTCAATTGTTCTGATCCGAGCTGACATGGCACACAACAGCAACCTCATCAGTTGGTGAGAACCTACAAAGGCCATGTGTTATTATTGCCCCACATGATGGGACAAAAAAAAAAGGTGCTTGGTGTATAACGTCAGCATCTTCCACTCAGTTTGCTTCTACATCAATGTTTGTATTTTCCATTTTTGTTTATTATAGGATGTTAGCAATTTAAGGCAGTCTGAAGCCTAAGTTCAGCCCAGGGAGTTGTTTTAACCCCCACCCTCTCTTGCACACGCACAACACTTAACTATTCTTGCCTGTTGACGTGTTACTTAGCAGAAGAAATAATTTCTTAATTGTTTTCCAACAAGTTTTAGCTCCTAGGTATATAGGGTAGAAATTCACATTTAAAAAGAAGTTAGACTTTTGTTATCATTATTAAGTAGGAGTGTCAATTATTGCTGAACTTTAACACTTTATAGCATGAAAAATACACATTTGTGCTGTAACACTTCTTAAAAGGAACACATTCATATCTCCAGTCTCTGAGGGCATATTTACATTTACTTAATACCACATAAAATATATGAAACATTTAACATTTAGTTGGGTGAGTGAAATGTCACTAAGGCCCATCCCTTAGCAAATGACAGATTTACCTCACACAACTATGTATTTTTTTTTCTTTAACTCCTTAGGGACACTGTTTTTCTCTTCAATATATTATCTCATCACAGTTTCCCCTTTTAGTAACCAGCTAATTCCAGATGTCAGCCAGTTGTGTCAACTTCAGAACATCCCTCAAATTAAACCTCAAACCACAAAATTGGGTCTGACCTGACAATTTCATGTTTATGTACTTTATTGGGCTTACGAATAACAATTTGGCTGGTAGTGAGGCTGAAGCAGTGTATACACATATATACAAAATATTTGTTCTTAATAATATTGAATGCTATTTTTAACTGTTTTCTTAATTAAAATTAATCTTATTCAAACAATTGTAGACTTTAATTTACAGAACCAACACTTCTTATACAACTCATAACAATGTTAACAAATTCTTAGTTTGATATTTGCAGTCTTTATACATTGACTTCCTAATCTCATTCATTTGTATTAAAATCTTGGCTGTTTTCTCTGCATTGGCATCCTTTTAACCATTATTAGGTATTATGAAATTGGTATCTTGATTAAGAAATTACTTCCTCTTCTAGTTTTATTGTTCTTAAGCCAATTTTGAGGTGGTGATGTAAAACTGATTGAAGCCACCTTAACTATTATATGTTACTAATCCATGAGAGTTCCTGTGTAGTTGCTTCCTTGCTACAAATAACAGCCAAATCACCCTCAAATCATATCAGATAATAACTGGCACTCCATAAGTTATGATGAGGGTTTCAGTTGATCCCATCAATGCAATGGCCAGCTCTTGACATTATTGTGCAAGTGGTTTGGCACTCCACAGACACACATACCCTTAATGTAATTCTCAGGAAGATTCAGCATGACACAGAATGTGACATGGCTGCCCCCTTTGAATTACTGGTACTCACTCTTGCCAGCCGAGTGGACTGGAGTAAAATGAAATAAAGTGTCTTGCTCAAGGTCACCATGTGATGCCAGGAATCAAACTCCCAACCTTATGATCATGAGCCAAATATCCTTACCACTCAGCCATGAACCTTCACACTATTAGATAATGTCCTGAATACTTATAAAAAGACAAGATGGCCACAGCTGGATTGCTTTTGATCATAGATCAGCTTGATCAGGACTGACCTTGGTCTAAACAATAAACTAATTGTTTCAATTATATTAATCTAGAAGTTGAAAATGCCAGTCCTGCAAACATTTTCTTGCTAAACCAAAAAAGAACTAAATAGTATAAATGTTCTATTAGTTAACCTTCCTCCTTTCTATAGCTCCAGTTACTAATCTATTCTATACAACCCAACCTCAGCAGGCATTTTAGACCAATACTTAAGCAAGCGATTGGGGATCTAGAAATGGCATTTGGCAGTTCACTTTTTGGTCAGTTACATTCCTCTGTGAAATTAACTGACTTTTTTGTCTTCTGCTCATATTGTGTTCTTAGCCTCTTTATCAACTGAGAGCCAAGGATCACAGATCTCAACTATGCAGTTTCTGTCTCATACTTGAGCCGATCTTTTGCACACCTCTTAGAGAGGTGTGACAAGGTTTTGGATGCATTTACCTCAGTTTGACCGCTAAGTTAATGCAGCCAAAACAAAAGTCAGCTTTCTGGGAGTTTATTTTTTGTTCTTACAACACTAGCAACAGGTAAATGGCCATGGGGTATAAACATTTGATTAGTTTTAGCAGTAGTGTACCTGTCAAAATTATATGAAAATGGACCATTCAGTAATGAATCATTTTGAGTCCTGGTCTTGAAGTTGCTATTTCGATTAAATGACTCTAGTCATTGGGTCAACCTTGAAGGGTTTTGTGGCACAGATTAACTCCAGAGCTTTTTTTTTTTATCTTGTGCTATCTATCAGGGTCTCTTTTGTCAAACTGCTAACTTAGAGGACATAAACAAACCAACACTGGTTGTCAAGTTGTGGGGCAAACAGACACACACACGTAGGTGGACCGCGTGTGTACCGTTGGTGATTTTTTTTTTCCCTCTGTCTTCCCTTCTCTGGATCTTTCCTTCTTTTCTGAGCGTCCAATAATACTATATTTGTTCCACGTCCTCGCGTTGTTGTGTTTTTTTGTGCTTTCTTGTTTGGATTAACTTTATATATATATATATATATATATATATATATATATATATATATATATATATAGCCTGCTGACCTAGCCAGTAGGGTGACATCATTTGAAAGCTAAGCCCAATGCAAAAAAATGTGCATTGTGACCAGTGATGTATAACATCTAATAACGCGATACACACACACAGTCATCCACACAGTTTCTATCTACAAAGTTCACCCACAAGGCATTGGTCAGTACAAGGCTTTATAGTACAAGACACTTGCCAAAGATGCTCTGCAGTGGCATTGAACCCAAAACACACGGTTGTAATGTAAGCTTTCTTAACTACACAGCCATATTGATATTTTTTTCATAACTTTACGAGATAATGATGGGATTGAGGCGCCAATGCACTTCTATCGTTGAATCTGAAGGTTTGTCACTTGCACTGGATAGTTGATTGACTTCAGAAATACCCTTTCTGGCTCAGAAAGAGTATTGAATCCGTATTTGAAGTTCCAAATGGTTCGACACTGAAACGGCTGTTGGACCACGATTGGTTGTGCATTTCTTTTTACTTCCCTGCTACTGGAGGGAGGTTAAAATGTTCATTAGAGATGATGATTGATTGAGCTTTATCAAATAAGGTGCAAGTCATTGTGGATCAGAAAGTTTCTAAGATAAATGCACTCCTTTTTACTAATTTAGACAGACTTATGTCAAAGGAATTTTTTTGCTCTTTATATGAGAGAGAGAGAGAGAGAGAGAGTGGGGACAAGATAAGTTAGGACCTCCCAGATATCAGTGAGATTGATTTAGCCCATGCTCGTTCTGAACATACCTTGCTCAATGCATATCTGCATAATTTTATTTATGTAAAAATAGAGTTAACAAGAACTTGAAGGAATGGATTTTCTGTCTGGATTTTGTAGCTTAAAGAGTGTAGCTGATGCTTTTTATAGGCCATTTGCGTGCGTAATATATATTAGTTTTTTGATGATTAATTTTATTTGCTTTTAGTTCTATTTCAATTTCAATACAATGTAATCTCTTCCATATTTATAATTTTATTTACGAACAATATTCAATAGAAATTTGTTGGCAAAATTCTTTACAGCAGACTAATTTCAATTTACAATCATATCCACAATTGAATTACGTTCACTATGCCAGTGTTTATGGCAAATTCTTTAGATTATGACAAAGATTATTATATAATAATAATAATAATAGTTTATACAAATTGAGTTTTTCAACATCTGTTCACTATTATTTGTCTTTTTTCCTTTAGATTACCCATAGTTGATTTTAATGATTTGTTTTCAGTTTGTAAATAGGTTAAATAGGTTCGTGTATAACACAGCTACAATTTTTATTCTAGAAATTTGGCAAAATTGATTTGGAAACATTTTTAGTATTTGAGGTGAATTCAGAAAGTTGTTTGTTTAACATTGACTTGAATTGTGTTGTAAATTTAGTTTCATTCAATCTCTTTCCATTTCAAATGAATGATAAGGCTTCATTCTAATTAATCATTGAGTTACGAAGTGGTATCTCTCTTTAAACAAGATCTACTGGAAAGGAGCAATATAACCGTTTCCAAGAGCCTAATTGTAATAATGAGAATTTCACTCTTCATGTTTACATTTCCCGTATTATTGTAACGAAATTAAATACCAACATCTGAAGTATGCAATACAGTATTTGTGCAAAACACTATACATAATTACACTCTTATCTATGCACTTATGTGCAGGCTCACATACGCATTCTCAAAGTAATTAGTCAATATTGGTCTGAGGATGCAAACAGGAAAATAAATCTCAAAACATGAGTATAAAGTTTCATTGTTTGTGATTATAATTTGTATGATATACAGTAAAATCTGCAGTCCTTTAAAATTGTTTTAACAATGTTTAAAAACAGCTAATGGAAACTGAAAATATTCAACCACTCTACTTTTAAAATATGGTTTTTAAGGCAGCGAACTGGCAGAAACGTTAGCACGCCGGGCTAAATGCTTAGCAGTATTTCATCTGCCTTTACGTTCTGAGTTCAAATTCCACAGAGTTGACTTTGTCTTTCAGCCTTTCAGGGTCGATAAATTAAGTACCAGTTGCACACTGGGATCGATCTAATTGACTGCCTCCCCACCAAACAAAAATTGGGGGCCTTGTGCCTTGAATAAAAAAGAATACCATTTAAAAAACTAAAAAAAAATTAGATGTTAAGCTTTTAAATAAGATATAATTTACTAATTTTCCTGGTTATAAGAATTACAATAGCAGGCATGAGTTGAAGGTAATGTATGGTTGACCATTCAATGAAGCAATAAATATTGTAGGGTTAATGAATTATCTATACAATTTAGTTCATCATTTAACATGTGTTCTTCATGCTGGCATGGGTTAGACGGTTTGACAAGCGCTAGCAAACCTGAGAGCTGCACCAGGCTCCAATTGTCTGTTTTCTACATCTGGATGCCCTTCCTAAAAGCAATCACTTTACAATGCGTACTGGGTTTTTTTTTTTTACATGGTGCCAGATATATATATATAGGGAGAGTTTACGAAAAAAACAAAAGACGAAGACAGGTGGTGTAGAAAACAAACAGATGTATTAGTATAACGCTCAGGAATAGAAAAAGTCTTTTACGTTTCGAGCCTACGCTCTTCCACAGAAAGGGACACAGAAAAAAAACAAGGAGAGAAAAAAATGTGTGTCGTAGCTAACGATCTATCATGGTTTTCTATTTCTTTACAATTTTAGCTATTAGTCTATAGTGATGATGCATTGCCATTAAACCTCGACTCTTTCAAGGTGACTTTACTACATTGGTTGGTCTCATTTTGTATATATATATATATATGCTTTTAATTTACTGAAGGAAATATTCAACTTTCTTATTTCTTGGAAAGATGCTAAAATCTTTTAGCATGCAAAATTATTTTGCATTAAATATATTTCTAGCATAAATTAAAATCTTTCAAAAATTAACAAAAACAAATGTGGACGAAACATTACTATTCGTCACTCAACCGCTTCTCCATTCAGACATAATTAAGTTCCTATTGATCTAATTTTCTTCTGGCTTCAGTCTTTTTGGATTGTGACCATTTTGGGAGACTGTCTTCAAGGTTGATTATATTGAGAGACCAGTACTCTGTATGGTACTTACTCTATTACATAAGGAACAAATGGTTAAGTCCACTTATTCAAAATACTAATTAGATATTCTTTATATATAATCCTTATGGCTGTGTCTATAGTTATGATACATTGCCATTAAACCTTGACTCTTACAAGGTGACTTTACTACATTGGTTGGTCTCATTTTGTATTTAACCAAATGGCTTTAAGCTTACTTGTTTTTGTTGCTATGTGAAGATGTTCTCATCCATTCAGTGGAAGTCTTTTGTTGTTTTTAACCTCCAGGAATTCAACATAATTTTGGTTTTGCATTTCTTTGCAATTTTAGCTATTAGACATTTTTAACCTTGAATTTACCAAGACCTTTTCGTTTGTTATCATTTTACTACATTTGGGTAATAATGCTTAATTATATTTTTTCTCTGTTTTTTTCAGCCTCGGCCAACAAAAGGGAAAATGAGGATTCATTGCCTGGAAAATGTAGATAAAGCATTGACATTCCTGCATGAACAAAAAGTCCATCTTGAAAACATGGGTGCTCATGACATAGTTGATGGCAGTGCTAGACTTACTCTTGGTCTTATATGGACCATTATTCTTCGCTTCCAGGTTGGTAAACCTACATCTTTTATGTATCTATTTTAATTACAAAGTATTCTTTTTCTATTTTGTAATTTTTAATTGTTGACTTATATAAAAGTAATTATTTTTTGACTTTGTTTGATTAACGCCTTTTTGGTTTCCTGTTTTTCAGATCCAAGATATCATTGAAGAGACAGAAAATAGTGAAACCAAATCTGCTAAAGACGCACTCTTGCTTTGGTGCCAGATGAAAACTGCTGGCTACCCTAATGTCAATGTCAGAAATTTCACTACCAGCTGGAGAGATGGTTTAGCTTTTAATGCCATCATTCACAAACACAGGTAACTAGAAGTTTGAACTCCTAAATGTTAAAGAAAATAGGTTCAGTTCTTTTTGCTAAGTTGTTGATGGGTGTCCCTCTGGAAATGAATGTTATTTATGCCAAGTAAAAGTAATGTTTAAAAAACAAAAAGTGTAACAGTGGTCGTTGAGTGGCTGAGGGGGAGAGAAAGGATGTCAGAAAGCTCAGGGAGAGGGGGAAGGAGGACGAGTGGTGCAGCAACATTGACCATCAAGGGTGACAGAAACATCAGGCCCAGAGTCACAACGTTTGACTCAACAAAGTTCATACTGTTGTGCAAGACTACCTACATCAGTGCATAGCGGCCCACTCCCCTGAAAGCTTTAGTGTAAGTGAAAGGGGCTGAAGCAGCTAAAGAGCAGCTTCTCCTGCATTCAGAGACGGAGTACCCTCAGCAAAACAAGCGTCCATCCTAAATAGCAGATAAATTGCTAGTTCAAATCATTAGCATAAATGACTAAGTCTCTGCATACTTTTCTCTATCAAAAGTTTTACTATCTACAAAACACTGCTTATAAATATCTTATTTTTCTGTTTCTCTACGAGACCTTCTCTAATGTTTCTCTGTATTGTTCTTTCTTCCAGATCTGACCTTATCCAATATGACAGACTTCAGAAATCTAATGCCATGCATAATCTCAACAATGCGTTTACTGTCGCTGAAGAAAAGCTTGGCATCACTAAGCTTTTGGATCCTGAAGGTTTGTTCTTCTAATGTCTTGTGCACCAAATCAAACTGAGCCCCTAAATGATTTCATGACTACTTACAATAGTAATGGATAATTTACAAAGATTTTATAAGTATAAAATCGATTAAATAAGATTATGAATGCATATATTATTCATAATGAGATATCTGAGGTTGATCGTGAATATCACGTACGAAGGCAGTCAGTAACAATCTTGTAGACAAAGCCTAATAATGGAAGTAATACTGGTGCCGTGAAACCTGAAAGGTTGGGCCTGGCCGGAGAATGGGGGAAGCTTTATTGCTATGTATTGTTTGTCCTAATAGAAGCATAACTAGGGTACATTAATTTCATTGGGCCTAGTATTTTTTTTGTTTCAATGTTGCACTGGTTGTAATATTTCATTAAATAATAAATACTCTGTGTAACTTTGATTTTTGTTATCCAAATTAAATGCTACAAATTATATTGAAAACGACACAAAGTAAACATAGAAACATAATCAACTGATGTGGTTGAGCAGTTAAGCTGTTAAAATCAATACCAGCATTATTATACTGCAGTGGTATTTAGAGTATCATCCTACAAAAAACTAATCCAATTATATTTGTTTATATATTTTCACTTATATAGAATGTATATAGATACATTTATTGATTCCTGTTTTTAAATAAAATTTATTCTATAAAAGTTTTATGTAGAAATTTTAGAAGCTCAAAATAAAAATAATTCCATATTTGAGCATTTTTTTTTTTTGTCTTTTTAAGAATTGAGATATGTTAAGTGGTCTGAGTTAATTAAATATTTGAGATAATATATCATTACATATTTATATTGATTTATTTTGGCTAGTATGCTTATCTTCATTGTTATAGCCATGTTTCCTACCATTGTACCCTCTGACTTTTCTTTGAGAGAATCAGCAATGCTGGACTCAAAGAACTTCTTCAGTAGACCTAGCATAGATATGAAACGCTATATGGAAGCATTTAAGAAAGAATTTTGAGCCAAAGACAAGGGGTTTAATACGAGGATTAAAAGACTAAAAAAATTCTTGAAATCTGTTTAATACATGTAACCTGAAAAACTGACTGTAAATTTTAATTTACAATATTTACTCATGAATAAGTTGCACTGTTCTGTACTTGATTTTAACTGAAAAATCTGGATTGTTAACGTATACACAGGGCAAAGCTAAAACTATGAAGAGGGAAAATTTTGTACTAAGATTTAACTCTAAAATTAGGGGTGCCACATGAGGAAATGTTTTGTAGGGGTTTTTTCCCCCCTTTTTTTTGTAGAATGTGTGCCTACTCATTGAAAATCCTCCGATTTTTGAGGTGCAGCATTTTAGTATTCCAAATATTTTAGCCATGAATTATTTTCTTAAATGCTACTGCTACTGATGATGATGATGATGATCTTATTGTCTACAGTGCTCAGGTGCATTATAGCTGACTTCAGTAATGAAACTGACCAGGACTTTTCATTACAAAATTGAATCCTTGTAAACATTACTTTAAAACATACATACATATATAGTAATCTGTGTTGACTTTTGAACAGATATATTTTTTCCTGTTAGTAATTTTCTTTCTTTTCTTCACTTTCAGATGTCAATGTTGAGATTCCTGATGAGAAGTCCATCATTACATACGTAGTCACCTACTACCATTACTTCTCGAAAATGAAGGCTGAATCTGTTCAAGGCAAGAGAATTGGCAGAGTAAGTAGAAGCATGGAACACAAACATTCATATTGACTATTTATGATACACAAAGTAAAGCACTCTGTAACTATGTTGGTCTTTAATGGAACAGTCACTGTAGATAATAAAGTAATAAAGCTGTAGCATTTTGTTTTTCAAAACAAAACAGGAGGATTTTAACTTTTGCTGGTTCAATCAGCTTAGATGTCACCAGGAGCAGCTCACATTAAATCAGTCCACAAACACTGATTAAGGCTTCTTTAGTTAGTTAGCAGTCCTGGGTTCAAGTCCCTTGAAGTACCCCCTGGAAAGCATTCAATATTTGGCTTCAGATCAATCTCCAAAGCTCTTTATTAATGTTACCAGTGGCTCTGGTTCTAATTTGTATTGCATGTAATGGCTAAATAATAATATTCCACAGTATGTCTATCCTACATCAAATTCTATGGGCACACCACAATGTAGCTACATTCAGTAATTGAGAAATTTCACATCAACTGGGATTTCTCTTTCATAACGATACCAGTTTCTGTAAAAAGGCAAAATGTGGATCAATAATACATCACCGAAACCTACTTGATTTAAACTAGATGTAATCTCTTTCATTTCCCAGTTTACACCATTTATTTCTGATTTGTTCAATGGAACCTTCCAGTTTTTAAACCTAACTGTGAATTTAAATTCCATGGTCATTCCAGTAATGTTAAATATGTGCTAAAAAAAAAATAGAATTAATTTTTCTGCAAGTCATGTTGCCTCAAGAAATTTTGAGATATCTTTAAAAAATGGATGGTTACGGATATAGAACTGCTTTCCATGTTTAAGAGTAATGGAATTTGGGATAGATGTATCTGATTTCCACAGTAAAGTAGTTAAAAAGATAATTGAAACATACACACAATTATTATTGTTATTATTATACAGATGATTCTCAACTTGACATTATATACGCATATAAATATAAAATTTTACTTTCAGGTCATTGACAATGCCATTGATACAGAAAAAATGATTGAAGAATATGAAACCTTAACATCTGACCTCTTGGAATGGATTGAACAGACAATAGTTATTTTGAATGACCGAAAATTCGCCAACTCTTTAACTGGCGTGCAGGAGCAATTGACAGGCTTTAACACCTACAGAACTGTCGAAAAACCACCAAAGTAAGTCCCCAGACTACAATGTACATAGTTATACAGTTGTATATTTTGATTTTTTTTAAAGTTATCTTTTATTTCATTTAGTTAAATATTTCCATTTTTTACTTCTATTATTTATTCACACTTATACCATGGAAGATACTTACATATTAATTATTCAGAAACGCACAAAAACTGCAATCTGCATTTGAGCTGGTATGTCTTTGAATGGCTACGTGTATCTTCCACACTAATTATTTTAGTTTCAACACAGATCAAATCGTTTGTCAGACAAGTACGTCTCTGAAATATTATTCCACTTCAGAAGTTTCATATTCCATTTCAATTTGTCCTGTCCTTCATTTAACCATCAATATTTATAGAGAAATTATTGCACAAAAAATATATCAACTCTTAGAGTCAAAACTATTGAAAAGGTTGCAAGACGCAACGAAAATTTTAGGACAATAAAAATAGGAAATAAGTGGAAATTTCACCGGTGATTGTGTTACATAAGGCGGCACAAAAAGAAAATGACTCTCCTCAGACACGACAGAAAATGCTTCAACACACGAACTCATATAAAGAATCTTGCAAACCAAATCCAAAAACAAAATGTATATCAATTGTTATATTTTTCCCCTTTAAGAATGATTAGAAGTACAGGGAGATAACTGCTGCTATTAGAATTTTCATATGAGGTTTTTTTTGGTGTGGTGGTGGTGGGGGAATCTATATTATCTTTTAAGTTTTTAAACTCAGTATTTTAGTGAGAATCAGTCCATTGCATCATTAGGTTGCTACTCGGTTCTCAATGATTTAAGATCAATGAAAGAATAATTTCTGCCCCAACTTTCATGAAACCTGATTCTCAACTTGGCTGTGAAAACTACATTTCTTTCTTATTTATTGTTTTTGGTTGATTTTTAATGGAAAAGTTTTTAATTTTTAATAATGGATTTTAATTATAGATACCTAGTAAACTTAATTTAAATTTCATGAGTAATTTATTTATTTTTTGTTGGTGGTGGTTGAGGGGCAGTGCTTTTTGAGATAAATAAATAACAAAAAAATTTTGCTCTTTTTCAGATTTGTGGAGAAAGGAAACCTTGAGGTCCTCCTATTCACACTCCAAAGTAAGATGAGGGCAAACAACCAAAGACCCTATTTACCCAGAGAAGGAAAACTGATATCTGACATCAACAAAGCTTGGGACAAACTTGAGAAAGCTGAACATGAACGAGAACTGGCTCTGCGTGAAGAACTGATCCGGTGAGTCGACCTTTTTTTTTTACCTGCTTAATGGGAAATAATTTTGGAATTAGGCATTTAGAGACCAGTCTCGTCAAATTACAAATTCTTGGAACATTTGGTTTCACCACTGAATGCACTTTTAATTGCTCACCATCGTAAGGAATAATGATGGCCAATGAGTTTGCGATGGTGAAATAGTCAGAATATTGACCGTTGTCTAAGGAGTAAAATTAATGGTTTTCTTAGACCAATCTTGGCACATTAATACTGTAGCTTCATCTTATAGCATCTGTTATGTAATTTCTTTTCTGTCTGCAACAAATATTTCAAAACAAAGTTTAAAAACAAAAATAGAGAATTGTAAAAATTTCACTTATTATATCATCAATTGGGGATTTATATTTATGTGGATGACGCATGAAGCAGTGGTGTAAAATATGTTTGGGACAAGGAAGTCAGTCCTTCCAGTCAGTTTAGAGTTGCCCCACTGGGTATCTGATACTGAAGAGAGCAGAAATGCTTGCAGTGCACCCACCACTCCATATTCTGAACTGACTTCAGTGTGTTTGCACACTTAAAACAAGAATTTTTCTCCATAGCAGACCAATCAAAAAGCCTTTTTACAAGTCAGCTATGTCCCGAATATATTCAGTCTGTTCCAAAGTTTGTTTAATTTGAATTTATTTTAAATCAGATATTTATTTCCAATATTTCTTTATATTGTTAAAACGTAAAATTTATTGTTGTTGTTATTGTACTTAAACAGTTATATTCTCATTTTGTAATTGTTTTACAGACAAGAAAAACTTGAGCAATTGGCTGCCCGATTCAATCGTAAGGCTGGCATGCGAGAAGTTTGGCTCAGTGAGAACCAACGGTTGGTATCTCAGGACAATTTCGGCCATGACCTTGCTGCTGTCGAGGCTGCTACCAAGAAACATGAAGCAATTGAGACTGACATTAACGCATATGAAGAACGCGTCCAAGCAGTTATTGCTGTGTCAAATGAATTGCAACAGGAAAATTACCATGACATCAATAGAATTGCGGCAAGGTAATTCATGATTTTTTATTGGGACTTTACTTTCCTAGAGAATTTTAAAGGTTTCTATCTTGTTAAGACAATAGTCTGAAATTATAATTCAATAAGATTTATCTAGAATGTGTACAATTAAATATAGCTAAAACCTAATTTGTTATTTGTTTTTCAGAAAAGACAATGTTCTGAGTCTGTGGAACTATCTTTTGGAATTACTACGAGCACGTCGTATGAGACTTGAACTTTCTCTGAACTTACAGAAGATCTTCCAAGAGATGCTTTACATTCTTGATTGGATGGAAGAAATTAAGGTAAATACACTCACGAAATCCAATCAACACTACATTATCTTTTAAAGGCTTCAAGAGTTTCATTGAAAACTATAAATTGTAGGTTGACAGTAAGGTGCCATCTCGTATTTTGCTTCTTGGTTATTGGGCCAGTATTTATTGCTTTAGTTCCGTTATCCATTTTCAATCCACTGCTGGTTGTAGGCCAGCCTATCCCCCACTGGCCAATTGTAAGTTGGATAGTGTGTTCATGTGGTCAAGTGATTATCATTAGCCATCAGCACGTAACTGGAATGTGAACTCATGATGCAAGGAATCGTAATATGTACCACAAAGCATTTCATCCAAACCAACAATTTCGTTAATTTTCCACCTTGGGGTGCTCCTGCGTTCATCAATCTTGAATGGGTGAAAGGAAAAGTTGACTAAAGTGGGATTTGAACAAATACCACAAGGTATTTTCTGTTTTGATATTCTAACAACTTGGCCGACTCACTGACTTATTTATATTAGTTATGTCATGAGCCCCAGGACTCATAAAGCCAGAGCTTAACTCAGTTTCCATGGAATATGTTACTGAGATTATACCAAGCCAAACAGGATACCAGTCCATTTAAGTTCTCAGCTATTGTTGGAGTGAACTGGAGTAATGTGAAATGAAGTGTTTTGCACTGGGAATCGAAACCACAATCTTAGGATCACAAGTACAAGACCCTTACCACTAAACCACATACTATCCTATTTATAATTAGTATTTTATTTTGATTCTTAGTTTGGAAATGTTTTTTTTTATCCGTTTTCACTTGAAAATGATTTTTGCTAATTTATTACTGATTTCTTTTGCTAGGCCCGACTTATGTCTTCAGACTATGGTAAACATCTGATGGGAGTCGAAGACTTGTTGCAAAAGCACAGTTTGTTGGAGGCTGACATTAATGTAGTCGGAGACAGAGTCAAGACTGTAAATTCCCAGGCTCAGAGATTTGCTGAAGGTGACTTCGTAGATGTTGGAGGTAGGAACATAACCTTTGTAAATAAAGTACCCTCATCATCATCACTATTTAACATTCACTTTTCCATGCTTGCATGAGTCATACAAAACGTTGTTGAGGCAGATTTTCTATGGCCAGGGGCCCTTCCTCTGACCAGACAAGCTTTTTTACAGAAGACTGGAAAATAAGAATGTCGCATCTCTTATGACATTGATGCTTGTTTACAACTAAAAGAGTACTCACACATACACACACACACACAACAGGCTTTTTCTAGTTTCTACCAAATCCACTCAGGGCTTTGGTTCCATTATTTAATTGATCTTTATGAATTATACTAGAAAATATTTGCCTGAAGTTCCATATAAGGGGATTGAACCTGAGGCCACATGGTTAGGAAGCAAACTTCTCAACCACACGATCATGGCTTTACCTTACGTGCATAAAATTAATCTTCCTGTATTTTCATTTTTAATAGTGTCTGTAGAGTCATAAGAGTTTCTACCCCTAAAGTGGGATTCAAATTTTTCCCTTAAACATTGAACTCAAAACTATTCTTCATTTGTTTTGACAGATTTCAATTATACTTCTTTAGAAATAATTATTTATAAAATGAAGAAAATTCTACCTGAGAATTAATCCAAATTTAACTTATATAAAGCCAAATAGTTTGATGAAGGGAGAACCCAAAAGACATCAATTCAGACCCTGAAAAAAGCATCATACGTCTCTGAAAAAATACACCATTTGAATGAAGTAGTATTTTTTTTTTCCACATTGAATATCTGTCTGTAAATAGAACCCTTAAATAAATCTGCGAAAACCTTATTTGCATTTCTTCTGAATGCATAGGTATGGATTAGTGAATAAAAAAACTGTTCACTAGAAAAACAAAAAGAAATGAAGCATTTTGTAACCTCAAATTTATTATTAAGGAAGGTTGCCAAGTCAGACAAGAGAGAAATAGGTTTGCATTACATTTGGTCATGGGCTGCTAGTTTTGTAATCAACTTTACCTGAGTGAGGGAATAAGTACCTGTAATACAACAGAAACTACGATCAAACCAAAACCATGGTTATACCAAACATTCTATAAAAAAAAATGTTGAAGGCAAAATTAAAATTGAATATGGATAAAATTTAAGCATAAAATTTGTTAGCATTTTATTAAAAATTTTATTGTAAAAATATTTAATAATAGGACAATAGATTAGAGGTAGTCTGTCAGTTAATGTTTTGCAGTTGATTCTTTGTTTCTTTATTGAAAAAGTTGTAAAGTTTTATATTAGAAAGGTAATTTATGATTTGTTTTTTCTTTGTGATTTCAGCGGAGTACAGGCCCTGCAAACCAGAAGTTATTGTGGAAAGAATGTCAACACTTGAGACAGCTTTCACTGAACTTAAACAACTATCAGCTGAACGCAGGGCTCGCCTTGAAGAGTCACGTAAATTATGGCAGTTCTACTGGGATATGGCAGACGAGGAAGGTTGGGTGAAAGAGAAAGAGCAGTTGATGTCATCTCCTGATCTGGGACATGATTTAACTAGTGTACACCTCCTACTGAACAAACATAAAGTAAGTCTAGAAGATCATATATATATAATAGTATTTATTTGTATATATATATGTACACACACACACTAACAATTCGGGATTTGAGATTTTATCTTTTTCATTGAATTTAAAAAGAATATTTTCTTAATGTTTCTTTACCGTTTCTTTAAGGCACTGGAAGATGAAATGACAGCCAGACACTCACACTTGCAGTCAGTCATCCAAGTTGGCAATGATCTCATTTCTGCCGGAAATTTCGGTGCAGACAAGATCCAAGAACGCATAGATGAGATTAACCAGCAGTGGGAGAGTTTGATTGACCTGGCAGCATATCGCAAACGCAGACTCAATGAGGCTGTTGATTACTATCAGGTAAATACATCAAAGCATTCGTAATATTTTACCTTTGTAATCAAATTACCTTTTCACAGCTTTATACAGCTCAGTTCTCTATGAAATCTTGTTTTACCTTAGTACAACAATAGGGATTCATAGATATCATTCATTAAACTTAATTATTTTTCTCTTGTTGTTGTTGTTAGCATTAAGTTGGTAATTAGATATTAGAGAAACGTTAATGAAGCAGTAAGATGTAATAATTGTATAAGAAGTTTTAAAAAGCGGAGATGCAGCTGGACAAATTTCTGCAGATAGACTCTTTGTTTGGAAGCAAATTTAGTGTTAAGTCCAAAATATATTCTTTGGTTCCATTATTTAATTGATCTTTATGAATTATAGTTTTACAATATTTAATAAAATATAGGTCTCTGTTCTAAAATGCTTAGTTACAACTTAGTCACTAAATGCAATTCACCTGTTGTAATCCAAATGTTTTAATGAGATAAAATCATACTTGCCTGAATTAATATATTGTAACTTTCACTGTGATGTTTATATGTTCAATGTTCTCTGAAGAATGGAGATTTTTAAAAACTCTTTTTCTTTCTCTTTCTCTACTCAGTTCTTTGCTGATGCTGATGACATTGACATCTGGATGTTGGATACTTTCCGTATCGTGTCCAGTGAAGATGTCGGACGTGATGAGGCCAGCGTACAATCTCTGCTTAAGAAACACAAGGTAAAAATTGAACCTCCTCGTTATATCTCTCTCTTCCTCTCTACTTAATCATTTAATGTTACGTAGATATATTTGGTGCTACAGCTTACAAGTTAAACTTATATTTTTTGGTAACTAATGGAAGATTTAGTACAGAACATCTGTCAATAGTTTTAAATGAAGTGTGAATGCAAATTGAAATTACTCTTACAATAGAGAATCAAAGAATGAGTAATTAGTGGAACCCAAATTAAAACACCCTAATTAAGGTCTTGGTTCATTGCACTTCTTATGATAGATATTTCAGTTTTGATTTATTTCGTCTAAACACCTATGTTGTCAATATAATTCATACTAATTAATTGTTACCGTTTGTTTGCAGGATGTTACAGATGAGCTCAAAAACTACCAGAGTGTCATTGAAAGTCTCCATGAGCAAGCAACTAACCTTGGAGAACAAGTAAGTATCCAGAATATACCAGAAACTACATCACTTTTCCTGTTCATGTCTTGAATAATTATAAATCAGAATTGGGAAACACAACCAGTATAGTATATTGGGCAGCTTGTTCCACAGCACCAACTGTGTCTGGATTTAATATACCTCACTCAGTTCATACTATATATACTGAAACTCTGAAGGTATGATCAGGGTGGGTTGGTATCATGCGATGCAGCAAATGCAAACACAATCCCTTAAAAACCTGAAATTTGATATTTTATTGAAATGGAAAACTTAATTCTGTTGTCATCAATGAAATTAAATTCTCACATCACTTGTTCAGTTTTCCTCGTATTTATGTATAACTCTCTACATCTTATCCCTTCTACATCTACAAGCCTACCCATGTGTAGATCCTTTGTAGTATAGAGGCTTAGAATATGATTCCGTTGTCAAAATCTGGAACTTCTAAAGTCATCCAACCCATTCTAGCATAGAAATGTGACATAAAATAATAATTATGTAAAATTATGTTTGTAAAATTTATTAAAATTCTAAAAATAGTTTTAAAAATAAAAATTTCAAGTGTGACTTTTTGAAGTAGCCTGTACCAGTTAAATGTGTATTTTGAAGTTTTTTTTTCTTCTTTTACAACTTTGTCTCTTCTAATTAACAGGACCGAGAGTCTGATGACGTACAGAGTCGATTAGGTAGCATTGATCGCCGTTACCAAGAACTATTGGAGCTTGCCAAACTTCGCAAGCAACGGTTGCTTGATGCCCTCTCTCTCTATAAACTTTTCAATGAAGCAGATGGTGTGCAGACTTGGATTGATGAGAAGGTAAGTTCTTCTTTTTACTGAGCTATTAATTTCAAATGTTGTTTAAAAATATCTCTTGAATGAGAAAATATGTTACATCCCTAACATATAGTTACATTTTTGTAATAAATTGTCAAGGAGAATCTAGGAATTGTGATGCACCACTTTAGTATTGCAAGACAGTAATAGTTTTATATGGTAGGAGAAATACTTGGGATAAATATTTTAATTTAGACCTTATAAGGTTGACCTTCACAGAATCTTTAGAACAGAATTGCTAAGATATTCTATTCCATATTCATTTAAACAGTAGCATCCTGTACTTTTTTTTCACCCAGTAAGAGACTTTAATTCATGGTTTACAAAAAGATGCTTCCTTATTCAAAGTGGTCATATAATTTAGAAATTTAGGTTAACATTTTTATTAGTTGTAATTCAGAAAATCTATTTCCCTTACAATTATTAGATATTTTCTTTTTTAGCATATTTTTAAATTAACTTTTAAAAGAAATGACTTGGTGACTAATTTTATATTGTAGTTTTGGTTGCAGTTAATTCTAGGGAATATAACGATTATATTTTATTTTACAGGAGAAATTCCTTGCAACAATTGTTATTACGGATGATATCGAAGAACTTGCTATTGTTAAACATCGCTTTGAAAGTTTCGAACATGAAATGAACTCTACGGCATCCAAGGTTGCAGTGGTGAACCAGCTGGCTCGGCAGTTGCTCCAAGTTGAACATCCTAATGCTGCTGATGTCATTGCTCGACAGAATCAGCTGAACCAAGAATGGAACACCTTGAGGTCGCTGGTTGACCAGAAGAGGGAAGAAATACATTTAGCTCATGGGCTGCAGAACTTCCACATTGAATGCAATGAGACGATTGTAAGTAACTTGACCCTCTCCACCAATTTTTATGATTATTTTTTGCATCTTTCATTTGCTGGATTAAAATGTAATTCTTTTTTTAAATCTAAGACATTATCAAAAAACCAATATCTCAGACATTCTTAAAAGCAACCATTAAACCTTTGAACTTTCTGTTAAAGAAAAAGATTGATTTTTTTTCTATGTAATGTGCTACTTAGTTGCAAAATATATTATGGAATTTTTATTTTGTTTATTATTCTAGGGCTGGATAAACGAAAAGGTGAAAATTATCGAATCAACTGAAGAACTTGGCAATGATTTAGCTGGTGTTATGACACTACAGAGACGGCTCAGTGGTATGGAACGAGACCTTGCTGCCATACAAGCCAAGGTAACTTATCTCTTTGACACTTTGTTTTCCATCTTTTGTCTTTTGTTTTGTGTATTTTATGGTGTGTTTTTTTCTCTTAACTGTTGCTGTTCATGTTAAATTTCTTTATGCTTCCAGGTTGAATCGTTGCAAGTGGAAGCAGATAGACTACAAGAAACCAAACCTGAAGAAGCCCAGGCTATTCGTGAAAAGATCAATGACATCAACAATGTATGGATGGATCTCAAAGAAATGGTAATTATATATTTTGAGCCTAAGTTACATTTTTCTTTACAAGATCCCAAAAAGAAAGTATTTTTACCTCAAGCTATTGCTAAATTCAGATTCCATTTAAATGGAATTCAAATAACCTCCTCCCCCCACTTACATGCTTCTAACATTTATTATGGTAAATTAATAAAAAAAAATGTAATGAGGTTTACTCAAATGTTTGGATATTAATTTAAGAAAATATCATATAAATTGTTTATAAATTTTTATAAATTGTTTATTTAACAGCTCAAAGATAGGGATGAAAAACTTGGTGAGGCCGGCGAATTGCAACGCTTCCTTGGTAACCTCGACCATTTCCAGCAATGGTTATCTCGTACTCAGACAACTGTGGCATCAGAAGACATTCCCAACAATCTGGCTGATGCTGAGAAATTATTAAATCAACACCAACAGCTTAAAGATGAAATTGATGCTTATGCCCCAGAATATGCTAAGATGAAAGAGTTTGGTGATAAAGTCACTGAGGGCCAGGATGATCCCCAGTATATGTTTCTGCGACAGGTGCGTCTTCGGTTTTGCTTTGTTTTGTAAGAAATTCTTAATTGGCATAGATTTTTTTTTTCTTTTTTAACTAAGTAAGAAGGAGTTGGAAATTGTGATGTTTGTGTCTTTGAAGATATTGTTGGTGGGTATGAAACTAAAGCTTAATCATAGAATCAATTAGTTGATTAGCTTGCTAAAAGCATTGTTTTTGTTAAATAGGTTAAATAAAGAATACTTTCAAAATATATTGCAAATTGGTAAATTCAGTGAGGAATTTTAGCAAATTATTCTACTTAATATAGAAACAAGTTTTTGCTTCAATGTCAATACTAAATTTTGTTAACTTTGTTTTCTTTATAGCGTCTTCAAGCACTTGATGGCGGCTGGCAGGAATTGTTACAGATGTGGGAGAATAGACAGCAGCTTCTTTCTCAGAGTCTCAACTTGCAAGTAAGAATTCTGTTTATCTCATTGATCTTCAGGAACAGGGAATATTTGAATAGGAACTCTTTAATGCTCAAATACAAAAACTCATCAAAGAGGGCCTACCTTATCATGCTTATCTCGATTTCAAATGGAGATAAACATGACAGGGGAGCCTTAAGTATTGCATTGCATTTGTAGAAGTTCCATTAAATCAATATCCAAAGCTGTAAAAACCATTTTATTTGATGGCAATTCTCTTCTCTCCAAAATAATTGTTGCAAAAAAAAAAAAAACCATCCTTGGTCCTATGTGCAAAACTAGACTTCCCATCAGCTTTAATGCACTTTAAACCTTTTTCTTTGAATATGCACTCCTGCAATTGGGGTGCATCAAACAAGCCTGTGTTCCTTTTCTTTCATCAAATACAGTAACTCTGATGAACCACATGCGTCCCCCCCCCCCCAATATGAAAGTCTGAATTTTTATGGCTTGAACTGATAAGGAAACGGGCTTCAATAGTTTTATGCCCTTTAGGTAAGAAACCAACCGTATTGTTCTGTAGAATCATCCAGTTGTGATATTTTTAAAAGAAACATTATAGTTCACATAATTGTGATACGAGAAGCAAATACTGTGTGATTAGTAAGCCATATTTATTGCTGATAGTACACTGCATATTGTTATAGTGTGGTATTAAGTATTATATTGTATTTAGTTTACTGTTCATCTTACTTTTGTACCTATGGTAAACTTGGTGGATGATTCGTTCACATTTAAGAAAAGTATAAGACCCATTTAATTGAAGAACTGGCTTGAAAATCTGTAAACTTCATTCTAGTAAATTTGTGGTTTGATCATTGAAAAAGTAATTAATACTAAAGCTACTCTGTATGGTAGTAGGTATTGCTGTGTGAGCTTACAAGTGAATTTGGTAGATGGAAACCGTAAGAAGCCTCTTGTGCTCATGTGTAAATTTGCATGAATGGTCACATCCCACAGCTTCACTTGTCGCTGCACCTATCGCTTTAGGACTAGTTACTCTATGCTTTCTTTCAAAGGTGTGGAATTAAAAAATCCCTTGCTTGAAAAACCTGTAACAATTTGCAATAGAAAGAGCAAATTGCCATAAGATCCTGTCTCGGATATTTCCCCACCCATCCTATACTAGAAATGGATAAATGAACGTTAATCCAACAAATGGGTGTTTATCTTTAAAGAAAGGTCAAAAGTCCAAAAAAATTATAATCTGAAATAAATAAAAAAGTGGGTATTTTAAATTCCTCTTGATAATTGACCCTGTTCCTTCCATTGCCATTTTTATTATTCTGCTCCCATTCAGCAGTAGTAAAGCAATTATTGTGCTCTCTCTTTATCATTAACAATCATAATTAACTGTTACATTATTGGTTTATATATCATTACTCATGAGTAATTTTCTATTTAAATTAGTTGTGTTTCTTCATTTGATAGTTAAGAATTCTAAGGAATGCACTTCACAAAAAAAAAACTTTAGCATTCTGCTTTAAGCATCAATCGCTGCCAATTTGGTAGCCAGCTGTTCTTTAATAACCCTTGCCTGAAGTCTTACATGTTTTGTAATTATTACAGCCTCGTTTTCATTACCAAGTCTTGGAGTCTTTGATAAGCGTTTCATTCCATCACTTGTTTTATTCATAGCATGTATTCTGGTTAAGTATTCTGTATTCATTATGGGGCGTCAAAGAAAAAGCAAGATTGGCAAGGAATTTAAGGTATTTTTACCTGTATGAGTTACAATTTTTATAGATTTATTTCATCTCACTGGATTTTGTTTTTTTAACCGATTGCACACCTTTTTTTGTTTTTTTAATGATAGATGTTCCTCAGGGATGCCAAACAAGCTGAGGTACTCCTCAACCAACAAGAGAACTTCCTATCAAAAGAAGAAGTACCTGTAAGTATTATTCTTACCTTTAATTCTAAATGGTTTCTATTTCTCTTTTTTTACTTTTTACACACATAGTTCCTCCCATTGTGTCCACAGCTATTATAGTTTCTCTCATTGTGTATCGGGCTGTATGTGTGTGTGTGTATGGCAACCGATGGAATTTACATTTTTATGGAATTGGATTTGGAAACTCGATGACAATTTGTGTTCTTGAAAAAAAAGAGAAAAGGCACCCAATTTCTTAATTGACATCAATTTTGATTTTGTTGAAGGCATACGATTAAGATATACAAAATAGATTCAAAAACTTAAATTTTAAAATGTTGGCTGCGAAACGAATAACAAATGGATAGATACATCGTGTTTATAGACACATTATTAATTATTAATTGTGCAGTCACCAGTCTATGGTAGTAAATGTCTGGAATACAAGTCTATAATGCAGATTGGTAGTTGAACTTGTTTACTTAGTGTCTGTATTTATTTGTTTTTCTTTTCTTTTTCTATTTTTGTTTTTACTCGAATGCCTGAAGTGGGGGGTGGGTGACACAGTTAGATTGTTCAACTCTTTCAGCAAGTGATTTCAAAAGACTCCTTTATGGACTTTAAATGTTTAGGTTCAGAAATATGTTAGAAGCAACCCAAATAATTCTTCATACATTTGTAGCTCTACGAGAATTATCGCATTAAAATATTAATATATTCTACAAAAAATAAATTATGAAATAAGTTTTTAGATTATATTGTATGTAGGTTTTGGGGTGGGTGGATTGCTGCAAGTGGTTGTGGGATAATATCATGTATTTATTAGTAAAATGACCTACTGTAATTTCAGTTTAGTTACCTCAAGCTGTCCCTAGGTATTTTATATTCTGTCCTGTTCTTCTCCTATTGCCGTCTACAAACTAGTGGCGTTAGAAGCAGTCAATAGTAATAATATTCTAATAATATCTTCAAGAGCCTAAATTGAAATGTGAGTACATTGTTTCAAACTGATTTGTACCATTTCCATCTCGTCAACATAAAACTAATGAAAATTCCATGCTGAGAATTCTAAAAGTAATTTGCTGTGTGTAACCTTAATTATATTTTAGTTTACTGTGCTCACACTGCTGTTGAATATCACTTGAACTAGTGTAGTTTTTTTTTCCTTTTTCTTTTTTCTTTTACTCTATTGAAAATTGCACAACTCTTGTTCAATTTTGTTTTTATGTACATGAAAGATTATGACAATTTTTCTACCATATATTTTTGTTTTTGTTTATATCCTAGTTTTATTTTCACACTGGCTAAAATGATTACACTTTAATGCTTTCATTAAACAGCTTTAGACATTATGAACAGATTTTTGTTTTCATTTTTAAAGAATTTTTTCTTTATCTTATTAAAGACAAAATGTGATGGAACCAGTAGAGCACTGAACTAAATGCTTTGTGGTATTTAATAACATGTCTCTACTGTCTCCCGCTAGTGGAGAGTTGTGACCTTGTGCCTTATGTTAAAAACTTTAAACAAAATATCTCGATAACTTAAAAACAGCACAGGTTATCTTGAAAGTTTTATTATAGTTTATATGAATTCTCAGTTCTACAAATCTGAGAATATAGTGATTCCATGTAACGAAACACTACTGTTCTGTTGGTCACATTGCCAATACAAAGATGGCTGGTTCACCAAAATTCTTCATGATTTGTACTGGGACAGTCACATACCATTGTCTCTATGTATGTTGTATCCATTTAACCATGACATTGTCCAACAGTATTGTCACTACACAGAACAATCTGACTTAATTATGTATTAACATTTTAAAATATCTATTAAATTGTTGATAGTTTTATAAGATGTTGATTTATAGACTAAATATTTATGTGTCCATTTGTGTATCAATATTTTCTTTGCCCACCTGTATAATTTGTAGGACATATACATACATACATATATATATATGCTTTTATCTTTTCTGATATTTTAAAACAAATGATTGCATTGTCGTTGGAGCTCTGATTCAAATTACGAATCATCCTCGTTCCAATTTTAAGACCTTATCTCAGCCCTGCACAAGTAATAGAATTAAAATGTTATTTCTAAAATTATATTAGCCAGTATGATATATTTAAGGTTTTCAAACTGTTTTATTGCTTGTTTAGTAAGTCCTACTTGGTGCTACCACTTTATTTGCTGTCTCTGCAGTAAGTCAGTGTATAACTAGTGTCTTTTGTTACACAGAGTGCCATTGGACTTGACAAGCAGGTAACTTGGTGTCTGCTGCTGCTGTGTTAATGGATGTAGATAGCATGCTAACTTAGCTTGGTGCCACACAAAAAAAAAATACCATTCAGTTGGCTTGCCATTGTTTTTCCTTCTATAGAAAATTACTGAATAATTTACGGAATCTATCAATTTGCTTTATTTCCAGAATATTTAGGTAAAACTTAATCTGTTAAATACAATGTAAAACTAGAATTTTAAATTTCATTAATTAAAAAAAAATGGTTGTAGCTCTCAAAAACATTAAAAAAACTAATGGTTTGGCTTTATTTCTTCATAAAAATATATTTTTAAATGTGTTATGGTCATAAAAAAAAGAAGTTATGCTGCTTGCTTTATTTTGGAAAATAGTCTTTAAATTTAAACCAGTTTTCTGTTGACACTATAAAACGACACCAAATAATTCATTTAGCAGAAATATCTAATGTAATTTTTGAATTATTAGTGTTAATTAATAAGCCCCATAGAAGAAGCATTGGACAATTAAGTAACCCTCTGTCCATATCAGTAAATGAAAATTAGTTTTTGTTATTTTTATATATAATATATTTGTTCAGATATATTTCATTACTAAACTAAAAAAATATAACCATAAAATATTATAAAATCATTCTTTTTTCAATCCAATACTTTTAGTTTGGGATTGAAAAGAGAATGATTTTATAATATTTAAAATTTTATTCACAAAAATGGGGGAAAACCCTATTTTTAAAATTTTTAAATGTACCCATCTCCTTTGTAAGAATCTGTCCAGAAATTAGGATCATAGAAATCATAAACTAGTGCTATCTCTGTAGCTATGCTTCATATATTTAAATTAAAAATTCCAAGCAGCAATTTTCATTGCATCCAAATTCCTCAGACCACTTGATATTAAAAAGCAAAACAACAGTTTAGCATATTTTCCCAAGCTTTCTAGTTTGCAGTAAAAGCAATGGCACCAGACTAGGAATGGCTCAATAACATGTTGTCATTGTTGAGATGTCAAATGTTCATTGTTTTGTTGTTCTAAATTTTTATTTTATTTTTTTTTCTCTTTAGTTTTATATATTATATATACTGAGTGTGTTTATATATATTATATATTATATATATATACATATATATATATATATACTGAGTGTGTTGATATCTGCTCACAGTTCTTCATTTTTTTTTTTTCCTCTTCTATCTCTTTCAGATTTTTCTTATGCACATTGAGTATATTGTCTTCAACCTATTCAGATAAATATGCAATTTTGCTAAAATCTAGACCAATATTATTAATTTTTCTTCGTTTCTAAACCATTCTACTTCAGTACTTCTTTCTTGAAGTGTTCTAACTTTGATTCACTCATTTTCATATTCCTTGGCATTTTGCTCTATAAGTGTGAATTGGTGTGTTGTTGGAATTACTTAATACCATTCTTTCAGTGGGATTTTTTGTTCTCTTTTACTCATGTCAGTATTAACAGAATTTTGGTGTTGGATCATATGTCACTAAATAGTCTTAAAGTTTAAGAAAATTATTAACTATTAATTATAGATTTAAAACAGATAAGGATCTGGTATTAATTATAATAATTTACAAAAGAATACAAAATGTTGTTTATATGTTCAGTTTTTGCTTTAATCTCTAACCTTTATTTCCCCCCACCCCCTCTAAATCATTGTTTCACAAGTTCTAGATCTAAGTTGTGAAATCAAGTTTAGCAGAATTAACTTGTCTTATTGTTCCTGTGACTAATAAATGTCCTGC
This sequence comes from Octopus sinensis, assembly GCF_006345805.1. Classification (NCBI taxonomy): domain Eukaryota; kingdom Metazoa; phylum Mollusca; class Cephalopoda; order Octopoda; family Octopodidae; genus Octopus; species Octopus sinensis. The sequence goes on from NC_043007.1 coordinate 31,667,022, forward strand.
CAATTCTATTATGCTAAGAGAAATTAATTGATGGATAAAAACTAACAAAAATTGTTTTAAATTCCTTTTGGGTCTAAAAGAGAGAGAAAAAAAAAACAAACAAAAAACATTCAGTTTGTGTTTCTTAAATTTTGTTATTGAAACAATTGTTCTTCATTCTTTTCTTTCTTTCTTTTTTCTGCTCCAATTTCCTCTTTCTCTAAAACTCTTTAATTGCTTCGGTTACTCTTCAAACTAAATTTGTTTCTCATACCTCCTACATGTATAGACTTTATAACTGGTGGTTGTGTTACGGTTCTTCCAGTTCAGTTTCTCTCATTAAACTTTGAATACTAATGTTACAAGTGTATTCACTAACTTTATAATTTGTTCTTCCTAAAAGTGTTCTGCTTGGATGAAAGGAGAATTATCTTGTTCATCTTCTTGCCAACTTCTCTCTATTAATTGCTATAAAACTATTCTTCACTGACAATATCTTCGTTCTGTTGCTATCAGTAATTATTACAGCTAAACTTTGTGTGTAAATTGTATGCATTTAAAACAAACGTTATATTAATTTCTGGTTTCTCAAGTCTTCTCAAGCTCCTGCCATCTTCTATGGCATGTCCTGTCCTCATCTCTATATTCCTGGCACATATATTTCTGCAGTGTGTTGTAATCTGTGCCTAGCATTAAAAAAACTGTTTCAATTTGTTCTCTGTTAGCTCAATATTGTTTTTCTTTTTTTTTTTTTATTGAACATTGTTGTTGTGCTTTTCAGCAAACTTGTACTGTGTGATGGGTGTGGACTTGTTTTTTTTTTTTTTCCTTTTTTTTTTTTTTTTTGTGTTGCTGTTCCGGAAAGGTAATTGGGAGGGTCATAATTGCTTGTGTGTAATTTTAAAAGTTATTCTTTCCAATAGTTTATTGAAATAATTAATCATTAAAGGGGAAGAAAAGATCCTTTTTTTTTTTTTTTTTTTTTGTGCCTCATATGTAAATAATCTGAGGATTTTGGCAAAAGGATTGCCATTATTATTTTGAAATAAACTTCATGCATGAGAGAGAATGAAATTGTCTTTTTGTAGTTACGTATTTTAGATGAATTTGCTACTCTCTAGCTTTCATATAACCTCCTTTCTATACCTCACTAATCCTGTATAATGACACTTAATCTTGTCCATTTGGTTAATTATGCTGTCGAGAAAGATTTAGTCAGTATTTTCACATTTATGATTAGAACTATTCTATACTTCAATCACTGCTTGGTTTTTTAATGACTTTGTGGAGTATTGTATAGAAACCACTTTCCAGTGACTTGATTGCTTAGCACAAGATTAGAATGATCTTTATTATATAATCCAATTGTTTGATTATAAAATACGATGATTCAAGTCAAAATTTTTATTTCAAATCTTTGCAAAACTGTTGCTGAAGGAACTCATTTCCAGCTTGATGACTTGAAAAGTCCTGGTTAAATTGCTAAGGAGTTGCTAATACTCTTAAAATAGCAAATTGGTTCTTATTGTCTCTGACAGGAGTCCTATTTACCTCCAGGGTACTTCATTCTAGTTTCACTGGTTATGTTTTAGATTTTTGGTCATTTGCTTTATTAGCATCTCAATATTTTATATAATGTATAATTTGGATTATTAGTGGTAACGGCACTAATTAAGAATGGTTTCGGAGGCAACTGTGAAAAGGAGATTAATTTTCACCTCATTGTGACTTTTTTTTAAGAATTAAAGTTTCTTTGATTTTTAAATTAGCTTCTTGTAACAGACATTAATAATTTGATTTTTAAATGATTGAATAGTTAAACATTTTTTTTCTCATTTTTTCCCCCCTCCTTTTCTAGTGGTAGTAACATTCTTCAGGAAATAAACTCTATTTGCATGAAGGGGGTGGGAATCTTTCTTTCTGACAGCTTTATTGATGTTTGATGGTTTTTATTAAAACATGTTTTTATATTGTACTTGATTCCTACATGTTCTTAGATCTCTATTTCTTTTAATATTAATTCAATTAAAATATCTTTAATCTTAGACAATAATGATATCCTATGTGCACATAACTGAACTACAATTCTTACCTCTTGTAAGAATTTCTTTTGGTGCTTACAAGTAAAAGAAAAGAAAAATATGTCAAGTCTATTTGTCTAATATAGAGCCATAGCTTTTTCATTTAAAATTCCTGTCACCACTTAAATGTTAACATCTGTTTTTAAGATTAAAAAAAAAATCCAAGCAGATCAAGTTGCCAATTTTCTCCTTCGGCTGGCGGCTAATTAATACTGCTGCTGGTTAAAACCCAGTTCAAACTGCCTTGCTTCTAAACATGGTTAATTATTTCCTTAAATCTGGATGAAATTAAAAATGAATTTTAACACCTCATTCCCATGAGCTGTTAAAATTTACTTTTATCAATATTTTGGTTCTTATATGGCATACATTTACATATTTTATTTAAAAAAAGAAAAAAAATTTGTTAGAAAATTCATGTTATTAAATTAACAATAAGTATTATTAAAACTGTTCCAGAACCAGTTTTAATGTTGTATACTGCAATTACAATTGTTCTAAATACTACTGCTACTACTAATAATAATAGTAATTAAGATGTTGATAAATACTAGTTTAATCTGTTTGACTTGTTAGTGTTGGCTAATGTTTTTTTTTTTTATGCTTTTTTTTTTTTCGTTTTTCCTTACTTATTATAACCAACTTTTTTCCTTCAGAACTCGTTGGAAGCTGCTGAAAATATCATTAAAAAACATGAAGCATTTATCACCACAATGGATGCAAATGATGAGAAAATTAACAACGTCTTGCAATTTGGACAAAGACTCATCGAAGACAACAACCATGCTGCTGACAAAATCAGCAAAAAAGCAGAAAACATCAACGAAAGGTAAGGACAACATCTGTGAGGTGAAATTGCAAAATTCTGCAGACCACATGAGTAGTCAGCATTGGTCGAAATTAGGTTATGGGAGGCCCAAGGGAATTTCTCTTGCTCTCTCTCCCCCCAGCTTCCCTTATGGAAAGATCATGCACTTTATGTGATCGAATATGGTATTTACAGTTGTTAAGGCGGCGAGCTGGCAGAATCGTTAGTACGTCAGGCGAAATACTTAGCGGTATTTCGTCTGTCGCTATGTTCTGAGTTCAAATTCCGCCATGGTCAACTTTGCCTTTCATCCCTTCGGGGTCGATTAAAGAAGTACCAGTTACGCACTGGGGTCGATATAATCGACTTAATCCGCTTGTCTGTCCTTGTTTGTCCTCTCTGGGTTTAGCCCCTCATGGGTAGTAAAGAAATAGGTATTTACAGTTGTTATTTAGACCCAGGTTAGTCCTGCTTAAGCTGACCTGCAATAAATGACTTTTTGAGTTAGTCTTTTAGTCCTTTGCTTGTTTCAGTCATTTGATTGTGGCCATGCTGGAGCACCGCATTTAGTCAAGCAAATCGACCCCAGGACTTATTGTTTGTAAGCCTAGTACATATTCTATCGGTTTCTTTTGCCGAACCGCTAAGTTATGGGGACGTAAACACACCAGCATCGGTTGTCAAACGATGTTGGGGGACTGGCACTTTAAAAGCACCCACTACATTCTCGGAGTGGTTGGCATTAGGAAGGGCATCCGGCTGTAGAAACTCTACCAGATCAGATTGGAGTCTGGTTCGCCAGTCCTCAGTCAAATCGTCCAACCCATGCTAGCATGGAAAGCAGACGTTAAACGATGATGATGAAGTCAGTCAGCTTTCTCCAATTACTATTTCCAGCAATTTCAGTTCAGGGTTTTATTAAAAGATGCTTACCCAAGGTCCTGCACCTGGGATCCAAAACCCCACACAGCCATATTTGTGTGTTCATTGATTTAAATGTATACTGTTGTTGTTTAGCCCCAGGTCAGCTTTTTTCGAGCAGATCTGTTTATGAAAAGCATTGAAACCACAAACCACCTTCCTGTAATTTAAAGACAAAAAATCTTCTTGCCATTTACAGGCGTAATGCAAACAGGCAGCGTGCATATGAACAACTGGAACGCCTTAAAGACCAGAGAATGCTACAACAGTTCTTCCAAGACTGTGAAGAAGTAAATATTATTTAATATTTTTCCTTTGAATTTCGTATTTTCCCTCGTATCGTTTGGGAGAGTTTTAATATACAAAATACTTTATTTTCTTTTTAGTTACGAGACTGGCTTCAAGATAAAATGTCAGCTGCTCAAGATGAGACTTATCGTGATGCTAAAAACCTGCACAGCAAATATATGCGACATCAAGCATTTGAATCTGAAATTGCAGCTAATAAAGATCGTCTTTTGAAACTTCGTGAGGTACATTTTTTTCTTTTTTCCTTTTTTTTTGTTTCTTCTCTATCTTGTCCAATTAAAGTGCAATTTTGTCATATAAACCCTAATTAATTTGATAGGTGCAGACATGGCTGTGTGGTTGAGAAGTTTGCTTCCTAAACATATGGTCTTGGGTTCAGTTCCACTGCACAGCACTTTTTTTTCCCCCCTCTTCATTTTGAAACTTTCAAACCAAAGTTCTAGGAAATATACAACATAAAAAAGAAAAAGTTCGTGTTTTGTGTGTAAGAGAAATGATTATAAAATTATAGACAATAGTTGAGGTAAAAGCTTTTAGTGCTGAGGGTAAACAAGATGGGCTGTGAAGACTTGAAAGATGTCTGTTAAATATGTGGGGTTTATAGATCAGTGACTTAATTGAATATTTTCCCCATTAGAAAAACGGGTTTCCAATTATTAAAAAACTAAAATGTTTTCTCTTTTAGGCTGGTGAAGGTTTGTTGAAAGATAAACCCGAAGCTGCTGAGCAGGTTGGTCCCGTTCTTGAGGGTCTCAGCAATCAATGGGAAGAGCTCGAGAACACCACGAAGGACAAGGGTGAGCGGTTGTTTGATGCCAATCGCTCGGTCCTCTATGAACAGAGCTGTGATGACATTGATGGTTGGATTCAACAGCTGGAATCCCAAGTTGTTACTGAAGAATTTGGTAGAGATTTAACCACTGTCAATATTCAAATGCAGAGGCAAAATGTAAGTATTGTTTAATTTAATCATGTTAATTAATATGTTCAATTAGAAATTCTTTTCTTTTTTTTTTCTTCTTGCTTATTCATATCTTTAATTTGTGTTTCTGTTAAATAGCAATTGGAAAGCCAGATGAAGTGTAAAGAGAACCAAGTGCAAGAGCTTGATAAACAAGCTAATTACCTGAAAACTATGGATCCTAATAAGGAGGCTGAAATAGAAGCTCGCAAAGTGGCGGTTGCTGAGCGGTAAGCCATCAGTTTTTTTGTAACTTTTGAAAAATTCTGTTATCAGAATGCTAATTAGTAATTCATAAATAAACACACATCATCATCATCATGTATTCAATAGTAATTTACTTGGATTGTTTTATGTTGCAGGTTCATGAAAATTCAGGCGCCTTTGTTAGTACGACGATCTCAACTTGAGAGAGTCAAACGAATTCATCAGTTTCAGCGTGATATTGAAGATGAAAAAATGTGGGTTGAAGAAAAGATGCCCCTGGCAACCTCTGGCAACTATGGCAACAGCCTTCTTAGTGTTCAGTTACTAATGAAGAAAACACACGTAAGTAGTTCATCACCACCATTTAATGTCTGTTTCTCATGATAGTTTGACCAGCGGCACCAGGCTCCGGTTGTCTGTTTTGGCAGGGTTTCTATGGCTGGATGCCCTTCTTCGTAACACCAACCACTTTACAAAGTGTACTGGCTGCTTTTTACTTGGCACCAGCATTGTTACTTTAACCCTGGTACTAGAACTGTTGCTTTATACTTGGCACCATCACCCATGAGCTTCCAAGACAAGGATCTCTCCTCGATTAAAACTTTCCTAAAACTAAAAGCATGGTTCAAAATGTGTTAACTGAGAGCTGCTTTCACTTTATAGCAGAAGTGGGGAAAGTTTTTGCCAAATAACCAAATTAGCTTGTAAAGTCACAATATTTTATACTTGATTTTAGCTGAAAAAACTGGGTTGTGATTTCTACATGGGAAAGCTTAAACAATGAAGGGAAAAAAATCACGTACCAAGATTTAACACAAAATTTGAGGTGCAACTTGTACATGGATAAATACGCCCATTATTATATTTGGTTGTTAGGAACCTTATTTTAAAAATTGTACTTAAAAAGAAATTATTTTAATACTTTCTTCTCATTCATTCTCTTGTGTTTCTCTGTGCATTAGATTTGCAGATATTGTGAAGAAGTGTGTTTATTATGTTGTGTATTAAGGACACAGGCAAGGCTGTGTGGTTAAGAAGTTTGCTTCTCAAAACATAGCTTTGGGTTCAGTCCCACTGCCCCGGGCAGATCAAAGCCTTGTAAATGGATTTGGCTGATGGGAATATAAAGTAGCCCATTGTGTGTGTGTCTCTACTTCTCTTGACCTTGCATGAAAGTTGTAAATGAGTGCCACTGTTATACAAGCAGTGTCATTAATATCCAATATTGTATGAAAATGTGTCTGACTATGGAGAGAAAATTTTACTTTGCTAGGAAACCTGTGAGGTTTTGCAACAAGAAATACACCTGATCATAGAAAATCTACCTCAGTAAACTCCATCCATCCCATACAAACATGGGAAGGTGGACATAAAAATAATGACAACAATTTGAAAATAATAATGATTTGCTAGTTGGTCTATCTGATAATCAGTTTTAAAGAATAATTTTGATGGGACCCAATAGTGTAGACTAAATTTAACAGTAGTTGTAAAATGTCATCTGGAATAGTGAGGGTCTTCTCTTCCCAATTCAGTGCAATTACATATTTTATATGCATTTTCCATTTTGTTTCCATTACTTTAGTCATTGCAAACAGAAATTGAAAACCACGAACCCCGTATTGATTCTGTTATTGCTGTTGGCCAAGAATTGGTTAATGAACAACATCCACAAGCTGACGAATTCCAACAACACATTGATGACCTTAGCACTAAGTGGAAAACTCTAAAGGATGCTGTGGACGCAAGGAAAGCTCGCCTACAGCTCTCAGATATTGCCCAACAGGTATGGGAGAACCATTGGTAACATTTTATTAAAATGTGATTTGCTGCTTTTTGCTTTTAATTTTTTATATTTTTTAAGAATTTTTTTGAGCCCTTTGCCTGACCGGAGCATCATCATCATCGTTTAATGTCCGCTTTCCATGCTAGCATGGGTTGGACTATTTTGACTGAGGACTGGCGAACCAGACTCCAATCTGATCTGGCAGATTTTCTACAGCTGGATGCCCTTCCTAACGCCAACCACTCCTAGCGTGTAGTGGGTGCTTTTTACGTGCCACCAGCACAGGGGCCAGTCAGGCGGTACTGGCAACAACCTCGCTCGAATCTTTTTTGCTATGCCACCGGCACAGGTGCCAGTAAGGCGACATTGGTAACGATCACACTCGAATGGTGCCCTTTTACGTGCCATGGCACGGGGGCCAGTCAGGCAGTACTGGCAATGTGACATGCAGGACCTATTTCCCTGGTAACCATGCATCATATATGATATGCTTTTCTAACTTTTCCAACTGACAAAGTAACTCGGGACTCTAGAAAGGAAAGTTTTATTTTCCTTTGAACATATCAAACAAGGGCTAACTAAAATTTTTGAAAACAAGCTTCTGCGTTTGAGACGAAACTTATGAAAATGCTTTGGACAGGCAAAAGGGTTTTTTTTTTTCTCTTAATTTAAAAAAAAAAAAAACTGCTTTTTCAAATAATTTGTGTATTATTGGAAGCCTCTGTTGTCTTTTTTTAGTACTATCAAGATACTTCTGAGGCAGAATCTTGGATGAGTGAACAAGAACTTTACATGATGGGTGAGGAACGGGCCAAAGATGAAATTGGTGCACAGAATATGCTTAAGAAACACCAGAATCTCGAATCCGCTGTTGAGGACTATGCAGATGTTGTCCGCCAGTTGGGTGAGAGAAGCAGAAATTTGATTGAACAAGAACACCCAGAAAGGTGAGATTATCTCTTTGGTTATTTTTTTCATTCTAAGGTAAAAATAAGGAAAATATTTACAACATAGAAGACATATTAGCTGTTCAAAAAATACACAAAGACCGTTGATTTCCCTTAAAAGTTTCTTTGGTGTCAAGATATTTTGTCACACCAACTGCCACCTGGTGACTGATACAGTTCCATTTGCATTCAAAGGATGTTTGGCTGCCACTTTTCAATTTCTTCAATTTTGTCCCAATTGATTTCAAATTTGGTGTACTGATGTAGATTTGTACACTCATTATTGACATGAAATTCATTTTTGCCATGAATCAATAAAGAGTTAACAGCTTTTAAAGTTTGTTAATTTTGAGTTATTTTAGCCAATCAAAAGTCACCGACATATAGGTGCCTGTTTCCATAGTAACAATCAAAGTGTTGACATCAAACACGTTTACAAGAAACAAAAAACGTGTTTGAAATATTTCATTTGTTTAGTGTCTTTTCTGCTCTTAAAACTACAGAATTTGCTGTTTACTCTTTTTCTTCCCTCATTAAATGCATATTGAATGCTTAAAACTACAAAAGCATGTGTTTACACGTTTTTTGGGGTGTCATTTTCCAAATCCTGTTTTCTGGCTGGGTAAAAATGATCAAACTTTAAACCTCTAATTTTTTAAAAACCTTTTTCTGGAACGAGTGAATTCTCTCTTGAGATTCAGCATGAAAAATTACATCGATACACCAAATTTTGAAAATTTTCACTCTAAATTTTAACATTTCAAAAAGTGCTGCCAAACTGAAAAAGTTCCATTCGCACTGTGTCAATGACCAGATGGGGCAACAAAAGGTTTGACACCCAATAAATTTGAGTGAAATTGTGTGTTTTTGAATGGCTTGGCTACAATTGTTTTAATTTCAATGCATGGTCACAGATCTAATCACTTACTTGGCAAGCACACCTATGAAGCATAGATATTAGTTTTAATTTATCCTTGGTTTACTTTTGTCAAATAAATGCAAATAAATATTTAAAAAAATTTTTTTGCTGCCTCTGTATTTATCGTATTTATTTCATTTTATTTATTAGTGAACAAATTGCTGTTCGCCAAGCACAAGTGGACAAGCTCTATGCTGGTCTGAAAGATTTGGCCCAAGAACGTCGTGGCAAGCTTGAAGAGGTGCTGAAATTATATATGCTAAGTAGAGAAATTGAAGACTTATTACAATGGATTGCAGAAAGAGAAGTTGTAGCAAAATCTCAAGAACTTGGTCAAGAATACGAGCATGTAACTGTAAGTTGGGTTTGACCGTTTTAATCTGATTGAAAATTATAACCATTTTGTAGGAATTAATATATTTTTCATAATGGACCCCAACTGAGATGCTTTTATAGTTATTTAAATATTGAGCCTTATTTTGTGACTACATAAATACATGTCTACATGGTTGTATGGTTACAAAGTTCACATCACAACCATGTAATTTGGATTATGTGGTATTGTGGGTGGGCAAGTGTCTTCTACCATAAACTGGAGCTGACAAATGATTTGTGAATAGAGATATTGGATGGAAATCAAAAAGATGTGTTTGTGTGTATGTGGAAATATCAATCCAGCATGTTGTCCTTAGTCCTGGCTGAGCAAAAAGACTGTGACATCGGATTACTTTCTCCGACATCGGATTACTTTCTCCGACACCGGATTACTTTCTCCGACACCAGATTACTTTCTCCAGTGAGGTAATTCAGCAGCCATCTAGGACCAGTTGGAGGAAAAATTACCTTACTTGAAAAACAAAGCTGGCAACAAAAAGACCATCAGGCTGTAGAAAATCTTTCTCAAGTTGCATCTAATTCATGTTCATGCCAGCATTGGAAAATGGTGACAAGAGAAAACTTTACTGGTTTTTCATCTGAAATGTGGAATTAATATTTATTTTAATGTCCTTTGAAACAAAGTAGATTTCTTACCATTGTTCTTATTCTGTGAAAAATAGCCATAAATAGTGATTTGATATTTTCAATTTGTCTTGAAAGATCACACATAATTGAGTTTTTATTTATTTATTTTTTTTTTCCTTTTTCTTTTACAATCTTATCAGACTCTTAAAGAAAGATTTAAAGAATTTGCTAGAGACACTGAAAACTTTGGACAAGATCGTGTGGCCTCAGCAAATGAAATCTGTGATAGTTTGATTGTAGCTGAGCACTCTGATGCTCCAATTATTGCTCAATGGAAAGATAATTTGAACGAAGCCTGGACCGATTTGCTAGAGTTAATAGACACCCGCACACAGATGTTGCAAGCTTCATGGGAATTATGGAAGTTTAACCACGATTGCAAAGAAACTCTGGAAAGAATCCAAGTAAGTTTGAAAGACTTTTCTACTGGAGTATTGAGTTGGTAAAGTTATTGACTGCAAGTCATTTCCTGCATTAAACATGTTTGAGAAATTTCAAAATTTGGTTAATGAGCAATTTACTTAAAAAAAACCCAAAGTGATTTGTTTCATAACAAATTTCATAATCTTATTTCCCATATTCTAAATTTACATAATTTGTAATATTTAAAAAATTTTTATTTTTATCTAATTGCATTTTCTATTACAGGAAAAGAAGAATTACATACCTGAAGAAGTTGGAAGAGATGCTCAAAGTGTTGCTGTTCTTCAAAGAAAGAATGCTAACTTTGAACACGATTTAGTTACTCTTGGAAATCAAGTAAGTTTCTTTGGCTGCTTCGGTTTGACTTTACTATTTTCAGCTGCCATCATCATCATCATCAAATGTCTGTGTTCCATGATAACATGAGTGGGACAGTTGGTACCACAAGAGCCGGCCAGGCTGAAGCCTGAACCGGACTTCTGTTGTATCTTGTAAATAGCTTGATTTTCATTGCACTAAATATTTAGCACCAGTTCAAAGAAGCAGCCATGTTCCCTAAATATATCAGTCTTTGGTGTAACATGCACTTGACTTTGCTTGCATTTTAGAGGTTGCATCTTGTCAGAAACTGATGCATTTTCAAATCAAACCATTGACTAAATTATTAAACATTCCATTGTAAATATAACTAATTAATTATGTAGTATCAGTAACATGAAGAGAATTACTCAACACCGTTTTCCTACGGAGACCAGAAAAGATTGTTTGCCAAGTGTTGTTTATAATTTTAGGATGCTTCTTTGAAATAGGAAATTTCCTCGTGGCTCTTGTTTTTCTGTTTGATTAATTTATATTTTGAAATATATTTTTCAAGGTTCATTTAATTCAAGAGGAATCAGCTTGCCTTCAAATTGGATATGCCGGAGAGAAGGCGCGAGAGATTCAGAATTGGGAATCTGATGTGGTTAATGCCTGGCGTAATTTGCAATTAATGGTTGAGAGCCGACGAATGAGACTTGCTGATGCCAGTGACCTTTATAGATTCTTTAATATGGTCAGAGACCTGATGTTATGGATTGATGACATCAGGCGGCAAATGAGCACTCAAGAAAAACCAAGGTAAGTCGGTCGCTTCCATCATAAAACAGGACCAGATTTAAGGCAGCCGTTGAGGAAAATGAAATTTTCAGCTCTTTTTATCAAATATATTGCTTTAGCAAGTCTTCCATGCTGCAATAGATACTTCTACATCCTCTAAAAGTTCTAAAAAGGCTGGATAGCAATTTGCATGTGGTAAAAATTCCTAGAAAGAAACTGACTCAATCCTTTTTTTGACAGTTTGTTTTACCAGTTTTTCCATTTCTTTTGAGGGTACGACTTTTCACGATTGTGTATACAGTTTGCATCGGTCACTGATATCCTCCAGATGTTCTTGTAGTTGATACATAGCATTCATAGAGCTGGAGAAAACCTTTGGCAGTTTGCTACAGTCTGGTGGCTGCTAAGAAAACTAGGTCTACCTGAATGAATAAGTGAGAGCCATGTAAACCATACACAAAAATGTCAGCAAAGAGTCCAGCAAAGAATTTAGCCCATTGAGGTTCTGTTCTCAGCCACATCCTGTTTATTGTAGCTCTTCAGGACATAACAAATTTAAGATCAGTTCATCATCATCATCATTTAACATCCGTTTTCCATGCTAGCATGGGTTGGACGGTGATTGTTAAATAGGAATTCTTGTGTCTTGATGGCCTAGTTTTTGGAACAGAATCTCAGTAGTTTCAACAAATTCCAAACATGGACTCAAGCCATAGACTTAAGAAGCCTCAAAGTAAATTTTGCGAAGACAAGAGTTTTAACAGGAAACAGGACTTTACCATCATGTGTTTCTGTTCAAAAGGAAAAGTTTAGGATTCACTAGCAGACAAATGGATAACTTTGTATGTAGCAGGATACATAGTAAGAGTTCTCACAAAATAAATTCTTTCAAATGATTGGAAGCCTTCTTGAAAATAGTTTACCTTGGTGATTTAATTAGCAGTGGAGGAGGGTGGTCTGAAAGTATGACAACCAGAATAGGAATGGAAGGAGTTCGGAATGTTATTACTTTGGCTGACAACAGTGATTCTTGTTTCTCAATGAAAGGCAAATTGTATGATGGTTGTTTAGAAAGTGTGATGTTGCATGATAAACAAATGTGGGCATTGAACATGGGGGTGGGTCTGCAAAGATTGAAAAAGAAATGAAGCAAGGATTGCTCCGCTGGATGTGTAAATGTTTGTGTGTTGTGAACAAAGGAACACAAATGAGGTAGGAGCAAAACGGGATGAGGAGAATCAGATGTAATGAGCAAAGGAAAGAAAAAAAGACGTAGTTGATATGGACATACAATTTCTTTGGAAGAGGAATGTTGGATATAGAAATGCCAAACAATCCAAAAAAACGATTAAATTTTATTAGAGGGAAGACGGGATGAAGTGGTGGAAGCTGGTTTCAGGAGGCTGAACTCCATGAAAGAGATGAGAAAGGGAATGCAACATGTGGTGAGACACTGCTGTCCAACCCATGCAAGTGTGGAAAAGCAGACAGAATGGGGATATGATGTATAATGAATGTAGGGTCCAGTTTGAATATCGCTAAGCTTGTGTGTGTGTGTGTTGCCCTTCAAAATCAAATCTGTTATTTTAATGGTCACTCATTTGTTGATTTTCCTTTCCTTTGCAGAGATGTGTCGGGTGTAGAGTTGTTAATGAACAACCATCAAAGTTTGAAGGCTGAAATCGATGCTAGAGAAGAAAACTTTGCCATTTGTATAAACTTAGGAAGAGATCTTATAACTCGCAAACATTACCGATCCAGTGAAGTGAGTGTCTTCGTTATTAATCAAAGTGGCTACTTTCTAATAATTCCCAATGAAATATTTTCCCAAGATTCTATTCATTTATTTTAATTTATTTGCTTGCTCACTACTTGTCTTATGATTATGTAATGAGAATTTATCTCGTTACCCAAAGTTTCCTGTGTAAATTTGGATATATATATATATAACAGAATTTCCACCAATCAGTGATTAGGAATAAACAAAATTTAGATTACTTAAAAAATGTTTGTGACATGCTTTAACTTTTAAGGGTTTATTCACTGCAGTTACCAGGGGTGGGGTCTCCCTTAGGGTAAACTGTGTAAAAAACCACCATATTTGCCCAGTGTTTCCTTCTAGTGGATTCTCAGATGCGCGTTTCTAGCTCTTTAGCCTGTCTCAATGGAAAATACTGAAGAGAGATAACTCTGAACAGGTTGAAAGCTGTGTAGTTTTAACAAACAAGCAGTGAACATCAGTGACTGAGTTGTGCCAGTGGACTGCCTGGTGGAGTTTCAAATAGTGTTAGTGCTAGGTAGGGATTAGGAATGAATGAACTTGAGCTTAGCCATAAGAATTTTTACGGCACATTTTAACTTCTAATAACGAATTCATTGCATTACAACAGAGAGAAAATTCTCTCTCATGGTAAAACATACAAAAACACCTTTGTAACTTGGTGTATGTATGAATGATAGATAGAAAGATAAGAATCTTATGTTTATGAGCAAATTTTCATTGTTATTTTATAACTTAAACTTTTCCTCTAATTCTTTGTTTCTACGTTTTTTAGGTGAGAGAAAAATTAATACAGTTAACATCTCAAAGGCATTCCATGAATGAGCAATGGGATGAGAGATGGGAATACCTGCAGCTCAGTAAGTAACGATTTGTGTATCACTCGTATATTATTAGATAACTTGATTCCATTGTTAAACATAATCTATGGAGCATTGAGTAAGAATTTGTCCTTGGACGTATGTGGCTCTGTTAGAAATCAATATTATCTAGAATTATTTGGTAAAAGTCTTTGTGGTATCTAATTTCAGCCTTTTCATTGTAAGTTCTAGTCTTGTACCCATTAAAATACAGACACACACACATGATCTGTTCCTACATTAAATGACAAGCATTAAAGTATATTTTCATTGCTTAAACTTTTTCTGGCTAAGAACAAAAGTTGTCCGCTCTTCAGCAGTAACGGACCTTTCCAAATATCGTAATGGGAGTGAAAAAAAAAAAAAGAAAACTTTAAAAGTTTGTTAGAGCAAAAATATAATAAAGTAATTGGCTAGCTCAGATAACGAATCAATCACAGTTGACTGTACTAAGATGTGATTAAAATATTTGAATTTAGTTGTACATGGTATCACTCTTGATATTCACATGTGGCTTTGGAGAATGCCAGTGCCACATAAAATGCACATGTGTCAGTACCATGTATAAAACACCTATGCTGGTGAGGCATAAGAAGCACTCAATACACTCTGTAAAGTGATTGGCATTAGAAGGGACATCCAACCATAGAAACCATGCCACAACGGATGACTTGGGGGCTGGTGCAACCCTCTGGCTTGCCATCTCTTGTCAAACTGTCCAACCCAGAGGAAATGGACATTAAATGAGGATGATGAGGATAAATATCACTAACTTAGCAGATCAACTGCATCTGCTCCTTATATTTAGCAACATTGTAACTGTGGATTTAATTAATCATCCTCATTGCATTCCCATTTTCCATATTGGCATAATTAACACACAGGTAAATTGAAAAACGAATTTATAGACCATTGTTAGAACACAAATTGGGGTTATTTTTTTTCCCCCCTGTTTATTAATTATCCGTTGTGTAAGTTTTACTGAATTATAATAGACAGTGACTAACGATGAATCAACTCTGTTCCGTTTCCAGTTTTGGAAGTCTATCAGTTTGCTCGTGATGCTGCTGTTGCTGAATCTTGGCTTATTGCTCAAGAGCCATACCTTCAAAACCAAGATCTTGGTGTACGTATTTCACTTATTTTTCTTAATGATTTTCAACTACGATCGTCACGCTAATTAATTTATTTACAATGATATTCAGTTGTACAATTTGCTTTTAAGAATTGGAAGTGATATTTAATATTTTTAATGTTTCTTTTCTTTGTGTTCTGCAGGACACACTTGATGCAGTTGAAAATCTTATTAAGAAACACGAGGCCTTTGAAAAATCTGCAGCAACTCAAGAAGAACGATTTGCTGCCCTCGAAAAACTTACAACAGTAAGTGGGGGTTTATTTATTTCTCTTTTTTTTTTGTTTTTTTTACTAGCCTAATTGCTTCTGGAGGTCAAGTCTAAAACGACAGACAAAAAAGTTCTCTGATCCACTTCAAATATAACCTACAAAGTAATGGAGCAACTGTACCTGTAGATGTCAGTGTTTTTATATGCGTGTGTGTATAATATATACACAAACTCAAACACAACTTATGACATGTAAACTCTTAACATTTCTCTATAATGTACTCTTACCGTTTTGTACAACAACATATGCAAAAACTCCAAGGTACAGCAGCTCATTTCTCAGCACTTTGATGGGATAAAAATCAAAAAATCTTGATAATTAAACTCTGTAAACACTCATTGCACACATATGCACACATACATAATTTCAATTTATTTTACAATGTTGACATTTAGAGAATATTGTTCCCTCCTCTTATATGTGTGTGTATGTATATAATATGAGTGTGTTTTGTTAATTTAGTTTGAACTTAAAGAAATTCAAAGAAGGCAAGAAGAAGAATATCGACAACAACATCCTGAAGAAGTAGAAAAATCTAAAGAAGAGAAGAGACGAAAATATATTGCAGAATTTGTACCTCCAGAAGAGCCGTGAGTATTTGCATCTACAAAGTTTTTATCATTTATACAAAGATAACATTGGGGAGTGAGTTGATAAGTCTTAGCATCAGCTGGTAATAGACAAAAGGGGTGGGGCTGAAAAGTTCCTGGCTTTGGGTAAAAGAAAATCCAAGAGCACATGGGTGAGAAGCAAACTTCTTTAACCTCACAGCCAGGTTTCTGCCTATTTATATGTTAGAAGATTTCCTTCTGTAAGTGCTGACTGATTCTGTGAATTCTAATTAACTGACATTGTTTTTGTCACAGACCCGAGCCAGAACCAGAAGAAGTTGTATCAACTGAACCAGAAGATGGTGAGGCAACATCAGACGATCAAGGACCAGCTGCTATGACCAATGGAGAGAAAGAAGTAACTGATGAATCAGGTAAGGAGAGAAGAAACTACACCTTCACTTTGATTCTCGTCTTACCGAATATTTTCTTTCCCATAATGACAACCTTCATCCGAATGAAGGCATAATGGTATTTTCAACTTTGCAGCATCTCACTTGATTTCCAGTGAATTCTTATCAAATTATTTTTAACATGCATGCTTCTCAGTTCCACAGATTACTTCTGGTTGTCTGACCGCAACCTGGTCTACCATCATCACCAGATTTCCAGCAGCAGCGAGAAGACGGCAGTACTTGTGTTAGTCTAACCTGAGTGGCTTTACTGGTTGGGATTTATAATTATAATTAAGATTGCAGTGTCGAAGTCTGTTAATTGTTCATTACTAAATAGTCTCGGTTAAATATAGGAAATTTATTTTATAAAATAACGTTCAAGTTTACTCTTGTATTCAATATGTGTGTAACACCTAAACTGCTCCTCCAGTTTTCTAGTAGACAGCAGGAGTTCTGCAGAATAGGTTCTTAGATGTTAGGGTGGGGTTAAAAAAAAAAACCCTGAATTCTTGAAAGTGTATCTAAATACTTCTATTTGGAAACCTCAAATAGCTGTTAACATTAGCCTAAAAATAATTAACCTCCTTATATGTACTATTACAGATTATATTATTATGACCAAAGTTAGGAACTTTATGGCAATCCCCAAATTTAATTAGTAACACTTATTGAATAAACTTTTCTTCAGCTAAAGACTGTCCCCTGCCTCATCCCACTTTGTTTGTGGCATTTTTCTACATCTATTTTCTACGCAGTTTCTTTACCTACTTTTACACTTTGCTTGATATAATTGTTGTATTCTGTTCATACTTGAATTGTTTTGTCTTTCTCTTTTTTTTTTTTTTTTTTATTTGCGGCTTCTTACCAATTGAATTTTTCAAATGGTAAACGAATCCTGTCTAATCTGTGTTCAGTTGCCTTGTTTATATCTTTCTTGCATGCTTAATCTTCTATTTTCCAGAGCGAAGATGTCACAAGTTAATCCAAATCCTTAAATTATACTTTGTAATAATTAAAAGAAAGAAATGGAAAATTGTCACTGGATTTGCATTGTTACAGTGACCTGTTTATTTTGGCAAGGAAGGCTTTTAATAATAAGTCAGCTTTTATAGTATTAGGCTAATAAAAAATTATCTTTTGTAAGCAATTTTGGTTTAAATAATATCGTATATGGAGAATTCAGACACAGAAGAATTCAAGAAGAGAGAGATGTGTCGATCAAGTTCTCAAATTTGAGAGTGAAGCAACACTGCTATAATGAAGGACATGTAATAGTGTTATAATGCCGTTCTTTCTTGGGCCATATTGAATAATGATTACAATAATATCTATGGCAGTTTATTAAACCAATATCATTTGAATTATTTGCCAAATATAAAAATTTTGTCATTGACCTGTGTTAGTTGAAGTTAATACGGATGGCTGATAGAGATTGTTGTTAAGCCAGATTAGTGTTATAACATATACACTAAATGCTTATTGTTGTTACTCACAACAGGTCAAACTGTGACCCACACCACACCACCAGCTAAAGACACACTGAGACCAGTAGCCAAAGGTGACTAGTTTTGTCTGTTGGGTAGCATTTTATAAGCTTTCTTAATCATTTTTAACCATATTAAAAGAAAAAAAAAATGATAGAAATGCAGTTTTAACCTTTGCATCGTGATAAACAGCATTAATATTTGCGGATTTTGTTCATATTTGTTGTTTTAACACGCTTCATATATCCATGGCTCATATAATCATGGCATCATCAAGGCTGTTTTGGCATCAATAATTTGTAATAATTAACTGATCAACTCTTGGCTATTTCACACCATTTTTCCCATTGAAATTCTGGTGGCTTCATTTAATCTCTAGTTTAAAATTCAGTCTAACTTTTCTGGATTCTATCAACATGGAAAAAAAAAACCCCTTCAGTAAAATCCTTAGAAATCTAATGTAAATTTATTTATAAAATGTATTAAAAAAAGTTATGAATTTATATACATAAATTGTATAGCAATTTGCTTAACTACTTCCAAATAAAGTTGCTTATTTAAGCTTATATTTTCATTATAACTAACAAAAAAAATTGCTTCAAATATTATAAAATTATAGCTGGCGGTGGTATCTCCTTTTGTGGTCAGTGTATTTGTAAACTCTTTGTTGCGACTCAACTCGCTCAGCTTTTTAAACCTTCACACATACACACACATTCTCTAAACGATGCCTGTTTCACTTTTACTGCTGGGACTTGCTGTCTCTATTCTACTACATAATCTTCTACTGCAGGCCTACTTTTTTTTATTTTACTTTTCCATTCTGTCTAATGTTGCTTAGAAATGTTGCAAAAAATATTTTAAAGTCGTAAAATCTTTCCAAATAATCAACAATCAAAGGTTTGGAGAAACCCTCTCCTTGTTTCTTTTTTGTTTTGTTTTCTTTTATTTGATCGAATTTCTTATTTTTTCTATTTTTCTCTCTAAGTGAACCTTCAAGTTTTGCATGTAACAACCACTTTTCTCGCATGCATCAATCTTCTGTTGTTGTTTTGTCAATCAAGGCGCTGTCTTAAACGAATCGTCATCAAACCAAGCTACAGATGATACTACAGTCCACTCAAAGTCCAGGTCACTCCCTCAAAGGGCCGACTCTGAGAATAGTAGGTGCTTTTACAACACTGTCTCAAGACCATCATCCATTAGCTTACCATTTTCACTAAAATGTTGTTCATTTATAAACCATTAAAAGTAACCTAATTTATATATTAATGAGTTGTAAGTTTTAATTAAACTTCACACTATATACACATATAAATAATACCTAAAATAAATTTTATGTAATTAAACTTTAAAGTATTAATCTGATAATCAATTTTAAGTCAATTTTTGTATAATTTTAAAAACTGTAGATTTTATTTCAAATTACAATTGCTCTGCGCTATAAAAATCAAAAGCCCCTCCACTTCTTTCTAAAATACAATTTGCCTATTTTTTACCTGTCAAAGCTCTCATTTCATTTTCCGTTATACTTCATTTTTGCATTTACTGCTCTAATCTTTTCACTTTCATATTTTACTTTAATGCTTTCATTCTGCTTCTGTATATTCTAAACTTCACAACAACAAAAGACGGGGACCTCTTGCAGCTTTTCTTTTGTTTTTTTTAAACATTCCCATTCCATACACTTTTTAAATATATTCAAATGAGAATATTTTTTTTCTTATAGATATAAACCTCTTCAGTTATTAGTTCTGAAGAAGGTACCTACATAATCAGATTCTAAGTGAACAGAAATTGTATATTTTTTAGACAAACGAAAACAAACTTTAGTCTATTAGCTTATTAAATTGTGTAGTTATCTATAACCACAATATTCATATATTTCTTGTAGAATAGAAATAATAGTCCACAGAATTATACTTATACCATAGTAGACGATATATTATGCAAATATAAACAATGGATTTTATGTAGGAAAATATTTTTCAGGAAAGCTTTCTAAATATTTCACAAAAATTTTTTTTTTTAAATTAGTCTGTCATAATGTCTTGTGGCTAATGTGCTGCAAAATTACCTGGTTAAAGGCAATTGACATAATTTCAGATGAAAACGAGAACTGGGCCTGGAATGAAACTTTGAATAAAAACACCTGTTTGAAAAAAAAATTATTTCAGTATTTGATGCAAAAAAAAAAAAAAAAAAAGTTGAATTTGGAATGAAATATTGTTTTGAATATTTTCATTTAAAGTGCTTTAAAATGCTTTGCAACAGGGAAAAGGTTTTCATTGTGTGCTGCTGTACAGCAGATATTTTCTTTTGAGACAAATCCTTGATGAGTTAAAAGGAATAGCTTTTATTCTATATTGGATTCATTGTCAAACCTACCAAAATATTTTCAGATATTGACCAGATTTGCACCATCCCTACAAATATGAGAGAACAATCACAGATTTTTTAAAACTTTTTTTTTTTTTAATATTCATTGTGTGTGTGTGTGTGTGTGTGTGTGTTTGCTCATCATTTCAATTTTGATAACCATGGTTTTCATCTTAGCTGGAATCTTTCTTTTTCTTCCTCATCTGGTTCTACACCTTTTCACTTAATGCCGTCCAATTCTGTCAGTGAGATCATGTATATCTGTTACTATGATCTTTGTCGAAACTCCTCTTTTTCTTGTCATAAGTGGGAAATTGTCAAGTTGGAATTTCATTGTCATTAGATTTTGTTTTTGTTTTAACTCTCCAAGAGTTGCAGTTATGTTCACCTAACTCTCTGTTCTTGGTACTAATCACTCAGCTGTTTATGTTCATCTAACTCTGTTCTTGCTCAGTTGCATGAGGTTGTTGTCCAGTCATTTTAATTTTCTCAATTTTTTGTTGTAATTTTCAGTTTTTAATTTATAGTAAATATTATAATTTATTCCATTGTAAATATTTTATGTAAAGTGTTGTCATGTATAAGGATATAACTGTAATTATGCATAAATTACCAATCACACATGACTTTTAACAAGTAACTCCTTGTGTAAAATGTAAATAATTACACATTAATTAATGTAGGTTTTATATTTTGTTTTGTCATTCACAGAATCTGTCATAAATATATTAAAAGATCACAGATTAATCTTTTATAAAATCCATTAACTTTCATAAGTTCTTAAATATATAATTTTTAATAATTTCATTTTAATAAAAACTGGTAGATTTTGTTTTCATGAATAAATGGCATTTTCAGTTGGTCACCGGACTTAATACTATATGACAGATTCTATCATTTGTTTTGTTTTTTTTATCTTAGAATGTAGACTATTTGTGTGCATTTGTCTGTGTTTTACTAAACCCTGCTGGTTACTCATAGCTATTGACCTCTCATGTTGACCCATCATGTCATAATCATTATCATTCGACTGGTTGAGACAATGGAATTTACTATGTTACGCCAGACCTCACGGTCCATCATAGCATTACGGAGGTCCTGTTGCTGAATGCCTGTATCCCTGGAGATTACATCAGGGTAGGAGAGTGCACGCCCTCTGGTTTTGCGAGCAGATGGCTTCCAGAGGAGAAGAGTAGAAATTGCCTCGTTTTCAGCTCTACAACAATGTCCAGCAAACTGGACTCTTCTACCTTTCACTAGAGATGACACAGGTAGTAGTTTCCCATATATTTGTACTTTGGTTGGATGACGCTTCCACGAGAGATTTTGAGCTCTCATAAGGAGGCGAGTGTAAGTTCCATCCAAACGCATCTCAAGCTTCTACGAATACTTATCTCAAGAACTGAATATTCCTCATCGTTCAGTGCCAAGTTTGTTTCAACTTTAGGACATCAACTTACAAATTGTTCAGTATTTCTAAAAGTTGTAAATTGGATATTTTAAATTCCTTCATATTTCTTTTAGTTTAGCTATTTCCATGACACAGATGTCAGGACAGACAAAGCAGCTTACCTGCTCGTCTCTTAAGTTGCTATTCTGACTTCATGATTGCTGCGTTTTTTCTTGATACTTGAATGGCACTAATAATGGGCTGAAATCCAAATTTTCAGAATTTAAGAAAATATTGTAAAATGTGTGTGTGTGTAGCTTATTATGTTTAACTGTAATTGAAAGCACGAGGCATTCCTGATGTTCTTTGGATTCAGTTTATAACCAGCAGGAGACAAACTGGAGTACCGTAAACTGTTCGTTCGGATTGTCAAATCTTTGATTATCAGTACATGTTTCTTTGTAGCTGGAAGTTGGTTATATTTAGGTTTGCTTCATTCATTAGTTATATTGTTTGTATGAAAAGCCATAACAGTAAATAAAACAAAACGTCAAATATTTGATCTTACAAAAGACTAGCAATGCCATCCGGTCTTTGGCTTCCGCTTCATCATCATTTTCTTAGTTTTAAAAACTTATCCTTTTTTTAAAAAGTTCAATCAACTTGTATCTTAATTATTTTTTTTTTTTTTTCCTAATCATCATATTTTTTCATCTTTATTCCCACTGAAGACCACTACCCCTCTCATAGTAAAGAAAAAAAATAATAAAATCCATTTCCTCCCATTCACAAAGACTAACTGATACACCTTGCAAGAAAAGCTTTAATTACTGATTGCCAAAATGTTTAAAATTGTATTAAAAAGTCGTCGCTTCTATGCACTTGTCTATTCAAGTGAAACAATTTAACAGCACTCAGCGCAAATATTAAGTCACTACTTTTCACTTAATTCAAAAAACCAGCACAGCATTCTCTTTGTGTATTCTGCTACTAGCATAGACCGTTAAGTGTTTTCTTCTAACCATTCTTCTAGCTTCTCACCATTCTTTCCAATCTTTGGTTGGAAAGCAGAAAGAATTCTTAGGTTTGTTGTGAGTTTGTTGAACTGACACGTTTTTATAAGTGTTTTCTGCTGCATGATTTTGGTAGGAAGGAATAGGCTTTTTGGCCTCAGTGCTGCCACTGTTTTGCTTGGGATTTGCTTTTCAAGGCTTTGGGCTGGCAGATGCTTTTGTTGGCAGAGCATCTTGTCCTAATGATCAACTACTATAATAAATGTCATTCGTGATTTTTGTATTAGATAAGGAGAAGAAACGATCACGTTCCAAATCACCATTTGGAAGATTCTTTGCTCGTAAACGTGAAGATGAAGGTCCGTCATCACCTAGTCGTTCAGGTAAACATAAACTTTGTATATCTAAGAGCGCAATAAAGCACAGGGCAGCTCTCTCACACTGACGTGGTCTTTGGTCTTCTTCTTTCTCTCTATCTCTCTCTCCATATATATATACACACATGTATAAATCATATATTTCTCCTACAACTTGGTATTTTATTTAATCTGTTTCTTGGATTGGGATTTTGCTGATCTCTTAATTTTCTCAAACACCTGCATTATATTCATTTTGTTCGGGTTTTGTTTTTTTTTTTTAATTAAAAATTTTTTTTTCACATTTGTCATCTTTGATTTTCATATCTTCTTCCATTTTCCACTGCTTTTGAAGAAAGTTCACCTGTATCCAGATCTTCATTTCTTTCTCTACCAAGGTGGTTGTTTCATATTCTGACAGTTTTTTGTTTTTGTTTTTTCCTGTTACTAAAACTACCAAAATACAAAACTAAAAATTCACTTACAGTTTTCGAATCATTGGAAGCCATTGAACGTACACAAAAGAATTCAAATCATTCGGAGTTCGACAGAATCGAAGGAAATTTTTTGAAACGTTTTTTTTTTTTTTGTCATCCATGATCTTATTTGCTTTCATATTCAAAATCAAGACAGAAAATATTCTCGACTTACAACAGTTCATTTTGTATTGATGTTTTATAATAACCATCATTGTTTTATTTTTTTTTTCAATTCCATGCCATTATATTTCTTATTTCATCAATCGGCAAAACTCTGCTTTGGCAGAATATGTCTTACATGTTAAATATTTATATATTTAGACACACAATGTTATTTAAGTGCTACATGTTAGCTTTAGAGTTAAATTTGCATTGAATCTGTTAAACCTGATAGGAAATCTTAAAATTGATATCAGAACAACGAAGGATTACTAGTTAATAATGTTCATAGTTTAATTTCAAGATATGCAATACTTTATAATAGGCAGACCTCAGTTAATTTTATTTTAATTGTACCAAATAATGATACTTGAAGTAGTTTGTCTTCAACAAACCATTCTCATTCATTTCATAAATAGTCTTTTACATTTGTCCTTTTGAATATATATCATCACTTAGCATACAGTCATCTGCATCATCTGTGGACAGGTTTATTGGAGAGAATTTAAGCAGTCGCTGCCCACAAGAAGCTCTGTGTCACCTGTACTTGTTGCCTAATGTTTGAACGAAATTCATTCATCAGATTATTATCTTCATAAAACTGCCGTTGGTGGTCAAGATCGTGGCTAAATCCTTTTAGGTGCATTTTCATTAGATAGAGATTGAATTCATTGAGACTATGTTGTTGATGTTACAGCTGATGTTGTTTTTAAATTCTGTTGTTATAATGGTTGTGTGTTGGTCTTTATAGAACATCAATTAGCTGGAGCCCCAGAAGCAGAACATCTTGAAGGAGCATTAATCAGAAAACACGAGTGGGAAACACAAACCAAAAAAGCTTCCAACCGGTAAATATTTCCTTCTCTTTGAATTGTCCGTTGTTAAAGAGTTAAATGTTAGACACACACTGCACAATGAATTGGTGATAAATAAAGTTAGATGTAATGATTTTATTTTGGAACAAAGCCAGCAGTTTTGAGGAGAGGGAATAAAATAGATATCCTGGTTCACAATTAATGAACCATGGTATCCTTGGTTCAGTGATAAACGATTATTGATGTACAATTAATTTCTACAATCACCATGTGTAGTCACTTGGATGATCTCTATCTGCTAAATCGATTTTTTTTCCTCATTGATTTTATTCTTCACAATAATTTCAATAAATCTCAAAAAATAGCAGTAATTGGAATCTCTAAATTTTGCAACATAGATTTTTTTTTTGTTTTTTAAGATTTGTAAAAAAGATGTTTTCTTGGCCATTATCAGTAATTTCCTCTCCTCACAAGTTTCATGTTTTTCTATGTAATGTGATGTCAGTGCTGTCCATTACAATGTCAATGTGGATGTAATTGTTGCTATTGTTTTACATTCACAGATCTTGGGAGAAAGCTTACATCATACTTCAAGCAAATGAACTTTCCTGCTATAAAGACTTCAAACATGCAAAGACTGTGAGTACAAGCTATTTGTTTCTTTTTTTTTTTATATTATGTAAGGTCATGTTGAGTGGTGGGGGTGCATAGTGGTGGCACTGATAAGACTTTGCTGAGTTTGAAATATTACAGATTGATGTCTAAAGAGAAAAGGGAAGGGAATTTGGGGAAGGAAGAACTGAAGGAAGTACTTAATGCAAAGATACCATTAAAGGTGACTTGACTCAGACTGGCAAGAGAAGGAGGGGTCAGAGGAGTTTCGAGTGGACTCGGGCTGAACAGGACTTGTTAGTCATTTTTCTTTCAGAGAGAAAGAAAACTATTTCAACTGGAGAGATATGGGGGACTCCACTAGTTTTAAATACCGAGACAATGCACCTATGATTTCATCAGAGGTTGAGGGCCCAAGAGGGGAATGTTACCATGTTCCTTATGCATTTATTACAGTCTTATAAAGATTATACATTACCGTACACAGTTGTAAACATGTGTAGATGTGGACATTTTTTGATGAATATTTAAAATTTGGTAACCTTACTGAACCTTAATGCAGACTAAATATTTTCTTATCTTAATTAGCTTTTATTTCATTAATACTGTTTGTTTTGTATAATTTCTAATTCCCATGAAATGGTTGGTTGTGGTTTGAAGCTGCTGCTACAGATGGGATTGTGTTTTTGTACATTCAGTGAAAAAAATGGAAGTTCATTTTTGGAATTTAATAAAGCTCTGCTCTGCAATATCCAATTATGAAAAATTGGTTTGGGATTATTACTAAGATAATAAGGATCTGACAAGAACACAATCTAATGATTTGATTATTAGATCTGATGTAGTGGAAATATTCCATATGTGTATGACATGAGAACCAGGATTTCTGGAGAGTCATCCACTTTTATGTAAAACTATGGACAGATTTAACTTTTCCCTAATTAACTATCGTAATATATTTGTAAATCTTAAATCTCCAATTCAACAATATTGTACTTGTGGCAGCATTCACCCAAGATGGGTTGAGCCAGCTCTGACCCACAAGTCCACCACATCTGATGGTCAGCTGCAGTTGAGGCTGGCAATGGATGTAAACTCTACACCTCAGCAGCAAATTTAATGATTTTTCCCATTACTAATGCAATTGTCGTATAATTTGATTTGATCTCTTGTTTATAGAAACTTTGATCCGCATTGAAATTCTTGTTCTTAATATTGTAGGATCCTAATACACGCCTTCATCATGAAACTGCCATCAATTTGAGTGGAGCTACCTGTGATCGAGCTCACGATTACACCAAACGTCCTCATGTGTTCCGTCTAAAATTGGCCGGTGGTGCTGAATACCTATTCCAATGTAAAGATGATGTAAGTTTGGTTCTTCACTTATTTTTTTTTCTCGTTTAAAGAGGCATTTTATGAAAAATCTATTTTGCAAGTTTTTCTGAGTCTGTTAATTTTTTAATTTCTCTAATTCGAAACTTTCCCTTTTGTGCTTTTCAAGGCTGAAATGGAGAATTGGATCACAAAAGTAAGTGCAGCAACTGGAGAAGCCAGCAGTAGCGGTCCCACTAGATCCCAAACACTCCCTGCAAAACCAGACGGTGAACCAAAACGAGATGAACACAAGCGAAGGAGTTTTTTCACATTGAAAAAGAAATAAATATCCACAAAAAGATAAATTCATTGCAGTCCTTTCACACATGCTTTGGGTGGAATATCTGAAGAGGCTACGCTGTTGCTGCTTTTGCTGCCAGTGAGTTAACGAGACTTTTTCTATCATTATTACAAAAATAAAGAACACTCCATGAAGCTACCACTCTAACAACCCTCCTCATCTTTGTTATTCCTTCTAACTTGCTTTTCTGTGCTTCAAACACAGAACTGCCTACGTTTCCATTATAAGTATGTTACGAAATTAAGTACAACAAATTTATTTTCTGCCACCAGAACTGATTCTAAACAAGATCAGTTGGGAGTAAATCTCAAAAGTGATATTAAATGTTGTGTGCTATTAGTCTCTAACCTCTCTCTCTCACACACATGAGCTTGCTTTACAAATACAAACCATTACATTTTAATTTTGGGTGGGGTTCATTTCAATCTGAAATTTTCTGAAAAAAGAAAAGGCACTGCCACTTTGTAAAATAAGTTTTAGTTTTCTGTAAAGTTGGTAATTTTCTCTGATTCTTTCTCTCTTGAAATGTTCTTTTGTGTCTGCAGATGTAACATTTTGTAGAATTTAATTGGAACCTTAACCCTTTCGTTACCAACCCGGCTCTGTTGTACAAATGTCTTGCTTTCAAAAGTTTTGAATTAAAATCTTCCATCAAACCTTAGTCACAATTTATGTTCCTAACACTAGCTTAATGGATAACTAAGTTATTTTACTAAATTCTTTGTTATATTTCAAGTAATTGAAAGAAACAGAAAGCATCTCAAAATAAATACAGTAACGAAAGGGTTAAGTTGACTTCATTTTAATTGGACTAAGTTCATGGGAATATATTTCTTTTTTTTTTGCTTTTAAATATTGATATAAACACGTATTTCAAGAATTGTTGCCAAAAATTCATTTCTTTCTCCGTCAACTTCTCTGAACTATTTTAGATGAGAGTTATAAATTCTCCAATTTTAAATTCTGATCTGAAATTTAATAAATCTGATTTC
The DNA here is from genome assembly GCF_006345805.1 of Octopus sinensis. Classification (NCBI taxonomy): domain Eukaryota; kingdom Metazoa; phylum Mollusca; class Cephalopoda; order Octopoda; family Octopodidae; genus Octopus; species Octopus sinensis. The sequence goes on from NC_043007.1 coordinate 31,694,894, forward strand.
TGTCTTTTGCCAGAACAACAATCTTTGATGCAGCATAGTTTTTCAGCAGCAGCAACAATTTTGTCCCAAAACCAAACAAAAAACAGCAAAAAAAAAAAAAAAAAAATCTATATATATATAAATATATAAACTGTGGCATTCCATCTATGCAAAACTGGACTCAAACCAACAACCAACTACAGTGGATTGAACAACAACAAAACTATGAACTTCTGAAATATTAAAGTAACCATATTAAAAAACATTACAGATATTTTGCCTTTCAAATTAAAGCCTCTTCTATAAATTGAATGACTGTACAGAGAAATTGTGTGTGTGTGAGTGAGCGTGCGCCTGTATGAGGAAATAAAGAAAAATTCCAATAAATTAGCCTGAGATGTATAATGCGCCTAAAAGAATTTCACCCATTTACTTAGACTAATTAATTCTGCCTAATAACTTGGAGGTATAACTGACTTATCTGTTAAACTATGAAGAATGAGTCTAATGTAAGAAAGTTGTATCCAAGACAAGCTGAATGTATATTTGCATCACAGTGTGTCATCTCTCTCCCCCCCCCCAAAAGAACACACTGACGTCTGTATGTTTATATGTGGCATGTGTGTATGTCAAGAAGATATTGTCCTGATGCTTTTTGCCTAAATTGCTGGCTTACTCCTTTTGCTGGTTGATTCATGTGCAGCTGCCAAGTGCTTGCAACCTGTAACAGACAAGAGAAAATAAAAACAACCAAATAACATTTGGTTTAATCTTACATATAGTATCAATTTACCTGTTTGTGTTTGCTTTTGACGACGACAATTGTTATAGGGATTTCCAATATATTTATAGTACAATGGACTTAGCTGGAAAAAAAACAAATTGGACACATATTTCACATTAGGCAGCTTCTTAATATATTTTCTTCACTTTTTAGAAAGAGGTTAGAAAGAAAATTTCCCTTCCCTTTTCCCGAAATTGCAAATATTTTATTTTTATTATACGTTAAATTTTAAAAAAACGGAAACAAATTCCTGTTTTGCTTTTAAAAAGAAATTTTTTTGATATCAATAACCGTTTCATTACTTGTCGACATATTTAAAAAAACTTTCCACAACACTTTAAGAATTTAACAACTGTTCAATTTAAATTAAGGGAAATGAAAAAATATAAAAATTATGTGGTGTTGTCAAAATTCTTTGGAGTGCATTTCTATTCTTTGCTCTCATAACAAAACAGCTGTTTAATAATCTGGACGGGAATTTTCTTGTACCTCTTTCCATTTCTCCATTAACTCTAAGCAATGAAGAAAATATATGTTGATCTGCAGCTTAAATGTGGTCACTTTAGCTAAAAAACTGACACAGATATTTGTATAAGTTATTATTATTATTGTCCATAATTGTGATGTAAATTATTCTTAAACCCAAACTTCTTCCTCCAGACGTAGCCAGTTTAACAAATAAATCTCTCTCTTTAGTGGTTCTAGCTGTATCCTTCGGATGCAGCGCTCAAATATGGTTGTCTGTGCAGCTGTGGCTATTGGCGTTCTTTCTTCTCAGTGCTGCTACTGCTTTCACTGATCTCTACCCCCCACATCCCCCCAGTCTCTACCCCCACCCCACCCCCTCACACTTCACTTATTACTATATTTTAGAAATTCAGTTTAAAAGAAAAGAAAAAAAAATTACATTTTAAAACATTAATTTTTTATTTATTTTTTTTTACTTTCAAATAAAATTTTACTCAATTAAAAGAAAAAAATAAATTTTTTTTGTATTTGCTTAAAAGATAAATAAAAGGACTTATAAATGTTACATTTTGTGTTAGTGTTCCTATCTATATTAGCTGACTACCTACTAAGTACTGGTCACTTCAATAAGTCACGTCAAAGGATGACTTCTGTCCCCTGTACACACATTATCATTGAGTTTTTCTTTTTCAATCCATTTAATAATAATAATTCTAAGTTCCATTCTCCCTTCACACTAGTCAGTGGGTTCAAACCCATCCAGCAGTCAACCTTTACATCATGGGGTGGAGCTAGAATGCCAGTAAGACAAATGCTGCTAATCGGTTAAAGATTATCCCTGAAATCTGACAGGAATTCAGTCTTCTTAGTTTCCCTAGAAACAGAAATAGTTTTAAGGTTAATGACGACTAAGCCAAATTAACAGACTTCAAGGAATTCTTCCACAGAAACTAATATACATCACCCTACTAGATATTGATCCTATTACCTCCCTCGTTTATTTCTTGATTAAGTTTCAGTTGAATACAGTTCGTTTCAGTTGTTTGTCAAGAATATTAATTTTTATTTTTGTTTGATATTTCTCACTTGTTTTGCTTTTTGTTTTGTTTTCTTTGAAACCGTTTCCAATGTTTACTTTCTGCCTGAACTTAACTTTTTCTTGGCTGTTTCTAATGAAATACACTACTACTATGTTTCTATAGAGTTTGAAAAGTAACCCAAGAATTTATAGGGATTTAATAAAATAACCTTATTAATCTGAAGGTGGCGAGCTGGCAGAATCGTTAGCACACCGGGCGAAATGCTTAGCAGAATTTGAACTCAGAATGTAAAGACAGACAAAATACTTCTCAGGTCAACTTTGCCTTTCATCATTTCAGGGGTCGATAAATTAAGAACCAGTGAAACACTGGATTTGATGTAATTAACTAGTCCCCTCCCCACAGATTTGAGGTCTTGTGTCTCCAGCAGAAAGGATTATTATTATTAATCTGCTGTTTGGAACAAAATTTTAGCAAAGATGTCCTTCCATAAAATTATGGTAAACGGTTTTAATTCAAATATGTACACCTTCAAAAACGGCCAGTTTCGTATTGTAGAACCAAGGGACAGTTTCTGGTTCAAAAACAGCCAGTTTCGTATTGTAGAACCAAGGAACAGTCTCTGGTGGTTGGTATCAAAAGAACCCGTTTCTGTCGGTCACCTTTTCTAGCAGCATCATTTAACATTTTTATCTAAATCTTCTCTAAGTTTTTTTCTTTTATCAATTCCGTAGTGTTGTCCATTTTTCAAAGAGTTTTGTCTCATTTCATTCTTAGATGTTTGTATTTGCTGTCCCTATCACTTCATATCTGGTGTTGGTTTGTTTATGTTAGCAGTTTGGCAAAAGAGATAGATAGAATAAGTACCATCATCATCGTTTAACGTCTGCTTTCCATGCTGGCATGGGTTGGATGGTTTGACTGAGGACTGGCAAGCCAGGAGGCCGCACCAGGCTCCAATCTGATCTGGCAGAGTTTCTACAGCTGGATGCCATTCCAAACGCCAACCACTCCAAGAGTGTAGTGGTTGCTTTTATGTGCCAGCGGCACGAGGGCCAGTCTGGCGGTACTGGCAACGGCCACGCTGAAATGGTGTTTTTTATGTGCCACCTGCACAGGAGCCAGTCAGTGGCACTGGCAACGACCTTGCAAACTTAAAAATAAGTTCTGGGGTCAAGTAAAAGCTGTATAACTTCTGGTTAGGCAAATGCTGCAGAAATTAGTGTACATGCAGACTGTAGAATACCTCAGTATTTTCTTGAGGGACCAGAGACTGCATCATTATGATGTACTTATCCGAAACTGAGAATTGTTCCCTCCTGTATCAGTTAATGCAGGAATCTTCTCATTCAAATCTCAATAGTAATGAAGAGTGGGTTTCAACCGTTAGCATTTAAACCAACCAGGTCTGTCCCAAATACTCTTGCGATTTGTGTTCAAACTGACCAGATCCACTTTCCCTACAATGTCATTCTAAAACTAAACATGTCATTGAAATCTCAAAGCTATGAGTTAATGCAGGATTAATTCGAAACAATGGAAATAAATAAGCATCACATTTAACAGAGTAACTTGAAAGCTTAAAGGGTTAAAACAGTCGACATCTTTTGCAATGAGGCCTTCATATTTTAGCTGAAAAACCTGTTGATATTTACACTTACACTCAGTTGTCTGTCTCTTTGTTTCCTTAACAAAAACCTTGTTACGTTTACCAATTCCCATTTCCTTGTTTAACCCTGTTTTGATTTCCTGTTTAACTTTTTGCCTATCTTCAAAAGTTACTAACCAAATACATTTGAAATATCATCAAAACCTTTCCTACATTGGAAGACTTTAAAACCCTAAGAAACCAAGAGAGATTGATATACTTTTTGTTATTTTGCTCCCTTAATATTTCTTTGTTTATAAGTTTTTAGTAAATAGAAAAATGTTTCTATTTATCAGATTATTGACAGTGTGTCACTTTGGGACTTTAGCAGCGCCATCTCAGTTGGGCAGTTATTCTGTGCCGAGGAAGGGAAATAACCCAAAACCGCAGTCCACAGATATTGCTTTGTACCAAGTGGCTGTGCTGGACTCCCCTGTATAAAAATATAAGGACACAGATTGCATGTTGTATAGCCAACTGAAGACAATGTTTCCTGGGGCTAAACAACAGTAACATTCGTCCCAATCGGGACTGCCACATTATGTTGGCAAATAATCTTTACAATTTTTAAGTAGTTTTTTTTGTATATGTAATATATAATGTGAAGTTGTGTGGCTTTAGTGTTCCATTCTACTTGGCTGAAGACGAGAACCAGCCGAGTGTTGGAAACATCCTCTCCCACCTCCTGCTGTCACATCTTGGGTGTTGTGCCAGGTCAAAGGTGAGAGGGTACCTGCTTGGAAATTCGTAGCCACCTAAAACAACCAGCAAAACTTTTGTTACAACAATATATGTATATCATCATCATCATCATCGTTTAACATCCATTGTCCATGCTGGCATGGGTTGGATGGTTTGACCAGGCTGGAAGGCTGCACCAGACTCCAGTCTTATTTGGCATGGTTTTCTACGGTTAGATGCCCTTCCTAACACCAACCACTCTGAGAGTGTAATGGGTGCTTTTGCGTGAGACTGGTATCTGCCACAACTGATTTTGCTCGGCTTCATGGGTCTTTATTTTTCATCATCATCATCGTTTAACGTCTGCTTTCCATGCTAGCATGGGTTGGACGGTTCAACTGGGGTCTGGCAAGCTCGAAGGCTGCACCAGGCCAGTCAGATCTGGCAGCCCTTCCTAATAACAACCACTCCGAGAGTGTAGTGGGTGATTTTATGTGCCACCGACACAGGTGCCAGACGAGGCTGGCAGACGGCCACGCTCGGATGGTGTTTTCTTATGTGCCACCGACACAGGTGCCAGACGAGGCTGGCGAACGGCCACGCTCAGATGTTGTTTGTTACGTGCCCACAGCACGGAGGCCAGTCGATGCGGTACTGGCTACGGTCACGTTCGGATGGTTTTCTTATCTGCCACCCACAAGGATACAAATTCCATTGATGTTCATCTATTTTTATTTGATTTGATTTGATTTTGATATATATATATATAAAATCATCATCGTTTAACGTCCGTTTTCCATGCTAGCATGGGTTGGACGGTTTGACTGGGGTCTGGCAACCCAGGAGGCTGCACCAGGCTCAAGTCTGATCTGGCAGTGTTTCTACAGCTGGATGCCCTTCCTAACACCAACCGCTCTGAGAGTGTAGTGGGTGCTTTTTGCGTGCCACCGGCACATGTCAGGGGAGGATGGCAAACGGCCACGATCGGATGGTGCTTTTTACGTGCCACTAGCACAGGTGCCAAGGGAGGCTGGCAAAAGCCACGATCAGTTGGCGCTTTTTACGTGCCTCTTGTTGACTTGGAACCTAGTACAATGGATTCCGTTTGTTCAGGTCCATTTCTTCAAAGCAGTGCCCCAGCATGGCCACAGTCTGACTGAAACCAGTAATAGATATATATCTAACAGAGCTTTAAAATATATCTTGGAATTTTATAATATTGCTCACTATAAGATATTTCTCATTAGAGAAGGTAGTTATTTTTCAAAGAAATTCTTTGTATTATTGGCACTGGAAGCAGGTGGAGGTGGGGCGCAATCAATTACATTGCACCTGTGGCTTAACTGGTACTTGCTTTATTGTCCCCAAAAAGGATGAAAGGCAAAGTCAACCTCAATGAAATTTGAACTCAAAACAAAAAGCTGAGGTGTAGGAGTGGCTGTGTGGTAAGTAGCTTGCTTACAAACCACATGGTTCCGGGTTCAGTCCCACTGCGTGGCACCTTGGGCAAGGGTCTTCTACTATAGCCTCGAGCCGGCCAAAGCCTTGTGAATGAATTTGGTAGACGGAAACTGAAAGAAGCCCGTCATGTATATGTATATGTTTGTGTGTCTGTTTGTCTCTCCAACATCACTTGACAACCAGTGCTGGTGTGTTTACGTCCCCATAACTTAGCGGTTCGGCAAAAGAGACCGATAGAATAAGTCCTGGGGTCGATTTGTTCAAGTAAAGTTGGTGCTCCAGCATGGCCACAGTCAAATGACTGAAACAAGTAATAAAAAAAGAGTACACCACTGAAAATTATTTGTAGAAAATTTTATGAAAAAAAAATGTCATCATTTAACGTCCATTTTCCATGCTGGCATGGGTTGGACGGTTTGACTGAAGGCTGGACCAGACTCCAATCCGGTCTGGCAAGATTTCTACAGCTGGAGGCCCTTCCCAATGCCAACCACTCCGAGAGTGTAGTGAGTGCTTTGTACGTGCCACCGGCATAAGTGGCAGTACTGGCATTGACCACACTAAAATGGTGCATTTTTATGTCCCACCGGCACAGGAACCAGTCAGACAGTACAATGTTTGGTTTTTGTCATTAAATATGAGAAACTGAAGCGAACTAATGAGGTGTTGGAATTAAATATTGAAATAGATTGACAGTAAAACCTCAATTTGATGGACATATTAGCAACCAAGTTGATGTAAAGATCAAAATTAAAAACTAATTAGCTATAAAGAACTACCTGAGACAGTATTTCTTTCTTCGATTGCATTCAATCTGTCTTGCAAAAAGTAATTACGACTTTGTTGATAGCATTTAAAGAAAAAAATTCTGTAATATTGTAGCTGTGTGGTAAGTAGCTTGCTTACCAACCCCATGGATCCAGGTTCAGTCCCACTGTGTGTCACCTTGGGCAAGTGTCTTCTACTATAGCCTTGGGCCGACCAAAGCCTTGTGAGTGGATTTGGTAGACGGAAACTGAAAGAAGCACGCCACACACACACACACGACGAGCTTCTTTCAGTTTACATGCATATACCTATGGTCCATGCCGTGCTAGCACAGAAAACGGACGTTAAACGACGATGATGATGTGTGTGTGTGTGTGCTTGTCCCCCCACCACCACAATCGCTTGACAACCGATGGTGGCGTGTCTACGTCCCTGTAATTTAGCGGTTCGGCAAAAGGGACCTATAGAGTAAGTACTAGGCATACAAATAATAAGTCCTGGGGTCGATTTGTTCAAGTAAAAGGCGGTACTCCAGCATGGCCGCAGTTAAATTACAAATAAAAGAATAGTGGATCCAAAAGCTATCTAGAGTTACTGTCCCTGCCTACTTATTAAACGTGTATATTATGTTTAGCCCTAGGCCAAATGGATTGTTCCTACAAGGCCCTCTTTTAGATTACCCTGATAAGAGCCTTGTTATCAAAGCCTTTGTAAAAGCAACATGGGACAACATAAGTTCTGTGACGCAGGAGGCGACAGCAATGGTACAGAGAATCAAAATTTGTAACAAAAGTTGCAAATAAACTTCATACTTACCAGAAATCGGATAAATTTGGTTAAGATTCCTGGCTTTCACCCAGGCAACCCGGGTTCGATTCCTGGCATGACTTGACTTGAGACAGCATTCAGCTGGGGTGGGCTGAGCTGGCTTCATTCATCCTCTATGCTGGAAACGTTAAATTTTAGGCGCAGGAGTGGCTGTGTGGTAAGTAGCTTGCTTACCAACCACATGGATCCAGGTTCAGTCCCATTGCGTGGCACCTTGGGCAAGTGTCTTCTATTATAGCCTCGTGCTGACCAAAGCCTTTTGAGTGGATTTCGTAGAGGGAAACTGAAAGAAGCCTGTCGTATATATGTATGTGTGTGTATATGTTTGTGTGTCTGTGTTTGTCCCCCTAGCATTGCTTGACAACCGATGCTGGTGTGTTTACGTCCCCGTAACTTAGTGGTTCGGCAAAAGACACCGATAGGATAAGTACTAGGCTTACAAAGAACAAGTCCTGGGGTCGATTTGCTTGACTAAAGGCGGTGCTCCAGCATGGCCGCAGTCAAATGACTGAAACAAGTAAAAGAGTAACTATCTGATTGTGAAGGCTGCATCACTTGACATGGATTAAAGACCCCAGGATAAGGGCCAAAGAGGCTCAGAGACAGAAGACGAACAGGAGAAGGAAAATATAGGAGCTGAAAGATTTCTATCATAGAAGCGGTAAGTGGGGAGGAGGCAGAGGCTTCAGGGCTTCCTACAAGATAACCAGTTAAGAACCACAGACCAGCACCTGCAGGGTTGCCATGCAGCTTGTAAAAAGCAAAAGAACAACTCGGTTAAAGTTATGGATGAAGGTTCATCAGAAATAGATGTTAAGATATTTTTTTTTTCTGCTCTAGGCACAAGGCCCGAAATTATGGGGGAGGGGGCCAGTTGATTAGATTGACCCCAGTACACAACTGGTACTTAATTTATCAACCCCGAAAGGACGAAAGGCAAAGTCAACCTCAGTAGAATTTGAACTCAGAACATAGTGGCAGACGAAATACAGCTAAGCATTTCGCCTGGCATGCTAACGAGTCTGCCAGCTCACCCCCTTGTTGCATGTATAAATATTCTTTTCTATTTTAGGCACAAGGCCCGAAATTTGGGGAGATGGGGCCAGTCGATTAGAGCAACTCCAGTATACACCTGGTATCTAATTTATCAACCTCGAAAGGATGAAAGGTAAAGTCGACCTCATCGGAATTTGAACTCAGAACATAAAGACAGACGAAATACTGCTAAGCATTTCGCCTGGTGTGCTAACGTTTCTGCCAACTCACCGCCTTCCAAGTGTTAAGATATTGAAACCATTTGGCAAATAAGAACACACAATAATCACTCAAGTAGCAGATGGAGGTAATGTGCTCAATTGCTGTAGGCAGAGTATTAAATGTTACAGAAAGGAGAAACTACCAAGGCATCAAATTTATAGATCAAGTTATGAAAGAGGCAGAAATTTATAGTTCAGCAAATTAACTGACAGATATATATATATATAGGGGGAGAGTTCACGAAAAAAACAAAAGATGAAGACAGGTGGTGTAGAAAACAAACAGATGTATTAGTATAACGCTTGGGAATTAAAAAAAGCCTAACATTTCGAGCCTACGCTCTTCTTCAGAAAGGAACAAGGAGAGAAAATAAATTTGTGTTGTGGCTACACACCCACGCATATGTGTATGTGTGTGTATATATATATATATATATATATATATATAAATCGTAATCTGTCAACATCAATGGAATTTGTAGCTGTGATACCAATGCCGGTGGCACGTAAGAGAAACATCCGAACATGGCCGTAGCCAGCGCTGCCCGACTGGCACCTGTGCTGGTGGCACATAAAAAGCACCCACTACACTCACAGAGTGGTTGGCGTTAGGAAGGGCATCCAGGTGTAGAAACACTGCCAGATCAGACTGGAGCCTGGTGCAGCCTTCTGGCTTCCCAGACCCCGGTCGAACCGTCCAACCCATGCCAGCATGGAAAGCGGACGTTAAACGATGATGATGATGATATATATATAGATGCACACCCGTATATATGTGGGGGATTTCTGTGTGGAGGCACATGGCTTAGTGGTTAGAATGTTGGACTCATGATTGTAAGATTGTGATTTCAATTCCTGGGCTAGGCAACACATTGTGACCTTGAGCAAAACAATTCATTTGACACTGCTTGAGTCCACTCAGCTGGCAACAAAAAGACTGGCAGCCCATCCAGGTGGTGAGTCTACACATCACAGAAAGTGGTCCTATGAGTTGGGAAGGCTCTTTATCTTATGCATGGTTTATATATTCAGCCCAGCAGCTTTTCTCAATATCAGTGAATGTATCATTCCCTGTTTCCTATAATTGAAATTATAAGCACACAGCTGCAAGGACATGTGATTGACAAAGGCCCGAGAAGGCTGTCATGCATCTGCCATCCTCAGTAGCCACTGCTGAAGCAATTTTTCACCTCTCGCCAATATGTTGTGCGGTTTTTAACACGTTGAAAGACTTCATCTAAGACAAAAGCTACAGCATCTCGCTTGTTGAGTGTTAACCAATTTGATGGCATGTAAGATGCACTTTTTCCCCTCTGAAAAACTGAGTCAAAATAAAATCACCTCAGGTCCTCAAAGTTGGGATTCCCATAAACTTGTATGCACTACAAACCCCTTTTTTATGAATAAGTGCTGCATCTAATACGCCTGCACATCTTTTATACCATTAAGTACAGTAAATGTGATACATAGATGACTGTCTTTATCTTTTATGTTTTGTTTTCATTCATGAGACCGCGGTCATGCTGGGGCACCACTTTGAAGAAGTCTTAACCAAATGAATCGACCCCAGGACTTTTTTCTTTATCAAAACCTGGGACTTATTCTATCAGTCTCAAAACACACCAACACTGGTTGTCAAATGATGGTGGAGGGGCCAAACACACACACATGACGGGCTTTTTTCAGTTTACCAAATCCACTCACAAGGCTTTGGTTGGTCCGAGGCTATAGTAGAAGACACTTGTCCAAGGTGCCACGCAGTGGGAATGAACCCGGAACCATGTGGTTGGTAAGCAAGCTTCTTAACGCACACGTTTTTAATTTGAAGAAGCAGAGATTTTGGAAAACATTCTCATGGAAGGAAGAGCAGAGGGCAGTAAACCAAGAGAGAGGGAAAGAATATGACGGATGGACCATATCAAGAGCTGCTTGGACGAGAGTGGGCAAGGCAGTTGGAGGAGTTGCGCTGAAGCGGGAATGAGCTACGGGTGTACAATACATGATAATGATGTTTTTATTAACAACCAATGTTCAGAAACAAACTGAGTCAGAAAATCAAGATTTTGAAATGTTTATGAAAGACAACAACCTTGAGATTAAGATTCAAGATTTCTCAAATATACACTGTTTTAAGTTCAGCCTGTGAAAGTACATGATTGAGTACCGAACCTGACCAAGTTCAGTTCCTGTCTGTTGTTTTGACTTAGCAGTAATCAAGATAATCCTTTTGCAGAAATAACCATTCCAACAATATCCAGCAGATCAGATTTACAAAAACCATTCCATACATGCAGTGAAATAGTTTCAAATTTTGGCACAAGGCCAGCAATTTTAGAGGAGGCGGGGCGTAAGTAGATAATATCAACCCCCTGTGCTCAACAGGAACTTGTTTTATCAATCCTGAAAAGGATGAAAGATAAAGCTGAACTTGGTAGGATTTGAACCCAGAAGATAAAAACCGGAAGAAATGCAGTAAAGCATTTTCACCAACATGCTAATGATGCTGCCAACTTACAGCTTCATGCAGGGAAATGATGAAACTTGAACAAAAAAAAGTTTTAAAAGTGTCCTCATTTCCTGCACTTTCTAAGAAAAACATGGCATTCAAAAGATGGCAATCTCTTTCTCTAATTAAGAAATTATTTCATTAATACAATATATGTTTGTCCTGGGAATTAAAGGTTTGTGATGCATTGTGACGTATTTGGAACTAATATATCACATTTAAAGTCTATCTTCAGTTTTTAGATCTCAGGTTTTCACAGAAGGTTTGAAAAGAAGTAGAATGACGTACAGGGTTGAAGAAGGGCTTTCAGTTGGTGACATGTTCCAAGATGCCTTGTCGGATGAGATTTTCACATTCAGACCGTAAAAGGAAATGCTGAAAGAGAAAGGAAAATGAATATTAATTTAAGTGAAAGAAGGTAGAGGTATGGGAGGTGGGGTTTGGGACGTTTTGGCACAGCTGTTTTGGCACCACCTATTTGCCATCACTGATCCAATGCTGACTTATTTGACATCAGATGTTTTAATGTTGATCTCATTCTTTCTTTTCCTTCCTCTCTCTCCCCAAGGGTGAACATATTTCTCTGTGTGTATCAGAGGAAAAGGGTTTATGTCAATCGTGTTCAATTAATAAATTGTATTATCTCTGTCTCTTTCTCTCTGGGCATATTTCTCTTTACATGTTTGAGGAGAGGAAAATTGTTTATGTCAATCGCATTCAGTTAATAAACTGTAGCCATCTCCCTAGCCAGTTCCTGTCAAACCATCCAACCCATGCCAGCATGGAAGACGGGCATTAAATGATGAAGATGTTTCTTTCTCATCTCTTCTATCTATTTCTGCATGAGCATGTGCATGTATCTGCTTGCCTCCAGTGGGCAAGACAGGTTGAGTGCCCAGTCAACAGTGTCAAATTGTCAGCATCAAAACAGCCAACCCCAATCATCTCATTGCAGATAGGTGCATGTCTGTGTGCATCATTGCTTTCAGTGCCAAAAAACACTGTCACCAAAACAGGGTGAAAGACCAGTCAGCCATAGCAAATCAATCATTAGTGTCCAACAGTTACACCCAATCACCTCATTCTATATGTGTGCATATATACACACATATGTATGTATCATCATCATCGTTTAACGTCTGCCTTCCATGCTGGCATGAGTGGAATGGTTAGACAGGAACTTACCAGGCAGAACCCTGCACCAGACTTCTGCGACTGTTTTGGCAGGATTTTTACAGCTGGATGCCCTTCCTAACACCAACCACCAAGCAGAATGTATCATCATCATCATCATTGTTTAACGTCCGCTTTCCATACTAGCATGGGTTAGACGATTTGACTGAGGAATGGCAAACCAGATGGCTGCACCAGGCACCAGTCTGATTTGGCAGAGTTTCTACAGCTGGATGCCCTTCCTAATGCCAACCACTCCGAGAGTGTAGAATGTATGTGATATATATTTTTCATTTCATACCATGCATTCTCACAATCTCACAATTCAACTTAGCACTACAACAAAGTGCGGCCATCAGTGGAAATAATATTGGTTGTTTATTTAACTCCAGCTCACTCTCAACCAATCAAGCCTTGACCATCTCTCCTTATATTCAGACATTGTGTATGTCTTTGTTTTTTAAGACAATATGATGTGAGTTGAGGGAGATTTGATGCTGAGTCCCATGGGTTGAGCAGCAACGTAAAAGGCTCATTGGCTCAAATTAACTGTTTTCACCAGTACTTGTCTGTCATATTTTAGCCTCTCAACATCTAACATAAAGCCAAACCACCCCCTCTGAAATACTCTCCATCCCCACACTCAATTATATGGAGACTTCACTGATGTTGGTGCCACGAAGAAAAACACTGAACACACTGTAAAGTGGTTAGTGTCAGGAAGAGCATCCAGCCACAGAAAGCGTGCAAAAGCAGAAATAGGGGCTAGGTGCAGTCCCTTGGTTCACCAACTCCTGTCAAACCACTCATCCTATGTCAACATAGAAAAAGGGATGTTAAATGATATTCTTTTACTTGTTTCAGTCATTTGACTCCGGCCAGGCTGGAGCACCGCCTTTAGTTGAGCAAATCGACCCCAGGACTTATTCTTTGTTAGCCTAGTACTTATTCTATCGGACACTTTTTCTGAACTGCTAAGTTATGGGTACATAAACACCCCAGCATTGGTTGTCAAGCAATGTTGGTGGGGACGAACAGACACAAACATATACACACACACATACATATATATATATATATATATATATATATATATATATATATATATACACGACGTGCTTCTTTCAGTTTCCGTCTACCAAATCCACTCAAGGCTTTGGTTAGCCCAAGGCTATAGTAGGAGACACTTGCCCAAGGTGCTACGCAGTGGGACTGAACCCGGAACCATGTGGTTGGTAACCAAGCTATTTACCACACAGCCACTCCTGATGATAACAAATAGTTTGTGTAAGAACTGGACCAGATCAAACAGTCACTTATTTACAGCCCTTATATATATTTTAACCCTTCAGCATTCAAACCAGCCATATCTGGCCTAGATATTCCATTAGTTTTATGTTAAAACTGGCCAGATCCGGCCTCTCACACCTACCCTGTAATGCCATTCAAAAAAATGAAGAATAGCATCACTGAAACCTCAAAGCTATGAGATAAGCCACGGTTGATAGAAAACGATGTGAATAAAAAAAGGATTACATTTGAGAGATTAATCTGAATGCTCAAAGGTTAAACAGAATTAAGGATCGTTAACAAAATGAACCTCATTGTGTTATTAAACCTAATTAGGTCACACAAATTAAGAAATAAACACATAATACACACCTGATTATTTCTTTTTAAGACTACAATGTTTCCATCTTGAGTCTCGAATTCTCCATGGTCAACTAAACATCTCACCTGAAATGTGAAACGCTAAAAAATAACAGACCAACAGAAAAAAAACCAAGCAAGATTCAACCAAATCAAAAAATAAACCTAAATACTAAGCAAACAAAGATGAACCATTCCACTTCCATTGCGCATGCACATGCACGCACACACACATTCCCCCCCGTTTACATATACACACATATATTCACACAGAGCTGAAACGCTGTTTGATTTATTTTTTCAGCATACAATTTTCATCATCCCACTACCTAATATGACATCACCCCTTCCTTCCTTCCTTATTCATCTATCATCCCTCAACAAGAGCATTATTATAGTAGATTATCTTGGTAACCATGGGAGCTATCTAAAAAATACAAAGCCCAGCAACACCACCGGATCATTCTGCACATCTGTGTAATTTTTCATGCAATTCCACTCAGCCATTTGACCGTGAATCCCAAGACAAGAAAGAATCGCCCATGTCAAATTTATATGTATAGAGGCACGTAAAAAGCACCATTTGAGCGTGATCATTGCCAGCGTCACCTTACTGGCACATGAAAAAATATTCGAGCGAGGTTGTTGCCAGTGCCACTGGACTAGCTCCTGTGCAGGTGGCACGTAAAAATCACCATTTGAGCGTGGCCGTTGCCAGTACTGCCTGACTGGCCCTCGTGCTAGTGGCATGTAAAAGCACCCACTACACTCTCGGAGTGGTTGGCGTTAGGAAGGGCATCCAGCTGTAGAAATCTGCCAGATCAGATTGGAGCCTGGTGCAGCCATTTGGCTCACCAGTCCTCAGTGAAATCGTCCGACCCATGCCAGCATGGAAAGCGGACGTTAAACGATGATGATGATGAGGGAAATGGAAAATTGAGTTTGCAAGAATATTTATTCAACACAACGATCGTTTTGACCTGTCCTGCATCTGTGCCTTGCTGGAGGGATATTGTCCACTGGTAGATACAACACAACTAGTTGTACCACATCCCACTCACAAGGCACAGATACAAGATGGGTTGGAACAATCGTTGTGCTGAATAAAGATTCTTGCAAACTCCATTTTCTTTATTCATTATAAACTCAACAAACACTGCGGAATTCCTGATATAGATCCAGTGGCACTTACACAAAACCTGTGGATGACATTAGGTAGCCTAAACAGCAGAAGTGCTTTAATCAGCATACTACTAATCATATACCCAAATAATATATATATACACACACACATACGTGGAGGCACATGGCCTAGTGGTTAGAGCAGTGGACTCGCGGTTGAGGGATCGTGGGTTCGAATCTCAGACTGGGCGATGTGTGGGTTTATGAGCGAAACACCTAAGTTCCATGCGACTCCGGCAGAAGGTAATGGCGAACTTCTGCTGACTCTTTCACCACAACTTTCTCTCACTCTTTCCTCCTGCATCATGCAAGCTCACCTGCGACAGACCAGCGTCTGGTTCAGGTGGGGAACCTATACGCCAAGGAAACATTATGAACCAAGCATAGCTCAAGAAGGAACAACCAATATATACACACACACACAATGGGCTTTCACACAGTTTCCATCAAGCAAATCCACTCCCAAGGCATTGGTTGCATTGAGGCTATAGTAGAAAACACTTTCCCAAAAGGTGCCATGCGGTGGGATTGAACCTGAAAATTATTATAAGAGAAATGTAACATACCTCAATATATAAACTTTTAGGAGGTTGTATATCCTGAGTAAGATCGAGTCCGATGCCACCAGCAATATTCCGCATGTAGGTTGCTAACATCTTGTTATATCGGTTAAACCATTGCACCTGGGAAAAGAAAAACACCAAGAGGGTAATTAAGGTGGGCTTTGATCCTTTCAAAAACCATATTTTTAAGGAAATAATCAAGAATTTGGAAGGATTTGGGAAAATAGATAATATTTAGAAAAAAGCTTAAAATGTTTGCGCATAGGCGCAGACATGGTTCTGTGGTAAGAAGCTTGCTTCCCAACCACATGGTTCTGGGTTCAATCCCACCACGTGGCACCTTGGACAAATGTCTTCCACTATAATCTCGGGTCAACCAAAGCCTTGGGAGTGGATTTGGGTAGACAGAAACTGAAAGAAGCCCATCATGTACATATATATTATAGGTCCTGCAGTCAATTTCTTCAACTAAAGGCAGTGCTCCAACATGGCCACAGTCAAATGACTGAAACATGTAAAAGAGCATACAATTAAGATATAAATTTATATATGAACTGTATAAAAGAGACTTGAATCATAAAACCCGAGATGGACTTTGGCAGGTTGATACAAAAATGTTTAAATTAAAAACGAAGCTAAAGGTGTTATATATATATATGTATGTATATATATGTATGATGGTGTCTTACAAGTTATGTGGTGACCTATTCCAGTGATGGTGCATTGTAAAAAGCACCCAGTAGACTCTATAAAGTGGTTGACATTAGGAAGGGCATCCAACTGTAAAAACCATGACGGTGGAGCTTGGTGTAGCCCTCTGGCTGACCAGCTCCTGTTAAACCGTCCAACCCATGCCAGCATGAAAGACACATTAAACAACATCATCATCATCATCGTTTAACGTCTGCTTTCCATGCTGGCATGGGTTGGATGGTTTGACTGAGGATTGGTGAGCCAGATGGCTGGCTGCACCAGGCTCTAATCTGATCTGGCAAAGTTTCTACAGTTGGATGCCCTTCCTAATGATGATAATATATTCCTTTAGTAATTAAAGCCAGCCATATCAGACCCAAAATTCTGTTTTATGTTCAAACTGACCAGACCTGGCCAAAATATTCCACCGACTTTATATTCAAACCAACCAATTCTGGGCCAAATATTTGATCTGCTTTATGCTTCAACTGGCCAGATCCAGCCTCTCACACCTACCCTAGATAATTATTCTAAAAGTCAATATCATCAAAATCTTGAAGCAAGGAGATAATGATTAATTCAAAGCAATGTGAATAAATAAGCTTTACATCCAACAGAGTAATCTGAATGCTGAAGGGTTAGACATTTTGAAGCGACAAGGGAATGAACCAAAAAGATTAAATGGTTAATTTAGAAAGGAAGTTAAGGTGTTACATATAAAAAGGTGATATGCTCTGAAGCTACAACAGTCCAAGGCAGAAGTCTGAACGTTGCTACAAAGACAGCAGCAACATAGAAAATATGACAGTTGACTTGACTTGACTTGAGGCAGCATTCACCCGGGGTGGATTGAACTGGCTTCATTCATCCTCAATGCTGCATCTCTCACAAATGCCGACCAGGCCTGGCGATTTGAGGCAAACGGCCGTGTGATCTCCAACCACTCCTTATTCCAGTGGCAAACGCCGTAGATATGGGGGCCTAGGTTGGGTTCCGGATCAGCCTTAACTGTCATCAGCCAGGTTTTTCATGGTCCACCACATTGCTTTCGCCAACCCTGAAGGGGAGCTGGGGCAATTGCTTCATAGATGAATTCTCCTGGTTGACGATGGAGGACATGACCCAGCCAATGCAGACGTCTCGTTAGGAAGACTTGTCGGAGGGAGGTGGCTTTTGGAATTCCAGATCTCTGATGCATGAAGAAACACAGGCACTAATGATGCACACTCTCTCCAAATATAACAGTTGGGAGAGAAATAGAATAAAGCAATTTAACATTTTTGAATTATTTCATTTCTAAATTTTACTTTCCTACACTAACAAACACTCAAATTTGTATATTTACTTCATGATTTGTTTATCACTACTTTGGCAAGTACAGCATAAAAAATGCTTTGCTAAAGAGGTGAAATTAAGACTGAAACACTTTGAGAGTTATCTCCCATACATGCAGGAAAATATACTAACCATTGATTAATTTTTTTCTTTCTTTTCAATGAACTTATTAAAACCGTACACATTAATACTAACTTTGGTATTTGCAGCAGATATTTGAAACTAGGAATTCTGAAAACCTTAGTTTCAAGGCTAACTTGTTGAATAAATTTGTTAAAAAAAAAAAGCACCCTCTACACTCAGAGTGGTTGGTATTAGGAAGGGCATCCAGCTGTCGAAACACTGCTAGATCAGATTGGAGCCTGGTGCAGCCCTCTGGTTCGCCAGTCCTCAGTCAAAAATCGTCTAACCCATGCTAGCATGGAAAGCAGACGTTAAATAATGATGATGTTAAAAGGCTAACTTATTAAATTTTTTAAAAAATAAATGATCGAGATTTTTAATCAACCAATCAAAATATTACCGATTACAGTTTATGCATTTAATCCCCACAAAATTTTAATCTATCCTGATTGGTTGAATCAAATGCAGTATTTTGAATATTTTACTTTGATTGGTGGAAAGTGATCTCCCCTTGTTTACAAATAATCTCCAGAGAATAATGTGGATTTAACGAGTCTGAACTACCATGAAATAAGCAGGCGATTTGTGATAGCGTTTTTACTGAGTATTCATAGGTTTTTAATGGATTAACATTAATTTATTAAATTACTATTAATCTAGTAGATACAGTCCTGTTCTCCAGCAGCAAATGAAAAAAAAGTTATTCTGGTTGAAGTTATAATGCCTTGGAGGAAAAAGAAAAATTACTAGGACTTAGTCAACAAGGGATTGTACATGGCCCCATTCCCTATAGAAGTCAGCTTTCCAGTTAGACAGGCCAACAAGGCACAAGGGGTAACATGTGGCTTCATTCCCATTTGAAATCGGCTGCCGGGGCTTTCCAGGTACATAAATGCACTGTCTTCTGCGGAAGAAAGGTCTGGAATCCAGACAACTGAAAGAAAGCCACCAAGGAGAATAGGTACAACAGCTGGAACCACTGCTGTTGCTGTGGTTGACAAGAGAACACAGGTGGAACACCTCTGCAGATGAAAACCTATACAGTCCTCACTGCCCCACTCAGGGCGAAAGGTACAGGCTAGGGGGCAAAAATACTTGTGACCCTGAGATACCAGCTGATGATACAGAAAGGTTTCCAACATTGTGAGGGATTCAGTAAAAGAGCTTGCCAAACCCCTGATTATCTCCTGCAGTTTCCGCATGAAGCAAAGCATCTCTGCTGTTGATTTCACCATGTTAAACACTAACTAAATTTTATTACTCACTATGGTTTACCCCCTAACAACACCCTATGAAAAATACTTACATATGGTAATTTAGAAAAGAAAATTAATAACCAGTAGACAAGGGGTAATTCCCAAGACTTATGTAGGTCAGGGATGAGAAACCTGTGACCAACTGAAAGAAATCCAGCCCCGCACACACAAGTCTGGTACTTGATTTATCAGTCTCTTTTCCAGAAATCTTAAATTCCGAGAATATAAACAAACCAACACTGGTTGTTAGTTGCTGGTTGGGGAACAGACTCAATAATATGTACACTTTATTTGTGTGTATTTGTGTATATGCACCCAAACATACACAGACACATATAACATATATATCATCATCATCATCTACAGTCTGTTTTTCCATGTTGGCATGGGTTGGATTGTTTGACTGGAACCAGTAAAATGGAGAGGTGCCCCAGGTTCCAGTCTGATTTGGCATGGTTTCTACGGCTGGATGCCCTTCCTAACAACAATCACAATACTGGAATATATTTTCTGTTGATTTTAAGTTTATAGATTTTATACAGAATTGAAAACCAGCACTACAAGTTCCAATGTTACATAAACAATGCAACTGAAGATAGTGGAAACAGGTAAAAAGGTGTATATGCACATTTCAAGGGTCACATTAGACAAGTGCTTAAAACCACTTACCTCACGTTCACACATATTGTAACGGATCTCGGCAGGAAGAACACTACCAAATTCCCAGCGCATTTGTTGTATATTCCTTAGTCTTTTATACCTGCAGATACAGAAAACGGTATCAGTTGTTTACACAGAGTCTGTTGCATTCAAAACAAAGATTTGACCTACTGTATTTTAACCTGTATAAGGAACCCCTTTTCTGGTCAAAAATTAGGTTAAAAAAATATGGGGTTTTTTTATACATGGATAGTATTATAATCCCTTACAAAACCTTTTTTCCGAATTTTAAGCCCTCCAAATTAAGGGGTTCCTTATACACGTTAAAATATGGTAAGTTTCTTATTTCTTTATTGCCCACAAGAGGCTAAACATAGAGGGGATAAACAAGGACAGACAAAGGGATTAAGTCTATTACATCGACTCAAGTGCATAAAGAATGGAAGGTAAAGTCGACTTTGGTGGAATTTGAAATCAGAATGTAACGGCAGACAAAATACTGCTAAGCATTTTACCTGGCTTGCTAACGTGTCTGCCAGCTCACCACCTTTATATGGTAAGTTTGTTCCTCAATATACACAGGTGTTGGCATGGTTGTGTGGAAACAAGTTTGCTTTCCAACCACGTGGTTTCAGGTTCTGTCCCACTGCAGGGCACTTTAAGCAAAGTGTCTTCTTTTATAGCACTGGGCCAACCAAAGCCTTATGAGTGAATCTCTCTCTTCTATTTTTTTATATTTTTAGAAGGATCAAAGTTATTTCCCAAGCCATAAGGCCAGTTACCTAGATTCTGTGGCAAATGTCTCTCCTCCTTGGACAGGACATCGGTCCATCGCAGGATTACTGATTTTTGCCAGCTGAGTGGACTGGAGCAATGAGAAATGAAGTGTTTGCTCAAGAACACAACTCAGTACCCAGCCCAGGAATTGAAACCATCATCACACGATCATGAGTGCAATGCTCTAACTACTAAGCAATGCACCTCTACTATGAGCAGATCCTGTAGAGGGAGACTGAAAGAAACCCATTGTGTGTGCATGCATCTACTGCAACAGCTGCATTTCATCCATCTGTGACATGTCATAGAATGCTTCACACCCTACAATGTAAGAAAAGGGTGTGGGGCCAAGTTCAGGCCTGGCTGTGTGGTTAAGAAGCTTGCTCTGCAACCACATGGTTTCAGGTTCAGTCCCACTGCACAGTACCATGGCCAAGTGTTTTCTACTACAGCCCTGGGCTGACCAATGCCTTGTGAGTGAATTTGGCTGAGAGAAACTGTGTGGAAGCCCTAATACAAGGGCTTCCATGTGTGTGAGGTGATGACAAGTGACCGAGACGTATGGTCCTAAGTTGTGCTTGAGAAGACCAGTCAGGCCAAGTGGTGCCACGTGACTGGTACCCATTATACTCTTGGCGTGGTTGTTGTTAGGAAGGGCATCCAGCCATAGGAACCATACCAAATCAGATTGGAACCTTGTACAGCTCTCTGGCTTACCAGTTCCAGTCAAACTATCCAACACATGCCAGCATGGAAAAGCAGACACTAAATGATGATGATGATGATGATATATATGTTATATGTGTTTGTGTATGTTTGGGTGCATATACACAAACACACACAAATATAGTGAGCGTATCACTGTGTCTGTTCCCCAACCAGTGACTAACAACCAGTGTTGGTTTGTTTATATTCCAAAAATTTAAGACTTCAGGAAAAGAGACTGATAGAACAAGTACCAGACTTGAGGGAGAACCAAAGAAAAAAAAACCCCAAGGGATCAATTTGTTCAACCTACAAAGCCATGCCCCAGCATGGCCACAGTCCAATGACTGAAACAAGTAAATTGTAAAAAAAAAATAAAAGGTATATTTACAGGTAAGTTAGAAGACATCGTTTGTTTCTTTCAAGAGCAGCATGCCGGACCTGGACACTGGAGAACAAACCAGCTTCTCCGGCCACGGTGTCGTTCCTAGGATGAGACGCAAAATAGTTGCCAATTAATATGAAGAAAATTTTAAAAAAAGCAGATCATAAAGAAAATATTCATTTGCTGGAGAAGATGTTTGTGTAATTGCCATTGTTAGTTTTGTCAAAAGACCAACACAGAACCCATTATATGCAGTAAATAAAGGTTCTGTTAATTGTTCGTGAATGTTGTTAATTACTTCTTGGCGCAGCCTTAGGAAAAGCATTTTCACTCACCAACAAAACCCATCACACTTGTAAACTAAATACAGAAATCTTTATATATAAAAGTAAGGTTGTGTGTCTGTCTGTCTCCTACGATTTAGATTCCTAACTACTCCCACATTTTGCGGTGCAGTTTAACCAAAACCGGGTATCTTATAGTCGTGATTCATATCAAGCCCTTCTGGGTATTAGCGCGCGTCTACGATGAGTCTACGATTTAAAAAAAAATTTACCATCATTTTTTTCCATTTTAATGCATTTTTTCGCTATTATATAAGGGGAAGTAACTCTCTAAAAATGTCTACGATGAGTCAACGATTTAAAAAAAAATTTACCATCATTTTTTTTCCATTTTTAATGCATTTTTTTGGTTATTTTTTGGCTATAACTCTCTAAAAATGCTTATATAGTTATTTCCCTTACAAACCCGAGCAACGCCAGGCGATACTGCTAGTAATTTATATTCATATACGAGGGAGTGCTGAAAAGTTCCTGGCTTTGGGTAAAAGAAAAATACTGGAGGATCAGTTAATTATGATTTTATTCAACATATTCTCCTCTCAGATTCACACTTATTGCAGCAGTCCTTCAGCTTTTCTAAACCCTGGACAAAAACTCAGAAGGTTGGACCTCCAACCAAGCCTTTCATGATCCCTTTAAAGCCAGGAACTTTTCAGCAACCCCTCATCTCTCTCTATATAAACGGCAGTTTGTCTGTGCGTGTTTCTGTGTGTCTGTTTGCTTGTACCCTCACCCTGACCACGGCTTTCAACCGATTCTGATGAAACTTGACACACACATAGCCCAATGCCATAATTCAAAACTAACGCAGCGAAAATTTTGAAAAGTTCCCCCAGTTCTGAAAAAAATCGATAAATTCGACATGGGGTCGACAATCAGAAACACGAACCACAAACTGTCTAGGGGACGCAACTCCACCTTTTTTAACTAAAAAAAAAATTTACCATCATTTTTTTCCCATTTTTTTGCTGTTTTTTGGCTATAACTCTCTAAAAATGCTTTATAGTTATTTCCCTTACAAACCTGAGCAACGCCGGGCGATACTGCTAGTATATATATATATACTAGCAGAGATATCTGGCGTTGCCCGGTTACATTTAATTGAAGAATTAGACTTTTCTGTTATATATATGTGTGTGTGTGTGTATCCATACACACACACACATATATATGTATATTAATATAAATACATGTAAGTACATGAAGTTTGTTAAAAAAAAGGGGATCATGTATATACCTCCTGGCTGTTGAGATTATAACACCTCGTTGTAAACAATGTTCCTTGTTTTTCCTTGTGGAGCATATACAAAAAGGTTTCTTTTGGTTCCTACTCTTGAGCAGCTAACATACAGTTGCCCATGCGAGAAGCAGGGCTCTTCCAAGAGAAGACCAGCTACAGAGAGGGTTTGACCCTGAGATTTGTTAATGGACATGGCAAAGCTGACACGAAGGGGGAATTGCAGTCTTCTGAATGTAAATGGAATTTCTGCTCCTGATGGAGTAAGAGGAAATCTTGGAATAAAGACATCATCACCTTTTCCACATCCAGAAAGAATGATCGCCTCGATAACGTGTGACATCATTTTCTTTGTCACCAGTCGTGTTCCATTGCAAAGTCTTGGTGGTTCCAGATTGCGGAGTAGCATTACAGGAGATCCGACTTTAAGTGCTAATATGTGTGGAGGTAGTCCAGGAGGCTCCAGTGAATTGAGAAATTCCACCACCATCACCACCACCAACAACAACAGCAACAATATCATCGTTTTGCCGTCTACCATAACTGCCAACAACAACACCACTACTACAACCTCAACCACTACAAGTGACACCAACACTACCACCAAAAACAAATCCAATTTTGCACAAGCGTTAAAAATAAAAAAAGACAATACTAAACTTCAAACGTTTGTCTTCGGATAATATTTTTTACGTAAAAGTTGTGCAACAACTAAAACATTCGGTTGTGCAAATTCTTTGCATGGGAAACCTGCCTTTGTGTGGCGTGTTTCCCGATTTTGTAAATTTGCTTTCGGCTTTCTTAGCCATTTCTGTTTTGGCGACTTCAAAGCCATGAAGTCGTTGTTCTAAAAGAAGGCTGGTCTCCTTGACAACGCTTACGACGTTGATTTCCCAACCCTGCCTTCCCCACAGCTTCATGAAGGAGAGAGGAAGGGGAGGAGCAACACAGGTGCAGGTGCGAGCATGGACGCCAACATCGCCACCACTACCACCTCCGCATTCGCTATTTTTACCGCCGCCGCCACCAACACCACCACCATACTATACCGCTGCTCTCTCCTTTTGGCTACTAAATCTATTACCATCGCCATACAATATTGCCTTCAAAAGTTTGTGTTTGGATAATATTTTTTACGTAAAAGTTGTGCAACAACTAAAGCATTCGGTTGTGCAAATTCTTTGCACGGGAAACCTTCCCTGTGTGACGTATTTCCCCATTTTGTAAATTCGTTTTCGGCTTTCTTAACCATTTTTGTTTTGAGCATGGCAACTTCAAAGCCATGAAGTCGTCGGGGAAAAGGTCACTGGTCTCCTTGACAACGCTTACGACGTTGATTTCCCTACCCTGCCTTCCCCACTGCTTCACGAGGGAGGGAAAGAAGGGGAGGAGCAACACAGGTGCAGGTGTGAGCATGGACGCCGACACACGAAGAATTGGAAGAACCCAGACGACAGCTTCACAAACGACGACGACAACGCCGCCGACGCCACCGCCACCACCACCACCACCACCAAAGCAGGTTATGAGCATGTGGAAGGCCCCTTTTTTGCCACTCGATTGTGTACATGTCACATTGTATGGGCCCAAAGACTTGCCCTTTTTGTATGAGCTTCATGAGAGAGATTAACTTCAGATGGAAAACTCGGGCGTTGAGATTCCGGTTCGAATGTAAGGCAGGTTTGAAAGTGTTCCCAGCAGTTATTAGTTGTAGTGGTAGAGTGTTTATGCCAAATATGTACGTATGCATGTATATATATGTATGTATATATATGTATGCCTGTATATATGTACAAAATCCATTGAGAAGGCTTTTGTTGGTCTGGGGTTACAGCAGAAGACACATGCCAAGTCACCACACAGTGGGACTGAACCCAGGACCATGTGTTTGGAACGTAGTTTGTTACTATACAGCCACACCTGCCCCTATGTATGTGTGTGTGTGTGCGTATGTGTAGATATATTATGCATGTATATATGTGTGTATATATGTGTATATATGTGTACATATTACATGTACATCTATATACTCTTTTACTTGTTTCAGTCATTTGACTGTGGCCATGCTGGAGCACCGCCTTTAGTCGAGCAAATCGACACCGGGACTTATTCTTTGTAAGCCCAGTACTTATTCTATCGGTCTCTTTTTGCCGAACCGCTAAGTGACGGGGACGTAAACACACCAGCATCAGTTGTCAAGCAATGCTAAGGGGACAAACACAGACACACACACATACATACATATATACGACAGGCTTCTTTCAGTTTCTGTCTACCAAATCCACTCACAAGGCTTTGGTCGGCTCGAGGCTATAGCAGAAGACACTTGCCCAAGGTGCCACACAGTGAGACTGAACCCGGAACCATGTGGTTGGTTAGCAAGCTACTTACCACACAGCCACTCCTACGCCTATATATAGACATCTACACATAAAATACAAAATACAAAGTTATATCTTGATATCGCTAGTGATAACAATACTCAAAATATATAACAGACTGGAATTGTAGGCCCGTCTCTTGCAATTTCGATCAATTGGATCTTGGCCTCCCTCTTGTATAGAAGTGTACGGCTGCAGTGAAATTCATTTTTGGACTTTCTTCTCTGGAAGGCATTTTAACAAAAATGTTTCCGTAAAGACGGTGAAAATATTGTCAATTTCCCCAAACAGGGACACAATTCAATTTTAAAACAATAACCAAAGCCCCTTCTCCGAAAGGGGGAGGGTTACGGTTTACAATTATTTAACAAATGCAACATAACAACATTTCCCTGACGAGGAACCAACAAACGTGATTACAATAGTCAAACAGTAATAATAATAACAACAAACCTTTTTAATGTATTCCCATTTGTGTGAAACCACTTATTCAAGTTCAAGTCATTGATGCAATTTTATACGAATTGCTAATACACACACACATAATAAGGGTGAAAAATTGAATATTAATTTGATTAATATGAATTGAAAACCATTGGTGTAGCATATAAGACCACAGCGGATCTTCTTCTAGCAAAAAGGATGACCACTATTAATGGTTCATCCCTGTTATATAATACTTTCATTTTAATAGTTTCAGTATTAAAATGGAAGTGTCTGCATTACAATAGAGAGATGTTTTTGTTTCACTTTTAACACATAATACTGAAATAGTGGAGAAGATATGATATTGCTGTGGGGTCACCCTAAGGAAAAAGTTAACATTTTTTTTTTGCCAATGACACTCCCCGGACCTTAAGTAAGGCATGTGTAAATTTGAATGAAATTGGTTGTGTAGTTCTCAAGTCTTAGGGAAACACACAGACAGACAGACACACATTCTCAGTTTTATATATATATATATATAGATATATACATTAAAACCACATTTAATGTGGTTTTAGAGTCAAGTTTTGGCTGCTATTTCCAGCGTGATGGTATCTCTTAGATACCCTAAATTATAATTTTAATAATAATTATTACCTTTGAAGGTTTTTATTCCCTTGCTAGCCACTTGATAGGTTCGATATTTAAATAACAATCTTATCCTTATTTATATAAATTTATATATATATATATACCCCAAGGAAGGGTATCAAAAAGGGCACTGGACCACTTGAGGGACTCCATTCCTTGATTTGCTGCCAAGGTTGACTCTCCTGACAGTTCTCTTTTCCCAAGGCTCAAGGTGATGAAGGTTTGCGCTTGGAGTTTCTTCCATAACTTGCTAATTAACCCATAGCCAAGGCCCTGACAGGTGCTAGGAGATGGTTCCACACCCCTCAAAACCCTGAAACTACCAAACCAGGGACCTACCACCAGATGCAGTTTAACCCTTTAGCATTCAGATTATGCAGCCAAATACAAGGCTCATTATTGCCAATTCTTTTCAGTTAATTACAAATTATCTCAAAGATTAAAAATTTTTATGATGTGATTGTTCGTTTTTTAGAATGACATTGTAGGGTAGGTGCAAGAGGCTTGACCAGACCAGTTTCAACATAAAACAGGTAGAATATTTGGGCCAGATATGACCAGTTTAAATGCTAAAAGGGTTAAAGTCATACTCAGGACAACTATTAATATTATTAGGTCATTAAGTTGAGTTGTGTGACTTGCTCAACAATACTGTTCAATGCTGAAATTTATTTTGAAGATGACTTTGAAAATATTGAAAATAAAGCAAAAACCTTCTATTACCAAAAATGAATAACTTACACATCTTTCTGGTTGAGTTCATAAAGTGTTTTCATTTCATCAAGTATCTGCCGGATGCAATCCTCCTACAGAAAATAATCACAAAATACAAATAATAAA
Source organism: Octopus sinensis (assembly GCF_006345805.1). NCBI lineage: Eukaryota > Metazoa > Mollusca > Cephalopoda > Octopoda > Octopodidae > Octopus > Octopus sinensis. The sequence goes on from NC_043007.1 coordinate 31,722,694, forward strand.
ATACGTTATAGTTCAAAGAATTTCACAAAAAAACATTCAATTCTTTATTTTACCATGATCTACATGTCATCATTCTTCTCCTCATTATTATTTGATGTCCATGTTCCATGCTGGCATGGGTTGGATGGTTTGACAGTTGGATGTTCAATAGACAGACAGATAGATAGATAGATGATAGAGAGATAGACAGACAGATAGATAGATAGATGATAGAGAGATAGACAGACAAATAGATGGATAGATAGATGGAGGGATAGATAGACAGACAGATAGATAGATAGATAACTTTTTTTATTGGCCACAGAGGGGACAAATACAAATGTAGAACTTTTCTTTTCGAAGATGGAAAAGGAAAAATAAAAATAAAGGAAACAAATGTAAAATTTCAATCAAAAGGAATCGGAAAAAAAAGCGATCAAAAGGGATCGTGTATCACAGAAAGAAAATATTTATTTTTTTTTTTAAAGTAACAAACAAGATTATTAGGTTCATCCGAGGAAAGAAAAACCTACAGAAAAGACCACGGTAACCTCAGGCAGGGAGGAAATAAACACATGAGAGCAAAGTGCTCTCTCTCTCTTACGATTTACAGGATCATGATCAAAATGGTTTCGTCACTCGCACGCACCATCTTTGCTACATTCACCCACCTTTTTTTGAAACTTTCACGAGACGAAACCTGCCTTTCCAAGTGGTACTTGAAAAAGTTGATGACCGATTGGCCATAGAGGTAAGTGTTTGTCTCTAATCCTTTCACTCGAGTCCACCACACACATTCTTTCACCATGGCCACCAGTACAATGAAGACTGCCTTGCCTTCCTGGTTGAGGGAAGGGGGCGAAGCAATGTACACGATAGATTCGGCCGACAGGCGGACTTGTCCCACATGTGACCGAAGCCGTTTGGCATAAGCCCACAGGTCCGAAATGGTTGGACACTGCACGAGTGCGTGCAGAACAGTTTTGTCGCTCTGACCGCATCTCGGGTGAGTCAGTCCAGTGTGTCTCAAACCGAGCCTGTAGAGCTTATCCTGAACAGGTAATGCTTCTCGATAGCACTGCCAGGCCAGGGATCTTTGGTGATTGTCCATAGGTCCTGGCCCGAAAGTTGTCCTGAACAAGCGAGTCAGGTGTCTCTCGTTGACGCCCAGATTCTGCACAAGAACGTCGTCGCACCTCCCCTCCACTAATCCTCTATAGAACGCCTTTATTGTAATGAAGTCGCACAAGATTGGTCCCGGACGGCAGAGTTGCTTGAGAGCAAGGTGACACTCACAGTGCCATTCGCCTAGCCTCGGTCTCTGTTTGATCCACGATTGTAGTTCAGCCAAGGAGACGAGCTGCGGGAAAGTGCATTGCACAAAAGGCGACCACACCTGTTCACCATCATCTATGAAGCACCGGAGATGTCGCAGTCTCAGTACATGTCTGCGCACCATCGACCACAGGCATACCTAGCCCTCCATTTAGCAGGTGTTGACAGCAAATAGATCGCCTAACCATCGGAACACTTCCCTTCCACAGGAAGCGGAATAGTATGCGTTCCAGTTTGGTGATGGTAGGGTCGGGACAAGGCACAACGGTACCCGATGACAGATGCGATGTATGCGTTCACCACCTCCGCCCAACCTTTTAGGGATAGCTTCCTCTCAGCCCATTGCTGGGTGAGAGTGGTTACCCTAGTCGTTATTTCGCCCCAGTTCTTCTCCATTTGGAGGTCCGGACCGAACCAGACTTCGAGCAATTTAACCGGTCCGTCGGTCCAGTGTCCCATGAAGACGCTGTTGGGTGGCATGGGCTTGCTTCTCCAGGTGCCGAGCTGCAAGCTCACTGACTTTTCCCAGTTAATTTTTGCTCCCATTACCGCTTTGTATTCTTTTAGTGTCTCGCCGACCAGGTCAATGTGCTTGTGGCTTGACACTATGATGGTGACGTCGTCCACATATGCAGACATGCTCCTCCCGCATCCCAGCTCTTGTGGGATGCCCCTCAGCGTCGCCAGTTTCCGCAGTAGTGGCTCAAGAGTCAATACATACAGAAGCGATGAGAGGGGGCATCCTTGACGAACCGAACGCATGATGTTAAAAGGTCTGGATAGATGACCATTTACGCGAACTACAGAGCGGATGCCGCTGTATAAGGCAGCGATCCAACCGAAACCAGCCACTTTAAGGCTTTTGATTGATCCAAATTGATCAGCGCCCCACCCATGCCAGGATCTTTAACTACCCTGTCTATGATGTAGCGCATCCGATAGAGGTTGTCATGGATACTCCTACCTGGCACGGTGCACGTTTGCGCCTTGTTGACGAGTTTCTTGATGACAAGTGCCAACCTCTCGGCTAACACCTTGGCCAAAATATTCAAATCTGCGTTGAGCAGAGTGATGGGCCTGAAATTATCTATGACGTACCCCTTGTTTGGATCCTTCTTTAGCAGTGCCACTGCTCCTTGCTTTACAAAGGCGGGGATACTCCCGTTTTGCTGCCAGTTGCAGTAGACAGCTGCCAAGACGCCTCCAAACAAGTCTGGCATATAAAGTTCGAAGGCAGACCATCCAAGCCTGGTGACTTGTGTCTCGCGCAGCCTGCCATCGCATCCCGTACGTCCGCGGCTGTGATGGATTTTTCAAAACACTCCGCCTCTCTTGCTGAGAGTCGTGGCAGGGCATGCAGGTAGGCACTGAAGTCCACTCTGCATTGTGACCCACCACTTAATCCCAAACAGTTGGGTAAAGTATTGTTGAAAAGCCTCACACATCCTTTTAGGCTCGAGTAATTCACGCCCTGTTCATTTGTGTGTAAAAATTGGAACAAAATGTGTGCAATAGAAGGTCGAAAAAAGGGGTTACCTGCGGAGTCGATGCGACATCACGTCAGTCAGATAGACAGACAGACAGCCCCTCCCCACCGATATACAGTTTACACATATTTATACATGGAGGATTCTTTTTTTTTTATCGCGGGTGTCCCTGACTTGCAGCGTGTGCATGCATCCGTCTAACTAGCGCGGGTGCACGCGTTAGGTCCACTCTTCTTAAGTAATACCTCTTCAAAGTGCTTTCGTCACCATTTGTAATCGCATCAATGACATACCCTCCACGTCTCTATATTATCTAGTGCTAACGAGAGAACGATATAACTTGTCTGTCGTTACTTAACCTGCTGGAAATAACAGCCAAATCTACCTCACACAATATCCTGTCGTCAAAAAAATAGGGAAGACGCATTAGATAATATGATTTGGGATCTGTTCAGATTTTAGACACCCTCCGAAATATGGGCCACATTTGACCAGAAGTCTTCACACTCAAGACAGCCCTGGAGCTAAAGAATAATTAATAATAAAAAAAAAACACCTGGGGTTAATATAAATATAGCTTAACTTACATTGTATGGTGATAAAGTCCCGCTAGAAGCTCTAGAAAGTTCCTTAATCAGTTCCAAAGCTTTGTTACCCAACATTGTCCCGAAATAGAATCGCAACTCATTCAAACTTCTTCCACAGTTGCCGCCTTTTTTCACGTAACCTCCTCATGTCGCTTAGGTATTAAAGAAAAAGGCAGAATGATTCTCTATAAATTGAAAATTATTTTAAAAGATGAAAATATATGTACTTCGCAATTATATAAGTATTTTAATGAATTTAAATATCATTGAAATTTAGATGTTTTAGAAAATTAATTTACGTTCTAAGCGGCAGGGCACCTGTTCGTGGCAACAGAATCCAACATGGTGAGTCTCGAGTGTTTATCTTTTTTAATTTTCCTTCTTTTAATCGTATTTCTTGTTTAAATACACAAATCTTTTCGAAGATTTTAGGAAACTTGATAACTATAGCGTTCAACCTTCGTATTTGTATACATGTTAAAAACCATACTTCAAAATCGAATATAATTAGCAATCAAAACTTCCTCAAATTACGACTTAAAAAGATGCTCTTAGATACACCTTAAGAGATGGGGTGGTCACGGATGGAATACTCAGTCATTCGTAGTTGATCTAAGACTAAACAACATTTAGTGCATTATACGGCGATGTTATATTAATGATATTGCCATATTCTGTGTCATATTTATAAATTCATCAATAAAAGAAGTTTATATTGCTTAACGATTTGTTATTGCCATACTGAAGTTACATTTAATCGATCAGTATTCTGTGAAATAAAAAGGTACGGTGGGGGGAATCTTTTACTTCAAAACATTTAGTGAACCGTAATATAAAGCAGCTTTTTCTTTCTTTTCATGGTTTACCTTGCTTACCTTTAACTACCAAAAGGAAACCGTTCGGAAAGGTATGTATTACATTCAAAATACTTATATATTAGTACTTTCTTATTAACGACATACAATATATATATTTTTTACCAAAGGATTAGAAGGCGGGTGTAATTGTTGATCGGCGGACTTTCGGAATAGCCATCACTACCCCATAGAGAAAGAAAAGGATGAGGAATCGAATGATTGCTCTATAGTTTAATTATTAGTTGTCGATAATAGGAAAGTACCTAAAACTTTTTATGTCATTTTCATCATTTAAACATTTATTTGATTTTTTAATATGTAGTTTCATGCTTTGAAAACACGGTGGTCGGACAAGCTTGTATAGCGTGCCGTGTGATTCCAAGCAATCTCTGAGACTCAAATATATAACGTGGCTGCACTAACTTGTTTTCACTGTATGAAACTAATAGTAAATCGAAATTAAATCCCGTGTGTATTAAATGATATTTATCTCTCATTGGATGGAGTACTTTATTTGTTAATCTCACCAATACCAGAACAGTATCTCTCTATATATAAACGGCAGTTTGTGCGTTTTCTGTGTGTCTGTTTTCTCGTACCCTCACTCTGACCACGGCTTTCAACCGATTCTGATGAAACTTGACACACACATAGCCCAATGTCATAATTCAAAACTAACGCAGCGAAAATTTTGAAAAGTTCCCCCAGTTCTGAAAAAAATCGATAAATTCGACATGGGGTCGAGAATCAGAAACCCAAACCACAGACCGTCTAGGGGACGCAACTCCACCTTTTTTAACTCAAAAAAAAAATTACCATCATTTTTTTGCTATTTTTTGGCTATAACTCTCTAAAAATGCTTTATAGTTATTTCCCTTACAATCCTGAGCAACGCCGGGCGATACTGCTAGTATATATATATAATCAACATCATCGTTTAACGTCCACGTTCCATGCTAGCATCGGTTGGCCGATTTGACAGGACTGGTGAGCCAGAAGGCTACACCAGGCTCCAACCTTGATCTGGCAGAGTTTCTACAGCTGGATGCCTTTTCTAACACGAACCACTCTGAGAGTGTAGTGGGTGCTGTTACGTGCCACCGGCACGAGGGCCAGTCAGGCAGTACTGGCAACGGCCACGCTCGAATGTTTTGTTCACGTGCCAGTAAGGCAACACTGGTAACGGTCACACTCAAATGGTGCTTTAATGTATATATATATATATATGTATGTATATATATATATATATATATATATATACACATACACACACACCATTCAAATGTACAGAAAACAAAAGACAGGGACAAGTAAGAAAGTAACAAGCCGGTGTATTAGTTTGATACTCAGAAAAAATGCAAAAGTCTTTGAGGTTTCAAACCTATATTCTTCGATATACATATATATAAGAATAGGCTACGATGGATTAGCATCCTGTTTGAAGACAAGGACTGTATTCTCCATTACTTACATTCCATGGAAACTGGAATGAGCTCCAACTTAAGGTCCTGCAGGCTTTAGACTGTTTAGGATTAAAGGTCCTCTAAGATTTGTGAGGGAAAAGGAAGGAACTCGTGTGCTGCAGTACAAAACAGTGCACTAAGCTATTGGTTATCTTCTGACTGGAGACCTTATCTGGATGCTTGTAACAGAATGGACTCTTCCAGTTATGCCCAAGGGCATGTATCATGCAGGGGGTGGCAGGTTAAACCAAGCGACAAAATAAATATGCCTGGCAGGTTTCTCTCATTTGTATAGCTTGGGGCAATCCTAAGCTATGGTAGGAACCTTGCACTGGAATTGAACACAAAACCATGTAGTTTGGAAGAAAACTTCTTGACCACACCGCCACATCTGTGCCTACCATTTTTACAAATAAAAGTAATAATAAATATAATCAATTTTAATTGAAACTAGTTTATTTTAAACTTTGTTATGAAAGTCAACTTTATGAGTTTAAATGTGTGGGAAATATTTTGTTACTCTAAGTTATTGAAATCGTAGCTATATACATTTTTTTTTGTCTTTTTTATATATTTTTTTTAATTTTGTAACTTCATTGACTTATTTAATTAAAATATAAAATTTCTCATTGTCATTATTCTAGAATTGTCTGAAATGAGTTTTGAAGAATTGCAGAAACTTAAAAGCAAAATTGGAGTTACAATGTAAGTAGTCATAATAATTGTACCCTCACCATCTCTCTCTCTCTGATTCATTCTCTCTCTCTATCTCTTTCCAGGAGAATGAAAGTGAGGAAGAGAGAGAAAGAGTGTGTGGAAAGCTGTGTTCACCCATTCAGCCAGCCAACTTTTCTGTCTCTCTATCAAACTTTTACTTACTTCAGTCAGTTAAGGGATCTTGTCTTGCAAACACCAAGTGACCCCACTGGTGCTGGTGCCATCAAAAATAGCACCCAGTACACTCTGTAAAGTACAGAAGGGGGAGTGCTAAGTAGTGATAAGTAAAATTGACTGATAGTAAACATTACAACTCTATAAAGTGATTGACATTATGAAGAGCATCCAGCTGTAGGAGCCATGACAAAGTAGGTGTACAAGTTTGGTGCAGTCCTCTCGCTTGTCAACTCCTATCAAACCATCCGACTCATGTCAGCATGGAAAAAGGGATCTTAATTGATGACATATTGGTATTTAATAAAAAGGTGTTGGAAGTCTTTTGAAGTGATTGATTTGGAGTATATAATTAATTTTCGTTTTCATTTGTAGCTTATCAAGAGAACACAGCGTCTTTATTCGCTAAGGTGGTTCAGTTATAAACATCATTGAAAACAGTGTTTTTATATTTAGTTGAAACACTAAAGTAGTATATTCCTGTTAGTTTAACCCTTTCATTACCAACCCGGCTGAAACCGGTTCTGGCTCTGAGTACAAATGTCCTGTTTTCATAAGTTTAAAATTAAAGTCTTCCACCAAACCTTAGTCAGAATTTATGTTCCTAACACCAGCTGAATGATAACTAAGTCATTTTACTAAATTCTTTGTTATAATTAAAGTAATAAATAGAAACATAGAGCATCTCAAAATAAATACAGTAACGAAAGGGTTAAGAAGAAAAATAATCAGCAGAATACATAAGAGGAGACATCGTTGTGGTCACTCTATATGCTAGAAATAATAGCCTAGATTTCCTTCAATCCATACCCTTCTAATTGCTTCTAATGTATATCTGACTAAATGTATAAGTGTGTTTAACCCTTATGGTACCAACCTGGCTGAAACTACCCTGGCTCTGAGTACAAATGTCTTGTTTTCATAAGTTCTGAATTAAAATCTTCCACCAAACCTTAGTCATAATTTATATTCCTAACACTAGCTTAATGATAACTAAGTTATTTTACTAAATTTTTTGTTATATTTAAAGTAATTGAAAGAAACCTGACAGAGCATCTCAACAGAAATACAGTAACGAAAGGGTTAAAGAAATAAAGAGAACAGGAATGGTTTCCATGCTTCTGCCATAGCATTGTATTTTCTAACTCATTTGCGAGCTTTTGATGTTATAACATGTATATATCTTTTCTCTGTTAAGATTTACTTCAATATCAATAAGGTAAACAACTTCAAGTAAAAAAATAAAAATAAGTATTTTGATGAAGTACCAGTCATATATTGGAGGTGGGCTGGTCAGTTTACTCAACTGTATCACCCTCTCCCAGAATTTGTAGTCTTGTGCCTGTGTTAGAAATCAATATTTACTTCTGCTGTATTTATTTTGATATTTAGGTTTAATAAAATCTATCGCAAACACAAAAGAAAGACGAAGAAAGAGAAGAAACCATTGACCAAAAACCAGTAAGTATGCGGCTAAGGTTAAGCATTTTCAAAAGCAAAAATAAATTACTTTAGCAATCTGTGTATCATACTTAAAGCAGATACATTGTTGAAAGCCTAATTTACTGTGGTATAGTAACTCTTATATATGTACAATGTTAAAAAAAACAACAAATATACCAATCATAGACGAAAATTATCTGGCAGAGATGGTGGCATTGCTAAATGTGCATTTCTGCATCTTTGGGCTTCATCAGTAGAAAATATCCACTGGTAACTGCATGCTGAAACAAAATCAGCCGGTGATTAAAAAGTCACTGGTGTCACAATTAGGTGACAGGCTACGTAGATTTTGTATTAATTAAATGCTATTCTCAATCATTTTGTTAATTAATAATGAGTGTCATATCACTGATACAGCTCTTTATTCCAATTATTCTATCGTTAACAGACCATTGGAAATGTCCTCTAAGAAGCAAGTATCCACATTAAGACATGTAGTTCCAGTTCGGAAAAAGGTATTTTTTAAATATTTATCTTTGTTTTAAATCAAACTTCTATTAGAAGATTTATTTATTCCTACTTATATCTATTTACCTTGTACCTTGAAGGGCCATCTGGAGACCTGGTTTCCGTTATTTATCTTTTTGCGGCTCCTATTCATTGTTCTCACTCTTGTAAATGTGAGTATCCATGGAGCTCCTCTATGACAAGAACCTGCTCTGACCCCACTCTTTCTCTTATACTTTAACTCCTCATCTCTTAGCATAAGGCTGACCTCACCAACTCTTTGAGTTTTGTAGTCTTGCAAGCAGCAGGGCCACTTCACTAGTGTGAGTTAACACCAAAACAGCACCCAGCACACGCTGTAAAGTGGTTGGTGTTAGGAAAGGCATCCAACCATAGAAACCATGTTAAAGAAGATACCAGAGCACAATATCATCCTTCAACCCATCAGATCCTATCAAACCATCCAACCTATGCCAACATGGATGTTAAATGATGATGATGATCGTTATTTTATATATGTGTATGGAGGCACAGTGGCCCAGTGGTTAGGGCTGTGGATTTGTGGTCATAGGATTGCGGTTTTGATTCTGAGACCAGGCATTGTGTTTATTGAGCAGAAACACCTAAAGTTCCACAAGGCTCCAGCAGGGGGTGGTCATGAACCCTGTTGTACTCTTTCACCACATATTGTCTCACTCTTTCTTCCTGTTTCTGTTGTACCTGTATTTTAAAGGGCCAGCTTTGTCACACTGAATCTCCCTGACAACTACATTAAGGTTACACATGTCTGTGGAGTGCTCAACCACTTACGCGTTAATTTCATGAGCAGGCTAATCCGTTGATCGGATCAACTGGAACACTCGTAACCAACGGAGTGCCACGATATATACTCACACAACAGGTTTCTTTCAGATTCTGTTTACCAAATCCACCTGCAAAGCTTTTTGTTGACCCAGAGCTTTGGTAGAAGACATTTATCCAAGGTGCTGTATAACAGGACTGAACCCATGACCACATAGTTGAGAAGCAAGCCTCTTAACCACACAGCCATGCCTCTACCTGATTCATTAAAGCAACACAACCATTACTGCTTCCGAAAACATTTAGCTTTGCTCTCTCATTTCCTATCTTCAATCAGATTCTTTCTCAGAATCTCAGAAGTAACCATGTTTTTTTCCATTTTGGTTGTATATTTCTTCAACCTTAGGCACACAGAGATCCAAGATTTGATGACTTATCGGGAAAATACAATGAAGATTTTTTCAAGAAAGCTTATTCATTTATTGATGATTATAAAGAAAAAGAGTTGAAGGTATTGTTTTTCTTTTTCATCATCATCATCATTTTTAGTGCTGTGCAGTGAGATTGAACTTGGAACCACATGATTGCATGGCAAGCTTTTTTTAACCATGCAGACTTGAAAAGTATTCACCGCATCCAATTAAATATTTCTTTTACTTTTATACAACACGATGCTGGCGCCACGTAGAAAGCACCCAGTCCACTCTGTGAAGTGGTTGACATTAGGGCACCAAGCTGTAGAAACCATGCCAGAACAGGCAATGGAACCTTGTGCAGCCAGGGCCTGTCAATCTGTCCAACCCATGCCAGCATAGAAAGCAGATGTTAAATAGGTTTGTTTGCACCTAATGTCATCATCATCATTTAACATCCACTTTTCCAGCTGGCATAGGTCGAACGGTTTGACTGAAAACTGGTAAGCCAGGGGGCTACACCAGGTTCCAATCTGGTTTGTCAAGGTTTCTACGGCTCAATGCCCTTCCTAATGCCAACCACTCCAAGAGTATAGTGGGTGTTTTTTATATGTATCATTGATCTGATACCAGTATTGGCCATGACTACGGTTTTACTTGGCTTGACAGGTCTACACAAGCACTGTATATTGCCAAAGTTCTTGGTCACCTGTCACTGCCTCCATGAGGCCCAACACTCAAACGGTGCTTTTTAAATGCCAAATTTATAAAATCCATACTGGTCCACATTGGTATGGTGATGGTTGCTAACATGATGATCATTGCCATTGTTTTACTGTCCACTTTTTCCATGCTATTGTGGGTCACTTGGAATTTGTTGAGGTAGATTTTCTACAGATGGATGCCCTTCCTGTCACCAACCCTCACCTGTTTCCAAGGAAGGAAGGGTTTTCCCATGGCTGCATGTGTTAACATGGGAGATTGCAACAAATAACATCACTTGTATGACTATCGGCCATGTGCAACTTTCACACAGTGCCAAGACAAGGCAGCACATATATACACATATATACATATACGACCAGCTCCTTTCAGTTTCCATTTACCAAAAGCACTCACAAGGCTTTGGTTGGCTCAGGGCTATAGTAAAAGACACTTGCTCTCTGTGCCAAACATTGGAACTGAATTTCTTAACTATATGGCTATGCTTATTCAATTATTATTGTTATTTAGCCTTAAAAAACGATAAACGTCGCCCTTTTCAAGCCTAGCCAGGCTCATGGGCACGGTTTCCCGGTTTCTGTGTTCCCCACAGCTGGACGGGATGCCAGTCCATCGCAGCGTTACTCAAGAAACAGGAAGAAAGAGTGAGAGAAAGTTGGGGCGAAAGAGTACAACAGGGGTCGCCACCCACCCCCTACTGGAGCCTCATGGACCTTTTAGGTGTTTTCGCTCAATAAACACACACAACGCCCAATCTGGGAATCGAAACCGTGATCCTCCAACCGCAAGTCCACTGCCCTAACCACCGGGCCATTGTGCCTCCACTATTTAGCCTTAATTCAAACTAAATAAGCAAACCTAAGATAAACAATGTTCCAGTTATGACCATCCCATATTGGTTGCAGTCAAGTGACTGAAACAAGTAAAAGAATAAAAGAATATATACATATGGGGGACTACATTGACCAGTTTGTCCTTCTTAAGATATTAGTGTGATATCCAGGCCATTGGGTTTCTATCTTCATCTTTTTTTAAACTGCTGGGAAGAATCTCCCTCATTGGCATCACCACATCTTCACCTTTACTCTCTCTCTTTCTCTCTCTCCTCATCTGGCACAAAACCACCTTCCTCAGTACTGCTCCCTCCCTAAGTTGGCAGGGTCTTGTCTTGTAAATTATTTGGTGACCTCACTGATGTTGGTGCCAAGTCCACCATTGTAAAGTGATTGGTGTTAGCAAAGGCATCCAACTGCAAAAACCATACCTAACAGACAGTAAAGCTTGATGCAAAATGGGCAGCGAGCTGGCAGAGTTGTTAGCACGCCGGGTGAAATGCTTTGCGGTATTTCATCTGCCATTATGTTCTGAGTTCAAATTCCGCCGAGGTCGAATTTGCCTTTCATCCTTTCGGAGTCAATTAAATAAGTACCAGTTATGCACTGGAGTCGATATAATCGATTTAATCCATTTGTCTGTCCTTGTTTGTCCTCTCTTTGTTTAGCCCATTGTAGGTAGTAAAGAAATAGATATTTCATCTGTTGTTACGTTCTGAGTTCAAATTCTGCCGGGGTTGACTTTGCCTTTCATCTTTTTGGGGTCAATTAAATAAGTACCAATTACATACTAGGGGTTGGTGTAATTGATTTAATCCCTTTGTCTGTCCTTGTTTGTCCCCTCTATGTTTAGCCCCCCGTGGGCAATAAAGAAATGAATATTTTGACTTACCAACTCCTATCAACCTATCCAACCCATGCCAGCATAGAAAGCGGATGTTAAATGATGACTTCAAAATGCTATATTTCTAATAATAATACTCTGTTGTGGTAGCCATAAGAATGAAATTTACCATTGTTTTTATGATTTAAAAAGTCTACTGCAGAGAATACTCCTGATTTCAATGGAATAATTCTTAATTTTGTTTCACTCACAGGTTCTTAAGAAGAAAATGAAAAGATCTAAAAATGAAGACAAATCAAAGAATATCAAATACCTTATAACAAGAATGGTAAACTCCTTATTTTGCTGTATAATAATATTAGTTTTCATTCTTTAACAAAATGGTTATTTTCTTGGTTATACCCAGCCTAGCCCGGGTAGGCCCATGCAAAGTTGCAGAAAGTGTATGGAGTGGTTCAGATGTTTCTAAGATGGCCGAAGAAGTGTCAATATTGACAAACTTTCTGGGAGGCCTGCAACCAGAAGAAACAAACATCGTAGATGTGCATGCAGCTGTGAGAGAAAATCATTGAATCACCATCCGTGAGTTATGAAAGGATGTGCAGATTAGTTACGGTTCAGTTCAGTCCATTATCACAGAAGATTTGGGTATGAGAGGCGTGTCTGCCAAGTTTGTGCCAAAACTGCTTTCAGCTGACCAAAGAGACATTTGGGTTTCAGTTCCACAAGATCTTGATTGTGTCGAGAACGATGAAAATTTTTTTTAAACTTTGCATAGGCCTCTGAGCAGGTATCGCCAAGCTTTTGACAAAATTTGATGCAGATTTCCTGCTAACTTTATCTGTCATGATCAAAGCGACAATCACATGCAACACACCTTCCTTCCAAGCATTGCTGTAAACAGCAGAAATGAGCTAGAACGTTAAAACTTAGTGCATATGCACAGCAGAGTTCAAGGTCAATATGTGCCAAGTGGCTTCACTCTGCATGCTTTAGCTTTGTTACTATGGCAACAGTCCGGATACACCTCAATGTACTCCATGAAAAGTAGATGTTACACTGTGATGTTGATATTAATGTTTTCTGCATCGTCAACCACAAACCCTTCTCTAACTCTACTCTAATCATGCCCAAAGTTATTATTGGATGATAATTGCAGAAGCTTTCCCTCCAAATACCATATTTATTCATGTATAAGTTGCACCCCTAACTTAGTATTAAATCTCGGTACATAAAACTTTTTTGCCCTGTGTCTAAGTCACACCCCAGATTTTTCAGTCATAACTGAGCATGATATAGTTCAACTTATACAAGGGTCAAATAGTTTCCCTTTATTTGTAAATTCCTTTTTCTTTTTCGCAGGAGCAACAAAAATTGGCCTCTGAACAGATTTCTAAATCTAAAGACTTAGAGAAAACGTGGAAAAAAAAAGAGAAAGATTTGGTTACTCAAGGAAAGAAACAATATTTCTTAAAGAAATGTAAGTTTATTTTTGGTAATCTACTGTTTTTTGCTTTATATTCTTTTCTACTTTAGGCTCAGGGCCCATAATTTTTGGAGAGGGGTCCAGTCAATTAGATCAACCCCAATATGCAACTGGTATTTAATTTATTGACCCCGAAGGGATGAAAGGCAAAGTCGACCTCGGCGGAATTTGAACTCAGAACATAAAGACAGACGAAATACCTGTTTCTTTACTACCTACAGAGGACAAACGGATTGAGTTGATTACATCGACCCCAGTACGTAACTGGTACTTAATTTATCGCCCCCGAAAGGATGAAAGACAAAGTCGACCTTGGTGGAATTTGAACTCAGAACGTAGCGGCAGACGAAATACGGCTAGGCATTTCACCCGGTGTGCTAACGTTTCTGCCAGCTCACCACCTTATATGTTCATTATATTGCATTCATTAATGTCAAATTTGTTTCTCTTGATATAATTTATAAGTTGTTGCTGGTGCCATGTGAATGGCACCCATGTGTCATAGTCATGGTTGGTGTCCTGTAAATGGCACCTGTACTGGTGGCACATAAAAGCACCCATTACACTCCTGGAGTGGTTGATGTTAAAAAGGGTATCCAGCCGTAGAAACCACACCAAATCAGACTGGAACCTGGTGCAGCTCTCCGGCTTATCAGCTCCAGTTAAATCATCCAACCTGTGCCAGCATGGAGAATGGATGTTAAATGATGATGATGATGATTAAGTACATCATAATATTGTTTTAAACAAAACTGAATATATGGCAGTGCCCCAGCATGGCCACGGCTTGTGAGCTGAAACTAGATAAAAATAACAATAAATAAAAATATACCCATCATAAGGTGAGGAGCTGGCAGAATCAGTAGCACGCTGGACAAAATGTTTAGTGGCATTTCATATCTTTACATTCTAAGCTCAAATTCCACTGTGGTCCACATAATCTTTTATCCTCCAGGGTTAATAAAATAAGTACCAGCTGTGTACTGGGGTTGATGTAATCGATTTACCCCTACCCCGAACTTGCTGGCCTTGTTCCACAATTTGTATTCTTGCAAGTACTTGGTGACCCTGTCAGTGCAGGTCCCACTTCAAAGCACCCAGTCCACACTGTAAAGTGGTTGGCTTTTGGAAGGGCATCCAGCTGTAAAACCCTTGCCAAAAATGACCTTGCTTGTGCCACGTATAAAGCACTAAGTCCACTTTTGCAGAGTGGCTGGTGTTCGGAAAGGCATCCAGCTGTAAAAATCCTACAAAAACAGTTACAGAAGCCTGGTGCATGCTTCTGACTGGCCGGCTCTTGTCAAACCGTCCCACCCATGCCAGCATGGAAGGCAGACATTAAACGATGATGATGATACACACATCACATTTGATGGCATGTAAGATGCAGTTTTTTGTGTTCTGCTCTGTCCTTTTTCAAATTTATGTGGTGGTGGTGGTATGGTGGATTCTCTCATTCCTTCGATGAATAAAAGCTCAGCAAGACACGGCTGAAGTTTCTTCTTTTCACCCTACGGCCACTGATTTGCAGGATTAAAAACAAAGTCTTCCAGTAGCATCGTCTGCTTGTCCCTGTCATCTCTTTTCCTGTTGTCACTGGACTTATGAAAACATTTTAATGGTGTTGATGCTGGTGTCCTGGTTTGCTCAACTCCCTGCACAAGAAATATTATCATAGTACGCATGATTTGTCCCACCATCTCATCCTCCAAATTTGTTTTGGTCAGATGCAACAAGTGGCACAAGTCCAATAATTATCAGGATGCAGGATTTGTACGGAGTTATCTTCTCTTAGACAAGCAGCTGAAGAACCTCATCCGACCTGGGTCTGTTACGACGGTGCCAATGAATGACCTTCTTCCAAGAGCAGTTCCCCAACATGCTAATTAACCCATAGCTGGTGCTACTACTGCAGGCCAGAGTAAACCTGGGAACAGCAGTGGCTAAGAGGTGAATCTATGCTCCTTACAACCATGAGACACTCAAACCAGGGCCTCACTAGGTTACAGTTTAGTGATACCCAGGACATGTATAGGGATTACCTTGTCCAACATCAAGTGTATCTTTGTTTGCAATGTTCAAGTGTAAGTAGGAGATTCGGTTGTTATTTCTTGCAGGTTGAGTAACTACTTAGAGGCTCCCTTGTTAGTTAACAAATACATTATGTACTCATTATTAATCAACCTACTCTAATGTTATTCAAAACCAACAAGGCCTGGGAGAGGCCTTCTCTCAGGGAAACATGACCCTGGTGTAGCAAAATCTAAAAGAAAGCTGTGAAGGAAAAACCAGAGGTCTGACTGGAGAGAAGTAGAAAAAAAAAAACATCCCAGAGTCAAGATCAGTGGAGAAGAGTTGTTGATGGTGCCTGTGTTCCATAGAGTGCTAAGGTCTTTAGAGAAAGACATCTACCATAAATGTTTGGTTTTGTTTGTGTCTTTGTTTGAAATGTATAATGCCAATGTCTTTGTTTAATTGTAATGTTTTTAATTTATTTTAATTTGTAAGGCGGTGAGCTGGCAGAAACATTGGGTGAAATGCGTAGCTGTATTTCATCTGCCGCTACGTTCTGAGTTCAAATTCCGCCGAAGTCGAATTTGCCTTTCATCCTTTCGGGGTCGATTAAATAAGTACCAGTTACGCACTGGGGTCGATCTAATCGACTTCATCCGTTTGTCTGTCCTTGTTTGTCCTCTCTGTGTTTAGCCCCTTGTGGGTAGTAAAGAAATATATAATGTTTTTAATTTGTTTTCTCTTTTCCATTTTTATTCAGCTGACAAGAAATTGCTCCAGATTGCTCAAAAGTATCGAGAATTAAAAGAGAAAGGCAAAGTCGAAGCATATCTAAAGAAAAAGCGTAAAAAGACTCACATAAAAAATGAACGTTTCCTTTCACAAATAAAAAATTACGATGATTAATGTTTGTAATTGTTATTTTTTGATTCATTTTCTTTTTTTTTTTCCTACATTTTTTTGGAATTTTACATGGTTTTCACTATCACTGGTTTATAATGTTTAAACATAAACCAAAAGCTTGCTTCCCATCTTGAATTCAGCCCTACTGAGTGGCCCTTAAGCTAGTGCCTTCCTACTATAGTGCCAAGCCAACCAAAGTCTTGAGTGGATTTGGTAGATGGAAACTGAAAGAAGCCCATCATATGTGTGTGTAATTGTGTGAACCCTGGTCTTGGCATCACCTGATGGTTGTAAGTGGGCATCATCATCATAAAAGTGATGTTGTTGGTTTCCTGTTTTCCATAGAAATCATTTCTGGCCACGAAGAAGTACCACCTTGCTTGGAAACAGGTAAAGGTTGGTGACAAGAAGGGCATCTGGCTATAGAAAATCTGCCTCAATGAATTCCATCTGACCCATGCAAGCAAGGAAAATAAAGATGATGGTGATCAGTAAATAAATAAAAAAAAGGACCGTGGTTATTTGGTTGTTGTTCAGCCTCACGTCAGCCTTAATTGAACACTTCAAAGACATTCCAGCCATGACCTCTTACCAGCAGGGAAACCCAGGATCATATTTCTAACATGTCTTAAGCCAATATAGCATGATTTGAGGGAGATTTAACTGCTATATCTAGCAGTTCAAGTGACAACATAAAGGCCACTTCCTTAACTCAAATGGCTATATTTTATTGTGATATTAACAGCAACGGGAAGGCAGTGAGATGACAGAATCGTTAGCATGCCGGCCGAAATGCTTAGCGGTATTTCATCTGTCGCTATGTTCTGAGTTCAAATTCCGCAGAGGTCGACTTTGCCTTTCACCCTTTCGGGGTCGATTAAATAAATACCAGTTACGCATTGGGCTTGATATAATCAACTCTTAATCCATTTGTCCCCTCTGTGTATAGCCCCTTGTGGGCAATAAAGAAATAAGAATCGTTAGCATACTAGTTGAAATGCTTAGCAGCATTTGGCTTGTCTTTATGTTCTGAGTTCAAATTCCACAACGATTGACTTTGCCTTTCATCCTTTCAGAGTCAATAAAATAAATACCAGTCGAGCAATGGGGTCAGTGTAATCTCCTCCAAAATTCCAGGCCTTGTGCCTATAGTAAGAAAGGAAATGGATTAACAGTGAAGAGATTATGTTCTTTATTCCAAGTTCCTTCTCCCCTAGATTTGTTTATTTGCAATCTGGAGTGTCCTGGACTCCTAGAGGAAATACCCTTGTCTGTAGCTGTTGGTGTTATGTATCTTCTGAGATGATTCTCTCATACAGGATTCAAGGCTAGGAGAAGATTTTAGGAATAAAGAAAAAAGGGAAGTGCTTAATCTTTTACTCTTTTACTTGTATTATTCATTTGAGTGAGGCCATGCTGGAGCACTGCCTTTAGTCAAGCAAAACGACCCCAGGATTCATTCTTTGTAAGCCTAGGACTTATTCTATCAGTCTCTTTTGTCGAACTGCTTACAGGGATATAAACACACCACCATCGGTTGTCAAGTGATGTTGGGGGGGGTGCAAACACAGGCACACATACATATATATATATACGAGGAGCTTCTTTCAGTTTCCGTCTACCAAATCCACTCACAAGGCTTTGGTCGGCCCGAGGCTACAGTAGCAGACACTTGCCCAAGGTGCCATGCAGTGGGACTGAACCCGTAACCATGTGGTTCGTACGCAAAGTATCTTACCACATAGCCATTCCTGCTTGGTAAATTATAAGATGATAATGATAATAAAAACAAATGTGTGATGAAATTGAAAAATTTTAAAGGAATGCACAAGCAAAGTCTAGGGATTGCAAATTAAAAGGGTGATTTAGGGTGTATCTACACAAATGTGCACTCCCACCGATTTTGTTTCCTCATAACTTTAAAAAAAATGGATATTTTTTAGTGAAATTTTCTGCAAATATCATTCAGAGTGTGTAGATTGCGATTAATTTAATTTAATGTGAAAAAAAAAAAATTGGTAGGCTCGCTCACATACATCCTGACATTTGTCTATCTAATGAAACTTGAAATTTCGAACTGTGGTGTTTGCATGCCCGCTCTTTTTTTTTCTGCACATTAAATTCCGATATAAGCGTAATCTACACACTCTGAAAAGTATTTGTAGAAAAATTCATTAAAAATTACTCATTTTTCTTAGAGTTATGAGGAAATAAAGCTGACTCGTGCGAATTTTTAGAAACTCCTCTCCCCACTCATGGAAAAAATTCTTCATAATAAATTTCGATAAAATCGGAATCTACACCATCTGAAGCATATTTCTGACAAATTTCATTGAAAAATATCCATTTTTCTAAAAGTTATGAGGAAACAAAGTCGAGTGGAAGGCACATGTGTAGGTATGCTATGATTTAGATATGAGCTGTTGATATATGTGGGAGAAACGACTACACTGGGGTGAGTGTTTGGTGTGTATGAATGCTACATGTTGTTGGGTGGGAGACCAAGGAAGGGTTGAGAAGTGGTTGAATTAGGTTAAGAAACGTTGAGACCCGAGAATTAAATTAACAGAGGAAAATGCTGTATTTCAGATCTAGGATCTAAACTATGCCTACACGGAAACCAATGATGTGTGGTTGTGTAGTTGAATATCAATTCATGTATTAAATTTGCTAACACTAACTTATTTAATTAATACATATATATATCAATTCATGTAAATGATTAAGACGTTTACTTTGCAATTTTGAGGCCTAGAATTCGGTCCCTTCACGCGGCACTTTGTGCAAATGTCTCCTGCTAAAGATTCAGGTCGACCGAGGCCTCGCGAACAAATACAGCTGAATAGGAAACTCTGGGGAATCCTGTCACATGATTCCATTAACACCTTAATATTACATTAAGTATACAAGTGTCTATGGAATACACAGCCACCTGTAATATGATACAATGACTATGTAATTCTGTCATCGAACAGCTGCGATAATCACTGTCGAAATCGACTCAAAATCGATCGTATATCATTCATATTTGACTGCCTGTTTACCAGAAAGCAGGTTCCCCATTTATTTGCCTCAAAAGACTGATTATGCATGAATCAGTGCGCGCGCGTGCGATATAGATTCAATAATTAAGCGTTTTACATATGCGACATTAATTGATTTAAATATTGATATCGAGTCTCCATAATTAATTAAAAATACGGAAAAGAATAATCAAAGGTATTCTTGTGAAAATAGTGGGAAATTTAATATTTTAATTAGCTTCAACAACGGAAGTCGACTTTGAGTGCTTGACACGTGTTATGTCATCAATATGCCCAGCATCTTTGGTCAGGCAAGTACAGCTTTTTCTTCAAACCTCCGTTTATGATGTCTATTAGCATCTTTGTAATGTTTGGGGTGATTTGATGTGATCTATAATCTATGATCTTTCGTCGTTCTTCAGATCGAAGCTGTCGAGAAAGGAATTAAGGCATGTCGGACACATATCGAACGGATAGACAGATCATTGCGGGAGAAAAATCTTGCAGATAACGAAAGGTGGGACCTCATTATTTATTTATTCTACAATAATACGAGGCATTCTATAGCCATACGCTTAGCAGCTTCTCTCTCTCTGTCTCTCTCTCTCTGACACACCCTCTTTCCATACATCTGTGTGTTTATATATATATAAACCAACTTTCTTATCTATATATATATATATATATATTTAAATTTAAATTTAAAGGGTGGGAAATTAGATATTAATTTAATTAACATCGATTTCACACCTGGTCTAGCATATAAAAACACTGAAGATTCAGTAAAATTGTATTATATACATATTAGAGGGAAACCACTATGTGGAGACCCTTATGCTAGAAATAGATCCGCTATGATAATTTATTAGTGGTAAGACCATAGCGGATCTATTTCTAGCATGATTGTGTCCACACAGCTGTTCCTTCTAATATGTGTATATATATATATATATAATATATATATATATATATATATATATATAATATATATATATTATTAACATATTCACAATAATATTGATCTCTATTATTAAACGAAATATCTCCTCCCCTTCACAACATTGTTGTCAATCCATCAACTTCCTTCTAACATATCTCTTTCGAAAGAGGATCCTTCCTCACAAAACAACAATCTGTTCTCTCCATAGTAAACATCCCATTGTATAAGGTTTTTTTTTTCTTAGTTTTTATTATCGAAGTTTCGTTTTCTCCCTTTAAATATCTGATCATTGAAATCCCCCTAAAATAAGGAAGCATATATCGCTCTATGATGTTAGCTATGTCTACAAAAGCTTTAAGTAGTACCAATAACATGCAAGTTATATTTATATATATATATTTGGTTTATTAATCTATTCATTATAAACACAGTTTTACAAAGACATCAGAAAATTAAACAAATAATGGATATAAATTATGCATGAACGAAATAATTCATGCAGAGGTATTCATTTAGGATGGTTTACTTCGGAATTTGGGCGAATTTCTTGTAGTTTCTTTATGTCTATACACTCTGAATGATATTTGTAGATTATCATTCTACAAATCCGTGGTTGCCCGTGTAAATACTATGGATCAATCAAGGCTTTATTATATTTCTTCTTTGTTGTTTAACCAGACCTATGCTTAAAGGCATCCCAGCCATGACCAGTCCGTCTATTCAGAGTTATGTAGGACTACCTTGTATCTTTCTATAAGGCAGTAAGGGTGTGATCTAAGGTAGATTCGCCTTATATTTCCCCTAATTAAGACATAGGGATTCCTTATACATATCAGACTTAATTTCTATCGACTGCATTCTGTTAACATTTTGCATTCGGGAAGAGAAACCGAAAGCAAATGTTTGTTGTGGTGTGAGATGAAGTGGATGTCTGTTTGAAGCTGTTTATTCCTCTTTGTTTTGATACAATAATCATTCAGCTTCGATCAGTTATTATCAGCCACGGAAGCTGACAAAAGGAAGAATGTGGAGATTATAAGCTGGCTTATTCGTCTACTGTAATTTTATTTGTTCTTTCTGCGGAAAGTGTCCTATGATCAAATGGAATATTGACTCCATAAAAACCTGTCAGATGATGCTTTTTACTCCTGATGTGTGTGGAGGGGAGTTATAATTGCCGTGCTCGGGATAATGAAGCCCCCATTTGCCAATAATCCATTAATCAGATAATATTGCTTCACAGCTGTCAGTCGCTAACCTGTTACCATCGTCAAAGAGTCCCGTAATTCTGTTAGAATGTGGGACACTGCTGAAGAATTGGTTTTCGTGTAGAATTACGAGAGATTACATTGGTGTGGTTCCTCCAAGTCAACCCTATAAGCTGTTGCAAATGCAAACCATTTGCACTTGGTTATATTTCTCTTGATTAACCAAGAATCGGTAAATTACAATAGTCAATACATAAACGCGTAGAGAATTCTTCAGTAACTAACTGAAAGACTCGTAATTGCAATTCTTTGAGTTCCACGTTTCCGCTCATTCCGTTGGTGATCCGAGCCAGCTTTTCTTTTGGAAATATTTGCTGCTTGGATGTATTTTCGAAATATTATGTGAAAGCTATGAAGAAAATGCCTGTCTTTATATGTGTGTGTAAAGGATAGCATTTGGTGAATTATCCTCTCACTTTCGCTTCGATGAAACAACGGATGCTAATCGCCAGCTTGTTTACAATCATGACACGATGTCAAGACAAGGGTATCCCCTACACACACACACACACACACATACATACATACATACATACGTATAAGTTTATCATGTCTAGATATGCAACTGTATGCATGAGATTGCATACGTGGAGCAAAACATACAAATCTGCACACTTCATACATACATACATACATACATACATACAAACATGCATACATACATACATACATACATACACACACACACATACATACATACATACACACACACACATACATACATACAAACATGCATACATACATACATACACACATACATACATACATACATACATACATACATACATACATACATACATGCATGCATGCATGCATGCATACATACATACATACACACACACACACATACATACATACATGCATGCATGCATGCATGCATACACACACACACATACATACATACATACATACATACATACATACATACACACACACACACACACACACATACATACATACATACATACATACATACATACATACATACATACATACATGCATGCATACATGCATACACACACACACACACACATACATACATACATACATACATACATACATACATGCATGAAATTTCAACATCACCAACAGGGTATTTTTGTATGTATGTATGCATGCATGCACACCGGCACAAGTGCCAGTAAGGTGACGCTGAGCCCAACTAATGAGTGGAATGCAGATTCAGTATCAGGGGTCAGTTAAGGGTACAAACAAATCTTGTAATTTATAAGCAGCACAGATATATATAACTCTTCATCTTGTTTGCATACATGTTGAATGGGAGAACATGTTCTAATATGCCCTGTTTACCATGTAGGCATGGGTTGGACAGTTTTACAGGAGCTGGCAACCCAGAGAGCCACACTAGGCTCTAATTGTCTTAGCATGGTTTCAATGGCTGGATGCCCTTCCTACAGCCAACCACTTTACAGAGTGTACCAGGTGCTTTTTACATGGCCCCAGCACACTCATACAATAGTCTTTGTGTTTGTCCCCACTGCTTGGCAACTGGTTTTGATGTGTTTATTCCTGTGACTTAGCTGTTTGGCAAAAAGAGACCAATAGAATAAGTACCAGGCTTTAAAAATAAAATAAGTGCTGGGGTTAACTCATTTGACTAAAAATCCTTCAAGGTGGTGCCCCAGCATGGCCACAGTCCAAAGACTGAAACAAGTAAAAGAATTAAAGATGAATTAAGACAGAATTCTCAATAAGGTGTGCTTCTAATTTTTAAGACAGTTCAGGTATTTAATTATATTTTGTCATTTATCAATATATTATAAGGAAAGAAAGGGTATTTTCAAGGTAATATCGAAAAGTTCCTACACTAATTCTGCAGCATGCCAACAGATGGCAGCACATGGTTGCATGCCTAGAGGGAGCTAGCGGTGACCTTCATGAGACAAGGTGCTGAATGACATCGTTGTGTTTACTTTGCAAGTTGTGAAATTTGTGTTTTTGTGACCATGTGTATGCTGTAGTCTGTGATGATTGTTGTCAGGGGCAGGAAGTTGGAACAAAGAGCTAATGGGAAATTTTGCATTAAACTTAGGAAGTCTGCTACAGAGACATTGAGCATGCTGTGGCAAGCTTAAGGCAACGAGGCAATGGGTTGTATGCGATGCTCCAAGTGGCATGGGTGCTTCAAAAGCGGAAAAACATTGATGGAAGACCATGAGCGATCTTGAAGACCTGCCGTGAGCGTCACCCCCAGAAATCATCATCATCATCATCATTTAACGTCTGTTTTCCATGCTAGCATGGGTTGGATGGTTCGACCGGGGTCTGGGAAGCCAGGAGGCTGCACTAGGCTCAAATCTTAATCTGGCAGTGTTTCTACAGCTGGATGCCCGTCTTAACGCCAACCATTCTGTGAGTGTAGTGGGTGCTTTTTACGTGCCACCAGCACAGGGGCCAGGAGGCTGGCAAATGGCCACGATTGATTGGTGCTTTTTACATGCCACCAGCACGGACGCCAGTCAAGGCGGCACTGGCATCGGCCACATTCGGATGGTGTTTTTTATGTGCTACCGGCACAGGTATCACAACTACAATTTCCATTTGATTTTTATTTTGATGTTGATGTACTTGACTCAATAGGTCTCCTCATACACAAGTTATATTTTTTATTAAACATAACTAGTCCAGGAACTTTTCGATACCACCTTGTAGATGGGTGAAGCAGTAGTTTTTGATATTTAGTTTGAATCCTGCCAGAACTAACTTTGAATTTTATGTTTTCTGATTCCTTAAAGTAAGCACCAAGTTGATTTGATGAGATTTGAAACCATGATGCAGAGAACCAGAATGAACACTGCTTAAGATTCTATCTCATGTTAGCGTTAGGCTCACAGCCATTATTGATACATAATGTATTGATTTGTGAATGGCGGTTCCTTTGTGATATGCTAGGTGTGCTGGGAAAATATTATAAGGTACATCTACCATCGTTTATCACAGGAGTTTGGTACCAGAAAAGCAAGGATAAATGCATCATCTCCCCATCATCAGAATTATCCACATGCATTGTAAACGGAACGAATCGTGGATTCATTGATATCAATCTTGTGGCCCACAGCAATAGCAGCGAACCCTGCTGTACACTTTCTCTCGCTCTTACTTTCTGTTATGTCTGTATTTCAAAGGGCCAGCCTTGTCACACTGAATCTCTCTGAGAACTACTTTAAGGGTAAACATGTCTGTGGAGTTAATTCCACGAGCAGGCTGTTCCGTTGATCGGATCAACTGGAACCCTCGTCATCGTAATCGACCGAGTGCCATGATACTCAAGTGAATACAGTAATAATTTTCTGTAGTTTAGATTTATATATCAATAAACCACAATATATAAATTCCTTCCGGTTTTTTCTTTTTAATTTATAGTTTTATTTGCTCTAAGCTGTGTTGCATGTCCAAAAGGTTCCGTCCAGAATTGCAACTTCTGTACGAATTATCTCCCTTACACTGACACTTGAATTTCAATTACGAGCCAGACGATCACTTTTCTGGGGGTTTTTTTGGTTTCCCGTTTTCTCTTTTCTTTTTGGAAGAGAAAGATTTTTTGTGGCTTTCATGTCTTTTTAAAAGTGTAAATGAACTGACTTCGACCGTGAACCGGAACAAGATTGCAGACTCAGCCTAGTTTTGGCATCACTGGTTCGATGCTGACTTAAACACGTACCAGACGACATCATGTTTCATCCCCTCCCCATCTTCTCTCCCTCTCTCTCTCTCTCTGCCTCCCTCCCTCCCTCTCTCTCACTGTTTATATTTGAGCATATTTCTCTGTCTTAGAAGGAAAGTGTTCATATCTCTTTTACTTGCTTCAGTCACTCGACTACGGCCATGCTGGAGCACCGCCTTTAGTCGAACAAATCAACCCCGGGACTTATTCTTTGTAAGCCTAGTGCTTATCCCATCGGTTTCTTTTGCCGAACCACTAACTTACGGGGACGAAAACGCACGCACACACACACACACACACGCACACACACACATATATATATATACACGGCGGGCTTCTTTCAGTTTCCGTCACCCAAATTCACTCACAAGGCATTGGTCGACCCGAGGCTATAGTAGAAGACAACTCGCCCGAGGTGCCATGCAGTGGGACTGAACAAGGAAAGATGTGATTGGGAAACAAGCTTCTTACCACAACAACTGTGTTCAATTAATAAATTTTTATATCTCTCTCTCACTTTTTCTGTCTGTATGTGTGTGTGTGTGTGTGTGTGTGTCTGGCACCACATAGTTGAGACCCCCTTCGGTCATGACTGACCATGGGATTGCACCTATAAAGTTCCCTTCCCAGGCACAAGTCCGAGCAAGGTTGTTTATGGAAGACCAGCAGTCGCCCATGCATACCGGCCTCCCCTGTTCATGCCACCAGTGTTATCCAAGGGAAAGGCAAAGGGGCCAATACAGGTTGGCATCAGTGATGTCACAACTCATTTCTACAGCTGAGTGAACTGGAGCAGCGTGAAATAAAGTGTCTCGCTCAAGAACACAACACGCAGCCCGGTCCGGGATTCGAACTCACAACCTCACGATCGTAAGCTTGATGCTCTAACCACTGAGCCATGCACCTCTACCAATAACACGCTGAATGTCCAGTCGGCCGTGCCAAATCGTTAGCACCTTTTCCACTGCTTCCTGTCATCTCCTTTCTGTTGCTGTGTAAGAATACACAATAGACCCAAGCGAGTTGTTCCCCTTGTCACGACAGCCAACCACCACTGACCGTACCCCGCCGTCGTTGGTGATTGATGTAAACCAGTGGTTTTCAACCAGGGTTCCGCCAGTACAGTCCAGGGGTTCCGCAAGAAATTACAAAACTGCTAAAATCAGCAGTAATTTTTAATTCTCCTGTGCAGATATGTGTGCATAAGACAATTAAATTATTGCACAGGGGTTCCTCGAGCCAGTGGAATGTTTCCTTGGGGTTCCGCTCCAGCAAAAAGGTTGAAAAGCACTGATGTAAACCAACCATCATACATAATAAGAACTGTCAGGAAGAATGGCAGAGAATAAATACCAGGAGTTCATATTTCACTTTTTTCTATTTGAAATTTTTTCTTTTCTCTAAAGACAACTGTTTTACATCATATAGCTTAAAGAAGGC
The DNA here is from genome assembly GCF_006345805.1 of Octopus sinensis. Lineage (NCBI taxonomy): Eukaryota > Metazoa > Mollusca > Cephalopoda > Octopoda > Octopodidae > Octopus > Octopus sinensis. The sequence continues at coordinate 31,749,615 of NC_043007.1, forward strand.
TTTATCAGGAGAGATATATATTCGTCGTCATCATCATCATTTAAAGTACACTTTTCCATGCTTGTATGGGTCAGACGGAATTTGTTGAGGCAGATTTCCGACAGCTGGATGCCCTTCCTGTCACCAACCCTCACCTGTTTCCAAGCAATGTAATATTCCCCCAAAAGCCAGGCAAGCAACATCATTTGTGTGATAGTGATGCTCGTTTGCAAACATCACGTGATGTCAAGGCAAGGGGATATATTAATGCATGCACACACACACACACACACACAAACACACACACACAAACACACACACACAAACACACACACACACACACACACACAAACACACACACACACACAATTGTATGTTTTAAATATTTTTTCAAAGCCTAAACAAGTGAAATCAGCTCTCAACACCTTTTCTCCATAAATTCCTTGAAGAAGGCCTCCTAACCCTAACCACTAGGCCGCCATCTGTCTGTCTATATATAGACAGATAGATGGTTTGGAAACAATTTATAGGCGCAGGAGTGACTGTGTGGTAAGTAGCTTGCTTACCAACCACATGGTTCCAAGTTCAATCCCACTGCGCGCACTCCGAGAGTGTAGTGGGTGCTTTTTACGTGCTTTTTATGTGCCACCAGTCAGGTGGTACTGGCAACGACCCTGCTTGAATTTTTTTACACATGCCACCAGCACAGGTGCCAGTAAGGCGACGCTGGTAACGATCACGCTCAAATGGTGCCTTTTACGTGCTACCGACACGGAAGCCAGTTAGCCGCTCTGGCAACGATCATGCTCGGATGGTGCTCTTAGTGCTCCACTAGCATGGGCACAAGTGCCAGTAAGGTGACGCTGGTAACGATCACACTCGAATGGTGCCTTTTATGTGCCACTGGCATAGAAGCCAATTAGCCACTCTGGCAACGATCATGCTTGGATGGTGCTCTTAGCACCCTACTAGGACGGATGCTGGATGCCAGTCATCGATTTTGATTTAGGGGTACCATGATGCTGCCGTTCTGTCAGATATTTGTACTATGGGGTTATCTATTCTCTCAAATTGCTGTTTTGTGGGATAGTTCTTCCATCAAATAGCTATTTTGTCGGATAGTTCTATCAAATTGCTCTTTTGTGGGATATTTGTTCTGTCAAATAGCTGTTTTGTGGGATAGCTGTTCTATCAAATAACAGTCCTGTATAATTACCATTCTGTTTAGTAGTTATACAGTGGAATTGATGTATCTATTAAAAAGCTCCCTGCATTTAAAAAAAAAAACCCAACCATTTCCACGTTTGTATTCCGTCTCCCTGCGTCTTTCATTCTCTCTCTCTGTTTTCATATGGTTCTTTTAACATTTATTTATTCCAGAAATATCCGGTAGGTGATTTCCTGATACTTTCCCAGATTTTTTATGTAAGGATTAACAATATTTTGACAATGTACACCTCAATGCAGTTTTCTTCTTTTTTTTTTTATTCCTAGTTTTTTGATACTTTTCTGGAATGCAACACCTAAATTTTGATGTCAACCTTCTTGCTGATATGAATGCTTGCATTTCCTTTTTCAGTCCTTTTTTTATGTCATTTTTCACATCAACCAGAAAATATAGACGGAAATATCCACTCTGCCCTTTCTCTCTCTCACCCTATTATTTTTATTAGTTCTTTGTTTTCCTTGTGCACGTTTGTATGTGTAATTGCGTATTGTTTATTAGACATTCAAATTAGATTATTGCTACAGTTATATATTATTATTGTTATTACTATTGTTATTAGCTTCGAGTTGCCTGTGGTAGACATGTCTTTTACGAGCTTATGTATTTCACAAAAAAAGATATTGGATCACTTTCTAAAATGGATGCTTTTTATGTTGTGTTTTTGTTGACCCCATTACATAGAGAGGTGAGGAACGTTTTGCCCTGTTGGGCAGGATCCGGTACAAAGAACTTTACATATTAATTTTTTATGTAGAACACTTTTGTAGATAGACATGTATTCAAAAACAGACATCTGTACTTTGAGAACCAAGAATTTTAATCATAACTTTTCCAGTGTCATCAGCCAAAAACGAACCACTGGACACAAACTGGTTAAAAAAACCAAAGGTAAAAAATGTGAGAGAAATATGTTACAAAAGTTAGTATGTTCTTGCACAAGGAATATTCCCAGAGAGAATCAAGGAGGAAAGTAACATATCTATATTGCCAAAATAACTATTGGAAGAGGCTCTGGCCAGTGCATGGAATGGTGTCGTTTCTGTCAACCTGGACAGAGGACTAGGTACATACAATGGAAGTGTGTGCCTAGTCCTTAAGACAAATGACAATGTGAGGCAACAGACAGATTTGGTGTACCACTCATGCTTATAGCCTGCTTACATGGAGATAATGAGATCCATTGGTTGGGCTGCAGTGGTTCTCAAATGTTTTTTATCTATGGACCCCTTTCATTGCTATTTCACTCTACTGGTCCCCAATGTTAAAAAAATCCTATTATATTTTCATAATTAAATATTCTCTTTTACTTGTTTCAGTCATTTGACTGTGGCCATGCTGGAGCACCGCCTTTAGTCGAGCAAATCGACCCCAGGACTTATTCTTTGTAAGCCTAGTACTTATTCTATCGGTCTCTTTTGCCGAACCGCTAAGTTACGGGGACGTAAACACACCAGCATCGGTTGTCAAGCGATGTTGGAGGGACAAACACAGACACACATATATATAAACACGAAGGGCTTCTTTCAGTTTCCGTCTACCAAATCCACTCACAAGGCTTTGGTTGGCCCGAGGCTATAGTAGAAGATACTTGCCTATGGTACCACATAGTGGGACTGATCCCAGAACCATGTGGTTGGTAAGCAAGCTACTTACCACACAGCCACTCCTGCGCCTATTAAGAATTGTATTTAAAAAAATTGAAATATTTTGTGCATTGTTGATATATAACTGATTCATTGTTCATTAACTTTAACAACAAAACCATGTCATGGATCCCCCAAGTGTCATGCAGACCCCAGTTGAGAACCACTGGGCTGGAGGCATTCGTCGTGACTATTAGTTTATCATTTCCATAGATGCTTAGAATAAGCAGATGGGGAGCATAGAGGTAACAGAAAACAACTAATGGGTTGTTTTTCCTCCAGTCAGGGTTGAGGGAAAAGGTTCCAGCATAGGGTAAAGGGTTGTTAGGGCATCAGACAAGATGCCCTTTGGTATTTGTTCTGGCTTTCTATATTCTTGAGTTCTTGGGTGATGGACTTGAAATGTTTCTCAGTTTACAACCACTGCTTGGTCCTTGTGGGACTTAAGTAGAATTTACTTTGCTGTAAGTGTTTGAGTCGAGTGTCTGTTTTGAAGATCCTCCTGTCAGTCTTGGGAATCTTGTAAAGTAAAGGGTCATGGGTGCTACCCTAACGTCTCTGACTTAACAATAAAAATAGACGGGCTCAAATTCTAATATCCCTGCCACCATCATCATCATCATCATCATTATCATTTAACGTCCATTGTCCATGCTGGCATGGGTTGGACAGTTTGACCGGGGCTGGTAAGCTGGACGGCTGCATCAGACTTCAGTCTGATGTGGCATGGTTTTCTACAGCTGGATGCCCTTCCTAACACCAACCACTCCAAGAGTGTAGGGGGTGCTTTTATGTGCCACCAGCATGGATGTCATTTGCGTGACACTGGTATCTGCTACGACTGCGATTTTACTCAGCTTGATGGGTCTTCTTCTCAAGCATGGCCTAATGCCAAAGGTCTCGGCCATTGCTTCCATGAGGCCCAACGTTCAAAAGGAACTCAGCCACTTTGCCTCCATGAGGCCCAACGCTCTGTAATAATAATATAATAATAATAATAATAATAATAATAATAATAATAATAATAATGAAGAACTCAGGTGTACTATGACTCATCAGAAAAAGTAGCCAAAAGTGCATGAACATTACATAGAATAAAGCACGGGAAGTGAACAGTGATTGAGTCATAGACCACATGGTTAGAAGCAAACCTCTCCTCCACACAGCCACACCCGTACCTTGCTAGGGCTGCATCTAAATATAATACTTTTAAAATGGACGGTTTTTTTTATCAAAGAACTTGGTAGAGGCATTCTTACACTAGTTGGTATCACCATATTTCTGTTGAGATGCTCTGTGTTTCATTCAATTAATTTTAAATATAAAGAAAGAATTTAGTAAAATAATTTAGTTATCATTAAGCTAGTGTTAGGGATATAAATTGTGACTAAAGTTTGGTGGAAGATTTTAATTCAGAACTTATGAAAACAAGACATTTGTACTTCAGAGCCAGAGCCGGTTTCAGCTGGGTTGGTATCAAAAGGGTTAAACAGACTCAAAATAATAAAAAATTCTTCCATATTTATTTTGAGATGCTCTGCATTTCTATTAATTACTTTAATTATAACAAAGAATTTAGTAAAATTACTTAGTTATCATTAAACTAGTGTTAAGAACATGAATTGTGACTAAGGTTTAGTGGAAGATTTTAATTCAAAACTTATGAAAACAAGACATTTGTACTTCAGAGCCAGAGGCGGTTTCAGTCGGGTTGGTCATGAAAGGGTTAGAGTACCGTTTTAAAGAGTTATGAACTCTGTGACCCTGAACACTTAGCACAAGAGAATTTGTATTTTTCTCAATGATGTTAAAGAATGCATTCTTTTTTAAAAGATAATCATTTGAGTTGAAAGAGACTTGGTTGCTATTTCTAACAGGACAAGTTGGCACATAGAGTTTTCTTTGTTGGATGGTGGTAGTCACAACAACAGCAGCAGCTCTAGTACAGGTAGTAGTAGTAGTAGTAGTAGTAGTAGTAGTAGTAGTAGCAGTAGCAGCAGTACAAGATATGAACATTATGTGGTGGTGTTGGTGGTGGTTGCTACATTTGTTTAGCCCCGAGTCAGCTCTGACCAAGCAGACCTGTGATCAAAACATGATTCAGTCGTGGCCATCTCACCTTATTTTCAGGCAGTGCATCCGGTCCAGGACTCCACATTATCTGATGCTATCCTTCTAATTTTAAGAAAGTAAGGTGTGGGCTTGAGACGAATCTGGCTGTTATTTCTAGCGTACTGAGTGAAAGTAGAAACTGCTTTGTTGGTTTATGGTACATACGCACCAGGATGATAACATGTGTAATAGCAGCAGCAGCAGCAGCAGCAGCAGTAGTAGTAGTAGATATGCATTGTAATAATGGTAGGTGTAGATATGTAATGGTAATTCATGTGGTGGTAGTAGTAGTAGTAGTAGTAGTAGTAGTAGTAGTAGTAGTAGTAGTAGTAGTAGTAGTAGTGGTGGTGGTGGTGGTGTTGGTGGTGGTAGTAGTAGTAGTAGTAGTAGTAGTAGAGATGTTAGCCCTACACAAACCCATTTTTACCTCTGGGAAGAGGTGATCCATATTAATGTGGTCTCTATTCCTTTGACCTGTCCAGTACGAGAGGCCCCTACGAGAACCTTGCATTCCTGGCAGAGCTCTCAGAGTCACTGCTACCAAAATAGGATCTTGTGGTAGAAAAACATTTGTGCCTTGATCCTGTTTGTTATTTTAGTGATATATAAGAAAATGTCATCTAACAAATTTTTTACCTTAATCATCACTAAAGATCTCTCCCTGCAACTTCAAATCCTCAATATTGCAGGGACTGCATCACAAAGACTGGTCTTCCTCTTCGGGACCAGAAAATATTTCAGTTACCAGTTACCTATTCAAAGGTCCTACCATGAGTTCCAGTCCTTGCTGCATTGTGGTAGCTTGTGTACCCTCTTGGTAGGGTTTCGCATGCTGGACAGGTCAAAGGATAGTGGCCAGGCTAATAGAGACCACCTCTTCCCAGAGGTAAAAATGGGGTTGCATAGAGCCAACAGCCTTACCTAGAAAAAAAGCATCAATGACAATTCAAAGCCAAGAAGACCTGGAAGAGGAGAAGAAGACAGCCCAGAATCAAGAGAAAATCATTGATGCCCTGTACTCCGTAAAGAGCAAAAGGCTTAACTTAACCCAACTATTCTATCCAATGTGCTAATAATTCTGGTGAAGGCACATGGCTTAGGGGTTAGGGTGTTCGGCTCATGATCATGAGGTCATGAGTTCAATTCCCAGCAGTGCAGTGTGTCCTTGAGGAAGACGCTTTATTTCACATTGCACCATTAAGTCAAAGGGGCCAGCCTTGTCCGTTTTCATTAATTAAATCGAATGTTATGAACACAGCAAGACACAACAGCAATTAGTGTTTTGTCACGTGTGAATCTGCTGGGTTTTGTGTCTGTGTTTGCCACACACCCACCCTGCCACTGCTTGACAACCAGTGTTTGTTTGTTTACATCCACAAAATTTAATGGTTTGATGAAAGAGGCCAGTAGAACAAGTACCACATACTCTGCAAACAATAAGTTCTGGGGTCGTTTGTTTGACTCCTTTAAGGTGGTGCCCCAGCATGGCCACACTCCAATGACTGAAACAAGTAAAAGCCACAGTAGAAAAACACTTGCATAAAGTGCTGCGCAGAGGGATTGAACTTGAAACCACACAGCTAGGAAGCAAGCTTCTTAAACCACACGGCCATGCTAGCTCTTATTCTTTATTATACAAAGCTTGCTAGATTTATTAATTTAGACAAGATAATGCTAATCCCTTTTACATTCTGCACAATTTACAAAGTATTGTGTCTTTTAATCCTCCCATTATACAGATGCCATAGTTTATAATGAGATTCTTAAGTTTTCAATAATCCTCTTCTAGCGCCAATGGAATATAACTGATGCCAAAGAAGGACACTGAGACACTTATGTTCTAACTACAAAACAAAGAAATTTGTGTGTGTGTGTGTGTATGTATGTGTGTGTGTGTGTGTGTATATATATATATATATATATATATATATATATATATACACACACACAATGGACGTCTTTCAGTTTCTGTCTACCAAATCCACTCACAAAACTTTGGTTGACCTGAGGCTATAGTAGAAGACACTTACCCAAAGTGCCATGCAGTGGGACTGAACCCGGAACCATGTGGTTGAGAAGTAACCTTCTTATCACACACAGCCATGCCTACAGAACAATAGTTAGCATCTCCCTCTAGTAATGCCAAATGCAGCTATCTTGTTAAAATAACTGACACGTTCCTGGTTATCTTTCTTTAATATGTTAAACAATCTACTAAGGTATATCTTTGTTGTGTGTCATCATATGATGATGAACCGTTGTGTTGTGGCTGTCATATGACACAGCATAAGTTCAAAGTCAGGTGTCCAAGAAATTTCAGCTACATCAGTGATAAGCACTTTCTAAGCCATACATACTCACATACCTTGAGATATATATACAAATTCCAACTCTACATTTTGCATGCTCTTGTGGCAGCCTGCATGTCTTCATATAAATATTTCTTCTTCTGGTTTCAGTTATTAGATTCTGGCCATGCTGGAGCATAATCCTCAAGAGCTTCCAGTCAATCGTTTCTGTTGCTTACTTATTTTATTGGTTTTTATTTATCAAAAGGTTAAACTGGACTTGTTGACGTGATACCAGTAAGAAACGATTTCATTAGAAGCAGAAGAAGAAAGTTGGTATTCATAAGAATGTGGTAGAGAGGAAACGATGGTTAAAGACAATTATTCTAGTTTGACCAAAGGAAAAAGAAACAGAATGATAGCAACTTCTGTGTTGGTTATATTTAATGTGAGGGATTGTTTGGGTCTATTAGATAATGTTGTTTCTTTCTACAAAACCAGGGTCACATCTGGAACACCTTTGACCCTTTCATTACCATATTTATTTTGAGAAGCTCTGTGTCTTTCAATTAATTTTAAATGTAAGAAAGAATTTAGTAAAATAACTTAGTAATCATTAACCCAGTGTTAGGAACATAAATTATGACTAAGGTTTTGGGGAAGATTTTAATTCAAAACTTATGAAAACAAGACATTTATACTACAGAGCTAGGGCAGTTTCAGGTGGGTTGGTATTAAAATGGTTAATGATAGGTCTGCTTAATCATAACTAACCTGGGGCTAAACAACAATTATGAGTTGTTGAACTAATATGAAAGGTATCTGACCTGCTAAAAATAACAGTTGCATTTCCTTCCAATCACACCCTATCGATTAAAAAAAGAGAACATATGAAATAATGTTCTTCTTGAAACCCTGAGAAACAGATAGGGTTGTCATGGCTGGAAAGCCTTTGATTAAACAACAACATCTCTGAGTTGACCATTATCATTTATTAATTATTCAAGCCATGGACAGGGCAATCTAAGTTAAAGAATTTAGGAATGGGGGTTTTTGTCACATTCTAAAGAACTGCTTGGATGTTTGTTGAGGGAGATTTTGGATCACATTGTGAGGTTGAATGCATAAATGTCACCTTGGATACTATGTGGAAGCCCATCATTTGAATGTGTGTGTGTATATATTATAATTATAACAAGGGCTTGGCTTACGTATCACTATGCACTATAAAAATAGACGTCAAAAGACACTATTACCACTGTAAATTTTCCAAGAATATATGTGTGTATATATATATATATATATAATGATGATGATATACACACACACCCGCATGTACACACACACAAATATATATATATCCATGTGTGTGTGTTTGTGTGTATGTATACATATATATTTCAGTTTTTTATTTAAGCATAGTAATACTAATATCCTGAGTGTTGGTCATGTATGGAATTTTTGTCTGTAACCACTAACACACGTTGACATGCCTACAAAGTCAGAAAACAACACAGCTCCCATTAATTTTCGGAAACATTTTTTCATGCTCAGAGTTGCTGAAGCATGGAATAAACTGCCTGCGTCAGTTGTTGACTGCCATGACACTGCATCCTTTAAGGCCCTCATGCTTTCCGAAATCCGCCGAAACTACACCTGATTATATATGCACTTTAGATGAGTTGTAGTGCACCTGAGCACTGTACACAATTATTATTATTATTATTATTATTATTAAATTACAGTGATGTAAATACACCAATGCCAGTTCTCAAATGGTGTGCGAGAACACACACACACACACACATGGAACGGGCTTCACTTTACCATTATATTCCAGTACACAAAACATTTTAGCAGTCATCTAATCTCAGTTGCTAATCTCTAAATTATCATTCCTGGTTCAAAAGAGCAACTCTGCTACACAGTACAGAGTTTCTTATCTAAAACTATTCTGGTATTTCCCATTCTTTCCCAATTTAATTTTATATTAAATTATTGATATTTTTGCCACATTTCCTCACATGTTTTTTCTTTCGGGTATTTTCCTCTCACAACTTTTTTTCTTCAGTGTATTTCCTATTCGACTTTTCCCAGTCGTTATCTAAACAGCCTTAATTATCATTTTACTGTACTATCTACCGGTTCTTTTTCTTGGTATCCTCAATCAGAGCTGGCCTTTGACCACCACACAAGAACTGTCCAGTTTTTCTCTTTTGTACCGTTTATTTCATTTTTGTGAGATTCTTGATGTGAACTTTGTGTTTTCAAATGGATTTTGTCTTATTTGGCAGAATCATTATGCCAATAAGACATACATGAACTGGTTCTTTTTCATTTCTTTTATTATTATTATTATTATTATTATTATTATTATTATTTGTCAGCTAAGACAGCAAGCTGGCAGAATTGTTAGCATGCCAGAGAAAATGCTTAGCGGCATTTCACCCATACTCTTTTACTTGTTTCAGTCATTTTGACTGTGGCCATGCTGGAGCACCGTCTTTAGTCGAGCAAATCGATCCCAGGACTTATTATTTGTAAGCCTAGTACTTATTCTATCAATATCTTTTGCCGAACCACTAAGTTACAGGGACGTAAACACACCAGCATCGGTTGTCAAGCGATGTTGGGAGGACAAACACAGACACACAACATATACACACACATACATACATACATACATACATACATATATATATATATATTATATATATATATATATATATATATATTATATATATATATAATATATATATATATATATATATATATTATATATATATATACATATATATACATATATACGACGGGCTTCTTTCAGTTCCGTCTACCAAATCCACTCACAAGGCTTTGGTTGGCCCGAGGCTATAGTAGAAGACTCTTGCCCAAGATACCACGCAGTGGGATTGAACCTGGAACCATGTAGTTCATAAGCAAGCTACTTACCACACAGCCACTCCTACACCTATTGGTTAAATAATTGATGAATTAATAATAATTATTAAAGAAATAAAACAGAAACAGTGTTGGGTTTATCCTTTTCTACTGTAGGCACAAGGCCCGAAATTTGGGGAGAGAAGGCCAGTTGATTAGATCGACTCCAGAACGCAACTGGTACTTAATTTATCAACCCCGAAAGGCTGAAAGGCAAAGTCGACCTCAGCGGAATTTGAACTCAAAACGTATAGACAGACAAAATACCGCTAAGCATTTCACCTGGCGTGCTAACGTTTCTGCCAGATTGCCATCTTTGAGTGTTGTGTTTATTATTAACATAATGACCCTCCCAAAATGCAACAAAAAATGTTTTATTTATTTATCCTTCACTCTCATTTCTGTTAATTAGTTCTGTCTTCAGTTAATTATACCCTTATTAGTAGTTCATCCTTGAACTGTTACAGCTCTACGATGTGATGGTTCGTATGAAGAATTCTCTTTGATATTTCTCTGCTTCTTAGTCATATTGCAAGCATGTTGTATTTCCTTCCGCAATTCCATAAAACATTTTCAATTTTTGTTCAGAGCCACCCTGTTGTGTTATGTTTTCTGATCCCCACCCCTGCTGTTTTACCTCGGAACTCTTCCCTTATCTTTTCATGTTTACCTAAATCTATTCCTTTACATTTGTGATGTTACCCAGAAATTCTTCCCTGCACCTCATTATTCCTTACCAAACCACACTATTGTCTTAACATGCTCATATTTCTTTTTCATTATTATTATTTTTTTGTTTTTTATGTATTTCTCCATTTTTGCTGAAACCTAATATCTTTGTATTCGTTTTTAGCATTCTATACCTGAGCTGAGTTGGTGGCTGAAGCTAAACCCTGTATTTGATGGCACAAAAGACACAGGAATATTAAATAATATCCCAATCTCAGCTGCACACAATTTCAAGGAAGAGTTTTTAGTGCTTCAAAGCCTGTAATATAGGTCCAACTTCATATAAAGGATCCAGGTTGAATTTTTGGGGACATTTTTGTGGGGACTAAAAGAGTATTTTATATACCATCAAATATGATATATCGTTACTGGAAATCCTTCTCAAGGGTCTCATTTACATTTCTCCAAACAATAAAGATTTTTTTTTCTTTTAACTCCTGTTTTATTCTTTCCTTTTCAGGTTGAGTTTTCTAGACTGTCAAGACCGGTTACGAAAGCAAATTAAGAAACATGGTAAGTAGTATTTGAAAATGCTTAATTAAAAGCCATCAAAATCTGATTGTCATTTACTTAGCTCCTTTCACTCATATATTCTTATTGTAGTGAATATTAAATACATGTATTTATTTGGTAGTCTGTAGTTGATATAATTGTCTCTTTTCTAACTAATATTCTGCCTCAACGAATTCCATCTGACCCATGCAGGGGAAAAGTGGATGTTAAAACGATGATTACGATAATGACAATGACAATGAGGACTGTAAATTTAACGACGGTTCTGATAAGCACCACACTGGGTAACACTATCTGCACCATTTATTAGATCTCTGGTGCAATAGATAAGTAATGCAGGATTACAAATAGTTAAAAACTCAGTACAAAGGAACATATTGCAACAGGTGTATACATATACTCATCATCACCATCATCATCATCCTCATCATCATAAATTTAATGTCTACTTTTCTATGTTTGCATGGGTCATATGTACACACCATCATCATCAGATTGGGCCTGGTGCAGCCTTCCAGCGTGCCACCCTCATCGAACCATCCAACCCATGCCAACATGGACAACGGATGTTAAATGATGATAGTGATGATACATACATACATACACACATATATATATATATATATAATAAATATTAGGGAATAAATCCAAATTTACAGGGAAAAAATCAGATTTAGGATTAAATCGATTTTATAGTAAAATATTATAAAATATTATTCGAGACAAAACCACTATTTTGCAAAACAAACAAGGAAAGACTTAATCAATACATAAAATTTTAATAAATAGTCAAAAAAACCGCCACTACAATCGTTTCTTGTCTTGATCGACAATCTTCAGGTGGACTTCCAATAATTCAGTGTCAAATTATGAAGTCTTCATAATTTGACACTGAATTATTGGAAGTCCACCTGAAGATTGTCGATCAAGACAAGAAACGATTGTAGTGGCGGTTTTTTTGACTATTTATTAAAATTTTATGTATTGATTAAGTCTTTCCTTGTTTGTTTTGCAAAATAGTGGTATTGTCTCGAATAATATTTTATATATATATATATATATATATATATATATACTGCTAATATAGGATAAATTTTTTTTCCAGAAACAATTTCATCAATAAGTGGCAGCATATTAAAATACCTTTAAAGGTGAAAATTAAAAACAATTTATAAACAAGGGCAAAAGAAAAAATATTTCCATGCCAATATGCTGTGAACAGACTTTAAATCGTCAATCATCACATTACAATATACAACGAATGTATATTGTAATGCATTTGTACACCAACAGGAACCACTTTTTGGACAGTTATGGTCCCCGTTAGTGTGTTTTCATTCATGTGCATTAAATGCAATATTAGAGCGGTTTAGCTCTTATTTCTAGCAATATTGGTGTTTCCTAACACCCTAGTCGCATTTAGTGACATTTTTAATTCTCATTTTTGGTGAAACATTGTAATTTGGTGTCTATATTAACTTTATATACACACACATATGGGGCAGCTGATGGATAAATCACAATTATAAAGGGGAACGGTGCAAAAACCCTTGCATGTCCAGAAACACTAGTCAAAACCACCATAAGGCCATTGTAAGCACTCGCATTGTATCTCTTCACAATAAAGCTGTCAGCAAGCAACATGACATAAAATTCAAAACTTAGAAATAAAAGGTTAATTCCCTATTGCAATTTCGAAGTTAGGAATCTAAAGGTACCTTTCTTCTTTCAGGAGAATATTCCTGTAGATATACATAGACCCCAAAAAAACATACCTTGGGGCTTACATGTGTCCCGACCAGCAAGAAAAATGTGTCAACCTCTATCTACACATTCAAATTCTGAATTCCAGCTTTTCGTATTATACCCTTACCTGTTTGGCATTTCTTTATCTTCTGTCATTTGGATACTGAATAATTTTTCTTTTTGTTTTTTTCTTTTTTGTAGAGAAAGAATTAACGGCTCTTCAATATGAAAACATCAAAAGTATGGTGCTGGCAGCTATTTTCTTTGGAATCCTATGTATAATATATGCAATCATTCACATCAGATGACTGCTACCGGCAGAATATTCAATGTAAAGCTATACAAAATAAATACGTTTTATAAGAATTGGAATTTGTTTTTATTCAGAATATCAAATGAGCGTGACTTGTGTCTTTTATCTTTTACGTGTTCCAGCCATTGAACTGTGGCCATGCTGGGGCACCACCTTAAACAACACCCAGTGCCACTCTGTAAAGTGGTTGGTGTTAGGATGTGCGTCCAGCCGTAGAAACGAGGGTGCAAGGTGCTGCTCCCTGGCCTTGCCAAACTGTCCAACCCATGACAGCATGGAAGACAGATATTAAAATGATAATGTTGATGATGACAATGATGATGATGATGTTGCTTATTCTGTCAGCTTCTTTTGCTGAACTAGTAAGTTACAGGGGTCATAAACAAACCAACACTGTTAAGCAGTGGGGTAAACAAATATAGATATTAGCCATCTAATATATATACGTCTGGCACCTGTGCGGGTGGCACGTAAAAAGCACCCACTACACTCACGGAGTGGTTGGCGTTAGGAAGGGCATCAAGCTGTAGAAACACTGCCAGATTTGACTAGGCCTGATGAAGCCTTCTGGCTTCACAGACCCCAGTAGAACCGTCCAACCCATGCTAGCATGGAAAACGGACGCTAAACGATGATGACGTATGAATATATATATATATGTGTGTGTGTGTGTATATATATATATACGGTATATATATATATATATATATATATGTGTGCGTGTGTTGTTGGCACGTAAAAAGCACCCATTGCACTCACGTAGTGGTTGGCATTAGGAAGGGCATCCAGCCGTAGAAACATTGCCAGATCAGACTGGGCCTGGTGCAGCCTTCTGGCTTCCCAGACCCCAGTTGAACCGTCCAACCCATGCTAGCAGGGAAAGCGGACGCTAAATGATGATGATGATGATTTATTTATATATATATATAAATAAATAATTAAAAATAAGCAACAAGAATGACTTATTTTTTATTATAATCACCCCGCAAATTTTTATGGGTAACACCATACAAAATTCTGGTGCATCTAAATTAAGTATCATATTCATTTGAATCTAAATTGTTGCTGATATTATATATATATATATATATATATATATATACATACATATATGTACGTCCATATATATATGCATATATGGGTACAGGATGTCATAAAATGTAAACAACATGAAATACGAACTTCTTCTGTGAACAACGAAAGAAACAAATGGAAAACAAGTCAAGTAACATAAAGAACGACCCTTCATCAGTTGTTGGCTGTTTTTTTTTTACTTCGTATTTCAAGCAATTACAACAAGATGTGTCTTCAAGAAAACAGTTGCTCCTGCAAAGCAAAACAAAATTTGGGATTTGTGGAGGGTCAAAGTTGATACTAAAAACAAGACAGTGAAAACAAACAGTAAGGGCTACTAAGCCATAATGAGGTGAGGTGGCATCGCTGGAGGAACAAGTTTTGACAGGAAAAAAGATAGGTGAGGAGACAGACAAAGATTTTACGATCTGTGTGGCAGATTAAAAGGAAAGAAAGAAGCTCAAGGTAAGGAAAGAAAGATGGCCAATGGTCACGTGTGAGCAACAAGAAAGTAAAGGAAGAGTGAGAAAGAGAAGGACAGATAGAGAATGGTGAAGGGGAGAGGGAAAGAATTAGAAAAAGGATGAGAAAAAACGAAAGGGGAGATAAAAAGAATTAGAGAAAGGAAGGGAGAAGAGAACAGTAAGATAGAGTCACATCGGAATTAAGATAAACTTACTTGGAAATGGATGCGTGGCATTCAATCATATAATAATATAAATAATATATATACATACATATATGTATATACATATGCATATATAACAGGAAGCTTTACGGAAATAAACAAAAGACGAAGGCGTACAGGACATCATAAAATGTAAACAACATGAAATATAAAATAAGAAAACATGGAATATGAACTTATTTTTGTGAACAATGAGAGAAACAAATGGAAAACAAGACAAGCAACATAAAGAACGACCCTTCATCAGTTGTCGGTTGTTTATCTATTCCACGTTTCGAGCAATTACGACAAGATATGTCTTCGAGAAAACGGTTGCTCCCACAAAGCATACACATGCACACATACACACACACACATACATACATATGTATCTATCTATATATATATATATATATATATAGATAGATAGATAGATAGATAGATAGATAGATAGATAGATAGATAGATAGATAGATAGATAGATAAATAGATGTAAATGGACATAGTTTTTTTGTATGTAGGGTCTTCCATACTTTTTTTTACTTTTTTTACAAAAGTGAAAGGATTTCGTCCATTCTTTTCCACTGTCCAACTTCAACGGTTTTTAAATTGACAAGGAACACTGTACGCGAAGAATATCCAACACCAAACAATCTTAATCTCCATATTTAAACTGCGTTAAACTTTGGTAAGCTTACCTTTACCTATTCTGAGTTAATTGAAAGGTAATGTTCCCTTCCCTCTCTTCTATTTGTTCACCTCCCATTGCATGGTTTCACCTAAAGGATGCTTATTTACTCATCCATTATGATATTCCGACTGTTGTCTAATGTTTCCAATACGTTTTAGCATTGTCGTTCTAACCCTTTTTAAACAATCTCCCGTGATTCATCCCTTTAAATAATCAACCTTTAAACAAGAGGTTTGCTTCCACCTGCTAAAGCTTTATGTGTCTTCCAGAAAGATCCTCCCCAATTTAACTTTATGCGGCATTCACTGTTAGTTTATGTGCAGACTATGTGGAAAGACAGAATAAAGGGGCTTTTATTCGTTTATCTCTTCAAAAAAATAGCTCCCTTTGCTGTTAAATAAAATAAACTCACAGAGGGGAAGTTTCAACATCTTCCTTCAATTTCCTTCCACCATTTCTGTGGCTGTTTCTGACAAGAATTTTCGCTTTCGTGTAAAACAACTACATTTTGTAGTCATTATCCATAATCTTTTTCTACTTAATTTATTAACCCCGAAAGGATGAAAGGCAAAGTCGACCTCGGCGGAATTTGAACTCAGAACGTAAAGACAGACGAAATACCAATTTCTTTACTACCCACAAGGGGCTAAACACAGAGAGGACAAACAAGGACAGACAAAGGGATTAAGTCGATTATATCGACCCCAGTGCGTAACTGGTACTTAATTTATCGACCCCGAAAGGATGAGAGGCAAAGCCGACCATGGCGGAATTTGAACTTAGAACGTACAGACAGATGAAATACCGCTAAGCATTTCGTCCGGCGTGATAACGATTCTGCCAGCAGCTCTACTTTGCATCGCTTGCAAACTTATATGTTCTATGATCATTAAAGTGAAATGGCATCCACAATAGCTGGCTTTCAATTTGAATATCCGTTCCTAGGTCAATCGGAAACATAGATTGCCATGCTACGCATAAACCTTCTAGGAAGTTCGATTATTTGGTGAAAAAAATACCAAAGAACAGGGGCAATTGCTAGTTTTGAATAAAATAGTAATTTTCCCCTTTAAGAAAAAAAATCCCATGATTCAAAAAAAATCTCATAAAAATATAGGGAGAATTTCTATCTATCAGTCCATGGGACTTGTAATTTGTATATTATGACTAAGGGTAACAACAAACAAGATGAGGACAAATATCCGTCAAATGTAAATAATGTACATAATTCCTCATCTCTTAAATATAGAACTGTAATAGGAGTTCTTTTGTGGTAATTGCATGTCCAACCCTTGGCTCGTATGAGAGGGTGCTGAAAGTTTCTAGCTTTAAGGGTGTCGCGAAAGGCCTGGCTGGAGGCTCAACCATCCAAGTTCTTTTAAAGGGCTTAGAAAAACTGAAGGACTGCTGCAATAGAGGAAAATATCTCTCTATATATAAACGGCAAAATGTCTGCGTGCGTGTCCTTTATACAAATCCACAATTTTTCAGTTAGAGGGCTCGCACTTTCTATGGTCATTCAAAACCGTCCAAGGGTGGTCGTGCACACCTCTACATTTCCCCAGTCATCCCGCAAAGCCATTAAAAAATCAATAGAAGTGACTTTTTTGTGAATTTTCTATCCAAAACCTAATCAAAATGCCCGAAACTTGATACGCCGATTGAATGCCAGCTAGCTGTATGTGATTGGGCCGAGATTTGGACAGTACTCGCGTGTATGTGCGCACGCACGCATGCACTAACACTATGACCCGGCGTTGCCGGGTCATAGTGCTAGTGTGGAATAAAATCATAATTAACTAATCCTCTCGTATTTTCTTTTACCTAGAACCAGGAACTTTTCAGCATCCCCTTGTAAGGGCTGATTGAAAAAAGTGGATAAGGTTTCTTTAGCATCCCCAACACTAGTTCAACTGTTTGTGTATCTCTTTCTCCCCCTCCCACTACATTGCAACTGTTAGTCTTTCTCCATCCATTTGATGCATCCCTGTTTTAACAGAGATCTCCTTATTCCTTGTCCATGGATTAATTTGAAATGTGTTTTAATCTGTGCTCATGCCAAATGTGGTAAATATTAGTTGAGAAACAGTCGAAATCATTGTACATTTTGTGTGTGTGTGTGTGTAGGCACAAGCATGGGTGTCTTTAAGAAACTTGGTTCCCATCCATGTGGTTTTGGGTTCAGTCCCACTGAGTGGCACCTTGAACAAGTGTCTTCTATAGCTCCAGGCCAACCATGATCTTGTGAGTGGATTTGGCAGATGGAGTCTGAAAGAAGCCATTTGTGCACACACATACACACACACACACACACACACACACACATATATAGTGTGTGTGTGTGTTTGTATGTGTCCTTGTCTAGACATCATATGATGGTTGTAAAAAGGTAAAGATCCCCTTCGGTCATGAATGAATTTATTTACTGCCCACAAGGGGCTAAACATAGTGGGGACAAACAAGGACAGACAAAGGGATTAAGTCGATTATATTGACGCCAGTGGGAACCTGGTACTTTATTTAGCGACCCCGAAAGGATGAAAGGCAAAGTCGACCATGGCGGAATTTGAACTCAGAACGTAACGACAGACGAAATACGGCTACGCATTTCGCCCGGCGTCATGAATGACCATGGGGTTGCACCTAGAAAGTTCCTCTCCAAGGCACCAGTCCGGGGTCAAGGTTGTCTATGGAAGACCAGCAGTCGCCCATGCATATCAACTTCCTTTCTCCACCCCACCAATGTTATCCAAGGGAAAGGCAAAGGGATCGATACAACTTGGCACAAATGACATCACAACTCATTTCTACAGATGAGGGAACTGGAGCAACATGAAATAAAGTGTCTTGCTCAACAACACAGCACATAGCCTTGTCCAGGAATTGAACTCACTACTTCATGATTGTGAGCCTGATGCCCTAACCACTGTACCATGTGCATTTATAACCATGATGGATATAAATGAGCAAATCAAGAGAACATCTATGATCATTCTGGTCGTATAATTTTGCCACTGTTAATCTCAGTTGGCCAGCCAGAGTGAGGAACAAAATATGTCCTGATTGAAATCTTGAAAACCACTTTTGGCTCACATATTCCCTAATAGAATCCTCTCCAGGGACAGCACATATCTTCCTGCAGAGTTCTGCCATTTTCTTTTTAATTTTTGAAACAAAAAAGCACAACAAGGTGTCAACAATATTCATTTTGGTTCTCCATTTTCAGGCTGATCCCAAGCACCCAACATGCAGTTTGTTTCCTTGCAAGTTCATCTCACACAATACTGAAGTGTCAAGTATCTGTTGAGTGTACAAGTGTCTATTGAGACATGTGCAGGGGACAGACTGAAGTTAGCTAATTATTAGAATGCTTGAACTTCAGTTTTGACAGACATACCAGCTTTTTTTGGTCAACTGACAATATATATGTATACATATATATTATTCAAAGGAATTCCAAGTCTGCTTTTTATGTTTTATTTATATTCTTTATAATATTAATGTAGAATATAGAATATATAGTATAAATACACTGAGATGCTGCACAAAGTTTTGTCAGTGAAGAGGTTGCGGTCTCAAAGCGACGGAAATATTTTGAAAAATTAAATTTAAATGTTGAAGTGAATCTAACGGTTTTTGTGGGTTTCTTAAATGGCTTATAAACACCTTCCACGCTGCAATTGTTTTCATTCCAGCACACGATTTCAGATCAGGTCACTTGCTATGCAAGTACACATTCGTAACCCCAGTGTAAATTGTATATATAGTAAAATGAAATGAGTATTGATTGTCTTATTGAATAGATGAAATATTGAATATCAAATATTAAGGGACTAGTATACTTTCTTGCATTTAAGCAGTCTTCAAGGTCCCAGGTTGTGACAGGAGTGTTTCAACAATCTATCTATATATATATATATATATGTAGATATGCATAGGGCCATACAAACATACACATGTCATACATTTAAATATATATATATGAATATATATGACACATACATACATACACATACTCACACACACACACACACCACACACACACACACACACACACACACACACACACACATACATACATACATTTAGTGAAGATGAAGCCCAGTGAGAGACAGAAAGGCAGAGAGACAGACAGAGTGAGAGAGGCTAAATTCTTGAGGAAAATATGCGTGTGTGTGTGTGTCTGTGTGTACACAGCTCATCTCAGATTCTTGACGAATAAGCACTCACTGTGTATTCTGGGATATTTGCTGTTTATTCAAACCGTTTCTGTGTGTCTATTTGATTAGTGTGATTACTGGTTAAATATTGTTTTATTTGATTAAACTCTTCACGTAACGAATGCGTTTTAAGTAGCTAATACCAGTCCAAGAGCTGTTACCTTTCCACTAATGTCATTGGCTACCGCATTCATTCCAACCATTATTCTTCGACTCTGAGCAACACAAGATATTCTTACATATAACCATGACAACGACGATAATCTTCCTGTTTTTATCTGTTGTTGCGACTGAGAAAATCCCAATACCATACAACATAATTAGAGACTTTAAAGGAATTGTACCAGTGAAGATATTTACGGCAAACGAACTCAAAGACTATGGAGGGGCTGATGTGAGTACAAAGTCTTCTGCAATTTTCAATTATACTTGCCATTTATTTAAAAAAACTGAGCTTAAGCAGTGTTTCTCAACTGGAGTCCACATAACCTTTGGTGGTGGGGGTCTTTATAAGATTTGGTCATTGGTTATATTTCTATAGTACAAAAAATATTTTAATGGGTTTGTTTATATGACTAATAATGGTATTTAATTATGAAAGTACAATAGGATTCTTAAATACCGAATGGTTATGGGGGTGCACCTGGGAAAAATAGGGATGAAAGGGGTCCATAGGGAAAGAGAACCACTCTGCTAAATCAACATCATTATCTTCATCATTTAACTCTGTGTGTGTGTGTCTGCATGTGTGTGTGTTTGTGTCTGCGTGTCTGTCTATGTATGCATGTGTGCGTGTGTCTGTGTTTGTGTGTGTGTCTGCATGTATGTGTCTGTGTGTCTGTCTATGTATGCATGTGTGTGTGTGTATTTGTGTGTGTGTTTGTGTCTGCATGTGTATGTCTGAGTGTCTGTCTATGTGTGCGTGTGTGTGTTTTGTGTGTGCGTGTGTGTTTGTGTCTGTGTTTGTGTGTGTGTCTGCATGTGTGTGTTTGAGTGTCTGTCTATGTATGCATGTATGTGTGTGTGTGTGTGTGCGCTTGTCCCCGCCTCCCACTTCCCACTGCTTGACAACCAGTGTTGGTTTGTTTATGTCCTGATATCTTAGTAGTCCATCAAGAGAGACTGATGGAATAAGTACCTTCGTGGTGGTGCTCCAGCATGGCCACAGCTAAATAACTGAAACAAAAAAATGATAAAAGATGAAAATAAATGAAGAAGAAAGACATGACATGTTTCCATGGTTATATTTCAGATTATCCTGTTAAATGGAATTTCTAAACAGATTTCACTTGTTTGCTTGTTTAACATCTGTTTTTCCATGCTGGCATGGGTTAGATGGAGATGTCTGAGGCAGGAGTTTACTGCTGAATGCTCTTCTTTCCATCAATCATTACCTGTTTCCCTTTGTAAGTCTTCTTTTATGTCACAAGGTCTTCGAAAGCACAAAGCAACCCAACATATTGTTACAAAAATAATGGAAACATTGTTATTGTCTCTCTCAAGCAAAGCTGAAGGATGTCAACACACACACACACACACGTATCTTTGAATTTTTCCTGCCCAGGTGAGGAACATATAAGCCATGAACTGGGAAACCGGCCCCTATGTGTTGGCATGACTAGAGAAGAAAACTCTAGCTTCCCCTTTTTTAAGGTTACTCATCTGTACCAGCTGAGGGGACTGGAGCAATGTGAAATGAAGTGTTTGGCTCAATAACACAATTCATCGCCCGGTCCAGGAATTGAAACCACAATCTTGTGACTGTGAGTGCAACACTCTAGATCAGTGGTTCCCAACCTTTTCACTACCAAAGACTCATCATCATCGTTTAATGTCCGTTTTCCGCACTGGCACAGGTTGGACCGTTCGACCGGGGTCTGGGAAGCCAGGAGGCTGTACCAGGCTCCAGTCTGATCTGGCAGTGTTTCTACAGCTGGATGCCCTTCCTAACGCCAACCACTCCACGAGTGTAGTGGGTGCTTTTTACGTGCCACCGGCACAGGTGTCAGGGGAGTCTGGCATCGGCCATGATCGGTTGGTGCTTTTAACGTGCCACCGGCACGGAAGCCAGTCAAGGCGGCGCTGGCATCGTCCACGTTCGGATGATGCTTTTTATGTGCCACCGGCACAGAAGCCAGTCGAGGTGGCGCTGGCATCGGCCACGTTTGGATGGTGCTTTTTATGTGCCATCGGCACAGGTGTCACAACTACTATTTCCATTGATATTTATTTCGATGCTCATGTACTTGACTCAACAGGTCTCCTCAAGCACAGCGGGATGTTCTGGAGTCCAAGGTACTTTGAATGGGCAGGGGCTATGCGGGACTGGTGCAGGAAGCAGCCCGGGTCTTTACAGTCACAGCATATCTCCAGAGATCTCGGTCCTTCATCATTGCCTCCGTGAGGCCCAACGCTCTGAGATCATGCTTGACTACCTCATCCCATGTCTTCCTGGGTCTACCTCTCCCCCTGATTCCTTCAACTGTTTGGGAGCAGCACTTCTTCACACATCTCTCCTCATCCATCCGCAGTACATAACCATACCATCGCAAGCATTGCTCTTGCACACCACATCTGATGCTTCTTATGTCCAGCATTTCTCTCAGGGTGCTTACCCTCTGTCGTGCGCGCACACTGACATTACACATCCAGCGGATCATGCTAGCTTAATTTTTTTCAAGTCTACGCATGTCCTCTGCAGTCACCGCCCATGTTTCACTACCGTGAAGCATGGCAGTTCGCACACATGCATCATACAATCTACCTTTCACTCTGAGTGAGAGACCCTTTGTCGCCAGTAGGGGTAGGAGCTTTCTAAACTTTGCCCAGGCTATTCGTATTCTTGTGGTGACACTCTCTGAGCATCCACCTACACTACTAACTTGGTCACCCAGGTAGCGGAAACTATCAACTACTTCTAGTTTCTCCCCCTGGAGTGTGATGGAATCTGTTTTCTGAGTATCTGTGGTGTCTATTGTCGCTGTGCATCTGCCGCACATGAAAGCTATCTTATCAGTTAATTTCCCTTTGATGTTGCTGCACCTCTTATGCGTCCATAGCTTACACTGGGTACATCTAATGGAGTTTCTACCTACACCTTTCCTACAGATCGAGCAGGGCCACCTGCCCGAGGGGGTGTGTGCTGAGTTTGCCTTTCTGCTTACTATAACTTTGGTCTTTGCTACATTTACTCTAAGGCCCTTTGATTCTAACCCTTGCTTCCACACCCGAAATTTCTTTTCTAGTTCCGGTAGTGATTCTGCTATGAGAGCCAGGTTATCAGCATAGAGGAGCTCCCAGGGGCAACCTGTTTTGAATTCCTCTGTTATTGCCTGGAGGACTATGATGAATAAAAGGGGACTGAGGGCTGAGCCTTGGTGTACACCTACTTCTACCCGGAATTCTTCACTATATTCGTTGCCAATTCTAACCTTGCTGACAGCCTCTCTGTATAGGGCCTGTACAGCCCTTATTAGCCATTCGTCAATCTCCAGTTTCCGCATCGACCACCAGATAAGGGATCGAGGGACCCTGTCAAAGGCTTTCTCCAAGTCCACAAAAGCTATGTAGAGGGGTTTATCTTTAGCTAGGTGCTTCTGCAGTTGTCGGACCAGGAATATAGCATCAGTGGTGCTTCTACCTGGTACAAAACCGAACTACATCTCATCTAAGCAAATTCTCTCCCTAATGAGATGGGTTATGACCCTCTCTGAGACCTTCATCACCTGATCCAACAGTTTAATACCCCTGTAGTTATTTCTATCTAGAGCATCACCCTTACCCTTGTAGCAGTTGACTATGGTGCTGCTACGCCAGTCATTGGGTATGACTCCATTATGAACTACCTGGTTTACAATGCGGGTGACTAGGTCATAGCCCACATAACCAGCTGTTTTAAGCATTTCAGCTGAGATTCCTGATGGGCCGGGGGCTTTACCTGGTTTCATACCCTTAATTGCCTTAACTACAAGGGAGCTGTCTATTCGGATAGCTGGTCCCTCTACTGGGTCAACATTTGGCAGGCTCTCCTCCTCCCATTCATTCTCCACATTCAGCAGTCTTTCATAATGGCTTCTCCAAGCCTCTTTCTTTTCACCACTTTTATTTAAATGAGTTTTGCCACAGACCCCAGGATATTGAAAGGTCCGTCAGCTTAACATGTTCATGGATCCCCAGTATTACCTTTTGTGACCAGTAGGGATCCACAGACCACCAGGGGTCTGCAGACAACAGGTTGAGAACCACTGCTCTAGGTACTTGGCTGCATGTCTTTTGCGTTTGAAGAATTAAATTTGTTCCAGAAATTAGTTTTTCATATGTAACTCAATGAATTTCTTGTGTATTGAAAAAATGTATTCCAACATGCTACTGCAGGCAGTGGTGGTGGCGGCGGTGGTGGAGGTGGTGGCGGGCGTGGTAGTAGTGGTGGTGGTGGCAGTGGTGGTGGTGGTGGTTCTGATACGTGAAATCCAGCTCGGTTCCCCCCCGGTTTAAAATATGTGACAGAAAGGAATTTGCTCTCCGACATGACTGAATCACATGTCAAAAAAGTGATGGCATCACAAGAAAGAAGTGCCAAGTTAATTCCAGACACATAAGAACTGAATCAAAAAGAAAAAGGGGGGAGAAAACAAAACAGCCGACAGCAAAATTGGTCGAAACACTGCCATGAACCAATGTCATACAACCAGGAACAAGATGAATATTGAACTTTGATAAACACATTTAATAAAACAATATAAATTCCTACATAAGGGAGTGCTATCGAACTATCTTTTGAAGTAAACAGCAATTCAGGGTGTAAGGCTTTTATACAAAAACACGATCCATAATAAACTGATTTCATTTAACCCTTTTGATGCCAAACAACCTCCTAAGCCGCCCCCGGTTCTATGACACAGACATCATGGTTTCAGATATATATTTCTTATGTGGTTTTGTATTGCTTATGTATCATATACATACAGGTTATATTCCAGATACACGCGTCAGTTTTTTCTAAATTTAAATAAAATATATAGGCGCAGGAGTGGCTGTGTGGTAAGAAGCTTGCTTACCAACCACATGATTCCGGGTTCATTCCCACTGCATGGCATCTTGGGCAAGTGTCTTCTACTATAGCCTCGGGCCGACCAAAGCCTTGTGAGAGGATTTGGTAAGTGGAAACTGAAAGAAGCCCGTCGTATATATGTATATATATATATATGTATGTGTGTGTCTGTGTTTGTCCCACCAACATCGCTTGACAACCGATGGTGGTGCGTTTACGTCTGCATAACTTAGCGGTTTGGCAAAAGAGACCGATAGAATAAGTATTAGGCTTCAAAAGAATAAGTCCTGGGGTCGATTTATTTGACTAAAAGCGGTGCTCCAGCATGACCGCAGACAAATGACTGAAACAAGTAAAAGAGAATATATATATATAAAATTACTGGATAATCCTAGATCCCGGATTTCTGGCTTTGCATTTAGCAATGCTTTGCTAGTTTCATCTTGTCTCTTCGTTTTCTCTTCGTGTTTTTAGAGTCAGATCATGACTGCTATTTTCAGCATGGTGGTATCTCATAGATACCCTAATTTATAATTTTATATATATATATATATTATATATACAATGTGCTTCTTTCCATTTCCATCTATGAAATCCACTCACAAGGCTTTGGTCAACCCAAGGCTTTGATAAAAGACACTTGCCCAAGGTGCCACACAGTGGGACTGAACCTGGAACCATGTGGTTGGGGTGCGACCTTCTTAGCACATATCTACATTTATACAAGTAATATCGTTATTATTTATGTCAGTAAACTGTATTTGACAAATTCCACCTTATTCCAGCCCACCAAACCCATTTATTTGGCCTTAAAAGGAGTCGTCTTTGATGTATCCACTCGCAGAGGTAAGAATTTGATAGAAATAACATTTTCTTTCGTGGCAGGTTGGGATAATCACAACTGAGTTGGACGAAATGTGTGGCTATATTTTCTCTTGGCACTACATTCTCTGAGTCAAAATCCCTCCTAGGTCATCTTTACCTTATCATCCTCATCATCATCATCATCATTGCCATTATCATCATTTAACATTCATTTTCCATGCTGGCATAGATAGGACAGTTTGGCAGCATTCGATGAACCAGCGGGCTGTATTAAGCTCCAGTGTCTGCTTTGGGAATGGTTTCTACAGCTGGGTGCCCTTCCTGACACCAACCACTTTACAAAGTGTACTGGGTACTTTTTTCATGCCACCAGCACTAGTGAGGTCACCAAAAAGATTTGCAAGACAGGAAAAGAACAATAGAAATCCCCAATCAATTGAGTGGGGTAGAGGAGTATTTAGGAAGGGTAGGTGGCTTTATGCCTAAGTGTTGGGAGCCTAAAATACAGTAGAAAGACAAGTGCAGATGTCTTGCTATAGAGGAGACACATTCTATAAGGATGGGAGAGAGTAACTAGGAAGAAGAAAGATAGTAATAATGGGGAGTTTGTAGCCAGCACTCCCTCCAATTATCAAATCTTGAATGGTCTCACACTAAAAGGAGGGAAGGGCCCTCAGGACTAAATAAAGCCCTATGGTGGCATGAGTCATCCTATATGAGCGTCCAATAACACTATACTTGTTCCATGTCCTCGTGTTGTTGTGTTTTCTCTTTGTTCGTGTTTGGATTAACTATATATATATATATATATAATATATATATATATATATATATATATATATGTATGGTATGTATATATATATATATATATATATATATATATATATATATTATATACATAGTTGGAATTTACCAAAAAAATCAAAACAAAAGAGGAAGACGTGTGTGTAAACAACAAACAGAGGTATTAGTTTAACGCTCAGGAAGTGAGAAAGTCTTTTACGTTTCAAGCCAACGCTCTTCAACAGAAAGGAACACAAAAATAAGCAGAGAAAGAAAATAAAATAAATATATATTAATGTGTGTATGTGATCAACGTAGATAAAAGGCCGATATAGTTATACCCGGAAAGCTTTTGATCCTGAATTCACTTGAGAACTAAACAACAACACAGTTGTCTTGAGGTCCCCCCCCAATCACCTTTTCCTGCCTAAAACTCATATACGTCTGCTAGCATCATCCATATCTTATTTAAGCTCTTCTTCCACAACTTAACCCACAAAAAAAAAAAAAAATCCCCATTCGATTATCTTTTGTCTTGCCTACAACATAAAGAGTGAGTGACTCACTTTTAATCTCTGACCGTTTGTCTTAGGTACAATCTAGGAACTTTACAGATGATAAATAGACCTTGTCAAAATATGTCAAAACGTGTCAACTACATTCATAAAGCATTAAAATATATATTAATATGTTAATACTACATTATCGTATTAAACACAATGACTTCAGGTCATTTACCTTTGTTTTAGCATAAACAGTACCATAATTTAATGTGTGCGCTGAAGCATCAGCAGGTTTCATTTGCAGGAAAATATCAGCTTTTAGAATATTCTGTTGAAATTCTCAGGGTTTCTTACAATCCTCAAGGCGGTGAGCTGGCAGAGTCCTTAGCACGCCGGGTGAAATGCTTAGTGGTATTTCGTCCGCCGCTACGTTCTGAGTTCAAATTCCGCCGAGGTCGACTTTGCCTTTCATCCTTTCGGGGTGGATAAATTAAGTACCAGTTACACACTGGGGTCGATATAATCGACTTAATCCATTTGTCTGTCCTTGTTTGTCCCCTCTATGTTTAGCCTCTTGTGGATAGTAAAGAAATAGGTATTTTGTCTGTCTTTACATTCTGAGTTCAAATTCCACCGAGGTTGACTTTGCCTTTCATCCTTTCGGGGTCGATAAATTAAATACCAGTTATGCACTGGCGTCGATGTAATCGACTTAATCTGTTTGTCTGTCCTTGTTTGTCCCCTCTATGTTTAGCTCTTTGTGACCAAAAAGTCCATCAGACCTGGCTGACAGCATTTCTGTCCCTATAGAATTTATCTCAAACAACTTGCAACACCCCACTCTCTGAAAGCACTTCCAGGCCACGGATTTCAGGAAATTATCTGTAGGTTCTGACCCAAAAGCCCTCTGGAATAGACCAACCTGTTTGATTTTCATTATGCCCCAGAGTTTCCCCAAGAATGCTGTTGTTTGTATTAATCCTTCATAGAACTTCCACCTATTACGATGCCCAACTAGTAAAGGACTGTGAACACTTGGCAACAATCTAGATGCCAAATGCTCTGCCCCGGTCTTTGCTTGATTCAGGACCGTAGCTTCCACATCTGTTTGCCGTCAAGCAAGCTGACTTATTTGGTTAGGAAAGATTGCCACGAAATTCACCTCTCTGCACCTGTGGGCCATATTTTGACGACCACATCTGCTTGCCGTCAAGCAATTGCTAACTTATTTGGTTAGGAAAGATTGCCACGACATTCGCCTCTCTGCACCTGTTGTCCCAACTTCCTCTTTCTGTCTCCATTATCTTCGCCTTCTCTCTTTTCCTGCTCTTTTTTCTTTGTTTTTTTTCTCTTTTTCTTTTCTTTTGTTTTCTTTTTCTTCTCAAGTGTTGCTTCTTTTTTTTTGTTTTGTTTTGCTTAACATACACCACGTTAAGTGTCGGTTTAGCCTAAATCAAATAATAAGATTTTGTGGGATATAATCCGACCAAAGCGAAGAAAAATAATCTTTTGATTTTTATCGCAGTAGTTTCTTTATTCAACACCGTTTCAGCGACTGGATTTGGACAAACGATTTAAGAAATGGACGCATCTTAAACAAAACATTTCAAGCGAAGTTTGTCGTCCAGATTTTATCCCCAAAACTGACCTAGTGACGAGGAATTGACAACGCTGCTGATCTTTCAGTCGTATCACTTGTGAAACATTTGAAACCAAACAGCTGACAAAAAAAACAAACTGTCCTTCTCCCCCAAATTTAAATAAAACTAAAGTTTGTTTATAATAACTGACAAAATAAAATAAAAATGAAAGATAGACGAGTACAAACATACTTTAAAATGTGTTTGTAAACAGAACAAATCCGGTACATTTAAACTCTTTTTCAATATAAACAGACGACACACATATACACACAAATAGAAGACAACAAAAACCCTAGCTGAAATGGGGTTCCTCCGAAGGACTTCTGGAGTAACATTACTCAACAGGGTGCATAGCTCGGACATCAGGACTCCATCCAGGTCAAGCTGCTACCTCTACGAATTGGGAGATCACAGTTCCGGTACTACGGATATGGGAATAGAATGTCGCAAGAAATAATCGCAAGATGGGATTTTCAAGTTGAACCAACCGGCAGGAAACCTAAGGGTAGGCAAAGTACGAGATGGTTGGATGATATCCATAGTCTTAATTGGTTATGGTTTGGAAATCCAGCCAGAAAGTGTAATGACAATTATTTCTGATACAACCCTATAGAAGAGGTGCCTAAGAACTCCACTCCCACGACCCACCCAGGAATTGTGGGCAAAGAAGGTGGATGGGTGGATGGATGGATGGATGGATGGATGGATGGCAACAGGGTCCAAGAAAACTGGTGGTCTTCTGTGCTGGTAAGAATTATACTGTGAACTTCATGCGTTTTGATAAGTCTAGGGTATATCGTGGGGAGAAGTGAAATTTGATGTTTTGGAGGCTGTCCCTTCGTCTGGCAAAGATAATATAAAGCGGGATTTTATGCGTGTGTAGTTAAGAAGCACGTTTTGACACAACGTGGTGTCAGGTTCAATACCACTGCATGGCACTATGGGCAAGTTTTCTACTATGGTCCTGGACTGACCATTGCTTTGTGAATTTGGTAGATGAAAATTGTGTGGAAGCCCACCGTTATATAAATATAAATGTGTGTGCATGTGAACCCTACCCTCGCTTCACAACTGATGTTGGTTTGTTTATGTTCCTGTGACGTAGCGGTTCGCAAAACGAACTGATAGAATAAGTAACAGACTTTTAAAATTAAATTAAAAGAACTGGAGTTGATTT
>NC_043007.1:31784735-31809735 GCF_006345805.1 Octopus sinensis
CTTGTGCCTATAGTAGAAAAGATTATATAGAATGCTTTGCGAAATTTCTTCTGATTCTCTCTCTCTTTTTCTTTCTCTCTGTGCTCTGAGTTCAAATCTCACGGAGGTCAAACTTGCTGTTCATCTTTTCAGGATCGATATAAAGAAAGAATACCACTACAGGACGGCGGACTGGCAGACCTGTTAGATGGTCGGGAGAGATACTTGGCAGTGTCTTTTCCGCCATTTTGTCTTCTGGTTTCAACACCTATGAAATCACAATTGTGATTGGAGCATTAAATCTCTTTGCCCTTTCGTATTTTTGAGAACTTCCGCATCTATACATCAACACCGAGAAATTTTGTAAAGAGTTTATTCATTCAGTCCACATGTTTGAGTAAAATCTGAAACTATTTCGTCTTTTCTTCCTTACATGTTAGAGCAAAATATAAAACTGCTTCGTCTTCTTTTGACTTCCACATGTAGAACATAGAAATAAGGTAAATGAATGAAGCGTTGTGTCAATAACGTAAATATGTAGGACAATCACCTCTGTTTGGTGACATAATCAGAAGAAATGCTCGACCGAAATACTAATCAGAAGATTAATGAATGAAAACAAAATATTTCTCTCTCTCTCTCTTTCTCTCTTTATCTATGTATGCATATGTATGTATGTATCAATGAATGTATGTATGTATGCATCCATGTATGCGTGTATGAATGAATGTATGTATGTATGTATGAATGAATGAATGTATGTATATATGTATGTATTTATGTATATATGTATGTATGCATACATATATGTATATATGTATGCATGCATGCATGTATGTATGTATGTATGCATGTATGTATGTATGAATGAATGTATGTATGTATGTATGTATGTATGTGTATGTGTGTATATACATTTATAATATACGAAGTAGATCTAGCAAAAAAAATAGCGTGTTAATTTTGAGTTAGAAATCCTTTGGATAGAAGTCAAAAGCTGCCTGTGGGATTCGAAACCTTATATTCAGTAAACGTGACAGACGTTCTACCACTGGACCAAAAGTTTCAGACCTCTCTGGGAACGGACCCACCCTAGGCAGAGCTTTTATGGGGGGGGGGGGTCTTTTGAATTTGCTGTATAAACATGCATGGGTTTCATTTGCTTTTTACTACATGTTAAGCCAAAATATGAAACAATTTCATTTGTTTTCCACTACATGTTAAGCCAAAATATGAAACAATTTCATTTGTTTTCCACTACATGTTAAGCCAAAATATGAAACAATTTCATTTGTTTTCCACTACATGTTAAGCCAAAATATGAAACAATTTCATTTGTTTTCCACTACATGTTAAGCCAAAATATGAAACATTTCATTTGTTTTCCACTACATGTTAAGCCAAAATATGAAACAATTTCATTTGTTTTCCACTACATGTTAAGCCAAAATATGAAACAATTTCATTTGTTTTCCACTACATGTTAAGCCAAAATATGAAACAATTTCATTTGTTTTCCACTACATGTTAAGCCAAAATATGAAACAATTTCATTTGTTTTCCACTACATGTTAAGCCAAAATATGAAACAATTTCATTTGTTTTCCACTACATGTTAAGCCAAAATATGAAACAATTTCATTTGTTTTCCACTACATGTTAAGCCAAAATATGAAACAATTTCATTTGTTTTCCACTACATGTTAGCCAAAATATGAAACAATTTCATTTGTTTTCCACTACATGTTAAGCCAAAATATGAAACAATTTCATTTGTTTTCCACTACATGTTAAGCCAAAATATGAAACAATTTCATTTGTTTTCCACTACATGTTAAGCCAAAATATGAAACAATTTCATTTGTTTTCCACTACATGTTAAGCCAAAATATGAAACAATTTCATTTGTTTTCCACTACATGTTAAGCCAAAATATGAAACATTTCATTTGTTTTCCACTACATGTTAAGCCAAAATATGAAACAATTTCATTTGTTTTCCACTACATGTTAAGCCAAAAATGAAACAATTTCATTTGTTTTCCACTACATGTTAAGCCAAAATATGAAACAATTTCATTTGTTTTCCACTACATGTTAAGCCAAAATATGAAACAATTTCATTTGTTTTCCACTACATGTTAAGCCAAAATATGAAACAATTTCATTTGTTTTCCACTACATGTTAAGCCAAAATATGAAACAATTTCATTTGTTTTCACTACATGTTAAGCCAAAATATGAAACAATTTCATTTGTTTTCCACTACATGTTAAGCCAAAATATGAAACAATTTCATTTGTTTTCCACTACATGTTAAGCCAAAATATGAAACAATTTCATTTGTTTTCCACTACATGTTAAGCCAAAATATGAAACAATTTCATTTGTTTTCCACTACATGTTAAGCCAAAATATGAAACAATTTCATTTGTTTTCCACTACATGTTAAGCCAAAATATGAAACAATTTCATTTGTTTTCCACTACATGTTAAGCCAAAATATGAAACAATTTCATTTGTTTTCCACTACATGTTAAGCCAAAATATGAAACAATTTCATTTGTTTTCCACTACATGTTAAGCCAAAATATGAAACAATTTCATTTGTTTTCCACTACATGTTAAGCCAAAATATGAAACAATTTCATTTGTTTTCCACTACATGTTAAGCCAAAATATGAAACAATTTCATTTGTTTTCCACTACATGTTAAGCCAAAATATGAAACAATTTCATTTGTTTTCCACTACATGTTAAGCCAAAATATGAAACAATTTCATTTGTTTTCACTACATGTTAAGCCAAAATATGAAACAATTTCATTTGTTTTCCACTACATGTTAAGCCAAAATATGAAACAATTTCATTTGTTTTCCACTACATGTTAAGCCAAAATATGAAACAATTTCATTTGTTTTCCACTACATGTTAAGCCAAAATATGAAACAATTTCATTTGTTTTCCACTACATGTTAAGCCAAAATATGAAACAATTTCATTTGTTTTCCACTACATGTTAAGCCAAAATATGAAACAATTTCATTTGTTTTCCACTACATGTTAAGCCAAAATATGAAACAATTTCATTTGTTTTCCACTACATGTTAAGCCAAAATATGAAACAATTTCATTTGTTTTCCACTACATGTTAAGCCAAAATATGAAACAATTTCATTTGTTTTCCACTACATGTTAAGCCAAAATATGAAACAATTTCATTTGTTTTCCACTACATGTTAAGCCAAAATATGAAACAATTTCATTTGTTTTCCACTACATGTTAAGCCAAAATATGAAACAATTTCGCCTATTTTTTACTACATGTTAAAGCAAAATATGAAAACGGCCCACCTTCTTTTGACTTCTAATATGTAGAAGATATTTGAAACAAATAAATGAATGAAGTGTTGTGTCAATAACGTAAACATGTAGGACAATCACCTCTGTTTGGTGACATAATCGGAGGAAATGCTTGACCGAAATTTAATCAAAAGATTAATGAATGAAAACATAAAAATTGTGTTCTCTCAATCTCCCACACATTCTCTCTCTGTATGTATGTATGAATGTATGTATGTATGTATGTATAAATGTATGTATGTGTGTGTGTGTGTGTGTGTGTGTATGTATGTATGTATGTATGAATGTATGTATGTATGTATGAAAGTATGTATGTGTGTATGTATGAATGTATGTATGTGTGTGTATGTATGTATGTATATGTGTGTGTGTATGTATGTATGTATGTATGTATGTATGTATGTATGTATGAATGTATGTATGTGTGTGTATGCATGTATGAATGTATGTATGTATGTAAGTATTTAAGGACTGTCAAGTCCTCGTTAAAGGCCTGTGATATGCAGGACACTGACTGGGAGAACAATGCCTGTCATCACCACAGATGGAGGAAGCAGGTTAAAGAGAGGATCGACACTTTTGAGAGAGCACGTATCCAGCATGAAGAACTTAAGCGAGCTGCGCGAAAGCGCACGGCTCGTATAGTGAATGGGGAAAGCTTGGTCTGCAATGTTTGCAGTCGTGTATGCTTGTCAAGAGCAGGGCTCATTAGCCAACAATGGAGCCGCAAATGCAAAATATAAGTTAGTCCTAGAGCGCACAATGTTCCTGAAGGTCGCAATGGTCTTCCTCGGTCACGAGTGGATGGCCATCATGTATGTATGTATGTATGTATGTATGTATGTGTATGTATTTATGTATGTATGTATGTATGTATATATGTGAAGGCATGTGGTCATGATCATAAGATCGTGAGATCGATTTCCATTGGCGCATTGCATCCTTGAGCAAGACACTTTATTTCATGTTGCTCCGGTCCCCTCACCTGGCAAAAATGAGTTTGTACCTGTAATTCAAACAGGGCCGGCCTTGTCACACTCTGTGTTACACTGGATCTCCCCTGAGAACTACGTTAAAGATACGCATGTCTGTAGAGTACTCAGCCATTTGAACATTAATTTCTCAAGCAGAATGTTCCGTTGATCGGATCGACTGGAACCCTTGAGTGATTCTTACCAAAGAGCTTATAATATCCATGGCTAAGGGCATTTTTTTCTTTGTTTGCTTCTTTGGTACTTCCTTATTTATCATCAGCCAATTTTACATTTACAAATGGATAAGGTGAATGAACTGTCACACTTGTAATACAGGTGTAATAGTTGATTTGGAACAGCTATCACTACTTCATAGAGAAGGAAGAAGGGCAAGGAATGGGTCATTGTTTCCTTCAGTGAAAGAATCATCATCATCATCATCACCATCGTCGTCATCATCATCATCATCATCATCAATTATTATATGTTTGACTTTTGCTTTACATTTGTACAAGTTGGCTCCAAGTCTCACCCAGAGACCTCAAGAGACAAGTTGGAAGTTCATGTTGGTGTTATGCCTAGGGTGCCATATATTTGGTTTTGTTGTTGTTGTTCTTCTTCTTCTTATTATTATTATTATTAGTAGTAGTATTTTTGTCCAAAACATTTGTTTTTTACATTTGTTACCCTTCAATTCGGTGCCCTTTTCCGGTAAATTTTTCCCAGTAGTTTTCTCCATGGGGTAATGATATCCATTCCGAAAGTCCACTGATCAACTGTTATGTCCGTCTCATGAATGTAATAATTTATTTTCTAATACTTTACTAAAAAAAAAAAAAAATGGCTGCTGATAACAAGAAATTGCCATCCGAAGTGTGTAAGTCAAAGCTGGAACGCCTTTCATCATGAGTTTGCTTAATTAAATCTGACCTGCATTAAAAAAACAACTAATGATTCTTTGCTTCTTTTGTTCATTTATTTGTTTCAGTCATTTGACTGAGGCCATGCTGGAGCATCACCTTTAGTCGAGCAAATAATCGACACCCCAGGACTTATTCTTTGTAAGCCTAGTACTTAATCTATCGGTCGCTTTTGCCGAACCGCTAAGTTACGGGGATGTAAACACACCAACATCGGTTGTCAAGCGATGTTGGATGGACAAACACTCACACACAAATATATACACACACATACACATACACACACACACACACACACACACACATATGACGAGCTTCTTTCAGTTTCCGTCTACCAAATCCACTCACAAAGCTTTGGTTGGCCTGAGGCTATAGTAGAAGGCACTTGCCTAGGGTGCCATGCAGTGGGACTGAGCCCAGAACCATGTCGTTGTTTAGCAGTTAAATTTAAAAAATTTTTATTCATGTTTCATGCTTAAAACGAACTATTTGACCTTGCTGCTGATATTTAACGGTTCCTTCTATTTTGCTTTCCGTTTTTTTCTAGAATTCTACGGAAAGAATGCAGTATATAACCGATTAGTCGGAAGAGATTCTACCAATGCTGTGGCTAAAATGAGCCTCCATGAAACAGACGTCAGTAAAGCACACGACATTGTAAGTTCTCTTGAATATCCATCCATCATTCCATCCATTCATCTATCTTTTCCACCCTTGATTCTTGCGGCGGTTGTAGAGGTAGAGTCCTCGGGCATCTCCTCTATATAAGCAACCATCAGTACACTTTTCACATGAATTCCTAAACTTGACCATCTGAGACTAAGGATTTTAACCCATCATCTTGTTTTTCTTCTTTTTTTTGTCTATACTCTTTTTTTACTTGTTTCAGTCATTTGACTGTGGCCATGCTGGAACTCTGCCTTTAGTCGAGCAAATAGACCCCAGGACTTATTCTTTGTAAGCCTAGTACTTATTCTATCGGTCTCTTTTGCCAAACTGCTAAGTTATGGGGACATAAACACACCAGCATCGGTGGCAAGGGATAAACACACACACACACATACACACGTGCACATACATACAAACACATATCTATATGATGGGATTCCTCACAAACTCCGTCCACTCAAAAAGACTTTGGTTGGCCTGAGGCTAGAGTACAAGACATTTGTCCAAGTCAGAACAGTGTGAGACTAAACTTTCCTCATTTATTTTACAGAGTGATTTGAGTGAAACCCAATTGAAGGATCTGGAAGAGATATTTCACCAAGTTTATTTGGCGAAGTACCCGATCGTTGGATTTATGGATTATTTGCTGTCTGTCGAAGAATTTGCCAAACAGATAAAGCCTCAAGATGAGCTGTAAAAGGAGGTTCCACAAGAATTCTTTTACTCTTTTACTTGTCTCAGTCATTTGACTGTGGCCATGCTGGAGCACTGCCTTTAGTCGAGCAAATCGACCCCAGGACTTATTCTTTGTATGCCTAGTACTTATTCTACCTGTCTCTTTTGCCGAACAGCTAAGTTGCAGTGATGTAAACACACCAGCATCGATTGTCAAGCGATGTTGGGGGGACAAATACAAACACATAAACACACACACAAATGCATGCACATATATATACATACATATATACGACAGGCTTCTTTCAGTTTCCGTCTACCAAATCTACTCACAAGGCTTTGGTCGGCCCGCAGCTATAGTAGGAGACACTTGCCCCAGGTGCCACACAGTGGGAATGAACCCAGAACCATGTGGTTGGTAAGCAAGCTACTTACCACACCTGCACTGAAAGTTTCTTACAATCATTTGTGTCTTAATGTTTAAATTCACACCAGATGGAAATATCCAGTTTTAGTTTTGACTCTTGGTATCAGCCATTTTATTTAATCTTGGGATTCTTCCAAAGCAAAAAAAGTTGAGTTTTGTAATAACAATGATACTGCTTTTGTGTAGTCTTCGATTAAAAGACAGATATATTTTCAACAGTAACAGGGAACAGATTCTGTAGAACGCTGGGCAAAATTGTTGTGGCATTTACTTGCATTTGAGTTTTGAGTTCAAATCACGCTGGGTTTAACTTTCTCATTCACCCTTCTAAAATCTACAAAACATTTTGTGAATTTGATTCAATGAAACAAGCTCACCTAAAAGTTTGTAAGGTCTTCTTGTGGTTTTGTGTCAGTGATAAAAACCAATACTAAATATGTTTAACAGATAATAATTTGATAAAAAGAGATAATATGACAGAAGATTAAATGCATTATACGAGGTGTGTCAAAAGTAACAAGACTTACTGTTTAGTAAGCTATGTGTGGGGTAGGAATTAACGATATGCGTCATCGTATGACGTAATATCCAGAAAGTAGATAACTGCAGCATCAGCTCTCTGCAGCCATTGTGTGTATATATATATATATATATATATATATAAACATTATTGGTGAATTGAAGAAATGGAGCTGAACGCAGATTGAACAGAAATCGTTTTATTTCATTCTACACGTGTTTCAAAAGGCACAAATTACCAAAATCCGATTGAATAATGGGACCATATTGTGTCTTTCTCTTCAGGAAGAAAAAAGGAAATCCGTTGGAAAAACAAAAACAGAACAGAGGCGGAGCAAAAACAAATCGAACTAAGCTCCTATGTATTTTTGTTAACAGCTCCTCAGTTTTAGGCCATCAAGCGTTTCTTGGTCACCCTGCATCCAGCAGTTCTTTGCCAGGAAGAACAGCACTGTGCTGGAGCAACCTCCCTACTCATCCGACTTGGCTCCGTGTGATTTTTTCCCCCTTGGAGACACGTTTTCGTGACGTGGCAGCCATCAAGAAGGCCGTGATGACGGAGCTGTGGCAAATTCCTCCAGGAGAGAATGGAGGCATGGCAGAGAAGGATGGTAAAGTACATTAGACGCAAGTGGAGATTATTTTGAAAGAGAAATCTTGTAGTTTGGATTTGGCATAAATTTTTGGCGGCCCCAGTCATGTTTCTTTTCTGACACAACTCATACACAATTGGTTTAATTTTTCGTTCCTCTGAAAATAAATATGAAAGCACGTGGCCTAGGATGTTGCACTCGCGATTACAAGGTAGTGGTTTTTGATTCTCAGACCGAGCAGTGCCTTGTTTTCTTGAACAAAACACTTTGTGGCTGGCTGGTTGGTTATGTTTGTGAGGCTGCTTGCCGAATAATATTGGGTTGTCCGGAAAGTTTGTGCCGATTTATAGTAGCTTACCATTCGACTTATTTTAGAACATGGTTGAGTCCATAAAATAGGATTTGACTACACTTCCATTTAACATTTTGGCAAAAGAGAGCGATAGAACAAGCACCAGATGTAAAAAAAAATTACTGGGGTTGTTACATTCAATTAAAAAATTTTCAAGGCAATGCCCCAGCATGGCCACAGTCTAATGACTGAAATAAGTAAAAAATAAAAGAATAAAAGAGAAGCAAAGTGGTAAATTTATATATTTTTTTTTATTTCAGTATTTATAATTACATTTTTACAATAAATATAATTATACCGTTTGTAGGTATATGTAATAAAGTTAACATTCAATGCGGCATTATTAGGTTGTATTCAATTTCATACAGGCTGTAAATATTTTTAAAAATCCTTTCCTGTCCCTTGAGATGTCCAGGTAATATTTTTGTTCAATAGTTGTCTCGAATTAAAAACAAACCCCAGTTATTACTGTACGTTAATATGATTTGAATCCAGAAAAACCTCGCCAATCGAGATTGCGCCAGCGGCGATGATAAAGATAATTTATGCTGATTGTGATAATGAGGAGGAGGAGGTGATGATGAAGAGGAGGAGGATATTAACTTTGGATTATCAGTGAAACAATTATGCAAATCTGTGTCAGTTTGAGATAAAATGGAAAATAAGGTGAAGAATGAGAAGCGAAAAGTAAATTAGTACCATCAACGATTAAAGAATAGTTAGGCCCAGAATCTGAGGAAAATGGTATGGTAGTGTACTGGTAACAATTAATTCAGACGGGAGTTTATAGAAGAGTTTTAAAGATTTCCAGGCACTTAAGGGCTGCCCAAAA
This sequence comes from Octopus sinensis, assembly GCF_006345805.1. Lineage (NCBI taxonomy): Eukaryota > Metazoa > Mollusca > Cephalopoda > Octopoda > Octopodidae > Octopus > Octopus sinensis. The sequence continues at coordinate 31,794,038 of NC_043007.1, forward strand.
ATAATGTTTCGTATCTTTCTCCTTCATCTGAGAATGGGGAAACAAGTGTGCTAGTAAGGTGATAACATCTGTTTCTGCTTTCTCACTCCGAGATTCTTCAAAACCAGTTCACAACAACACTCATATACATACACTCGCATAATATCTGTATGTACATATACACACGTATTTCTGTGTGTATATATATACATATATGTACACGCGTATATATTTACACACACACACATACGTATATATATATATATATATATATATATACATACATACATGCATATATACATACATACATACATAGGTATACATGGCCGCAGTCTAATGACTGAAAAGAGTAAAAGATAAAATATTTACACATATATGTTATATATTGTATATTATACACATACACACACACATACACACATATTTAAATATTACATATATGAAAGGGTGCCGAAAAGGTTCAGATTCACACACTCATTGCATCTCTCAGATTCACACATTTATTGCAGTGGTCCTTCAGTTTTTCTAAGCCCTGTAAAGGAACTCGGAAGTTTGGGCCTCCAGCCAAATCTTTCGCGATTCCCTTAAAGCCAGGAAATTCTTAGCAACTCTTCGTATATACACACAGGCATGGCTGTGTGGTTTCAGGTTCAGTCCCACCGTGTGACACCTTAAACAAGTGTCTTATCTACTGTTACCCTGGGCCAGCAAAAGCTCTGTGAGTAGATTTAGTAGATGGAAACTGAAAGCATTTTGCCATAAATGTGTGTATGTGTGTGTGTTACGGCAGAGCGGTTAGATTCAAATATCTACAATAATTCCTTCTTTCAAGATCAACTCCCGGCAGATCTTCCTAATCTTTCTACGCAGACTTAATTTTGCTGGCTTGTTTCAGTAAACGTACTTCAGACTCTGGACTTTGTTATTCATTGTTATACTTATATATATATATATTTTTTTTTAGGTTTCAGTTTTACTTTTCCTTTTCTTTTCTTTTTTGCTTTTTTTGTGCTGTTGTTGGTTTGTTGCGATATCGTTTGTTAGGTGAGAAATAACCCTGATAAGACATTACTTCTGATGTCATCATGTCCGAATTTATGATAAAATAGGGTGGATTTTTAAGATACATTTTTAAATAATAGTCGAGAACTTTCAGTTCCCATTGCAGTGTAGAAAATTTAATTTTAATCTCATGGTTAGATATGTACAGTTCAATATATTCATATAAATGTATATATATATATATAAATATGGAAAAAAAAATTGCCGTTAAATGTACGAAAAAATACATATATGTATGTATGTGAGTATGAGTGTGTGTATGTGCATATATATAAATACACACACACACATATACACATATCTATCTATGTATAATATATATATATATATATACATACATACATGCATATATACATACATACATACATAGGTATACATGGCCGCAGTCTAATGACTGAAAAGAGTAAAAGATAAAATATTTACACATATATGTTATATATTGTATATTATACACATACACACACACATACACACATATTTAAATATTACATATATGAAAGGGTGCCGAAAAGGTTCAGATTCACACACTCATTGCATCTCTCAGATTCACACATTTATTGCAGTGGTCCTTCAGTTTTTCTAAGCCCTGTAAAGGAACTCGGAAGTTTGGGCCTCCAGCCAAATCTTTCGCGATTCCCTTAAAGCCAGGAAATTCTTAGCAACTCTTCGTATATACACACAGGCATGGCTGTGTGGTTTCAGGTTCAGTCCCACCGTGTGACACCTTAACAAGTGTCTTATCTACTGTTACCCTGGGCCAGCAAAAGCTCTGTGAGTAGATTTAGTAGATGGAAACTGAAAGCATTTTGCCATAAATGTGTGTATGTGTGTGTGTTACGGCAGAGCGGTTAGATTCAAATATCTACAATAATTCCTTCTTTCAAGATCAACTCCCGGCAGATCTTCCTAATCTTTCTACGCAGACTTAATTTTGCTGGCTTGTTTCAGTAAACGTACTTCAGACTCTGGACTTTGTTATTCATTGTTATACTTATATATATATATTTTTTTTTAGGTTTCAGTTTTACTTTTCCTTTTCTTTTCTTTTTTGCTTTTTTTGTGCTGTTGTTGGTTTGTTGCGATATCGTTTGTTAGGTGAGAAATAACCCTGATAAGACATTACTTCTGATGTCATCATGTCCGAATTTATGATAAAATAGGGTGGATTTTTAAGATACATTTTTAAATAATAGTCGAGAACTTTCAGTTCCCATTGCAGTGTAGAAAATTTAATTTTAATCTCATGGTTAGATATGTACAGTTCAATATATTCATATAAATGTATATATATATATATAAATATGAAAAAAAAAATTGCCGTTAAATGTACGAAAAAATACATATATGTATGTATGTGAGTATGAGTGTGTGTATGTGCATATATATAAATACACACACACACATATACACATATCTATCTATGTATAATATATATATATATATAACAATTGCAGCGTGGGAGGTGTTTAGAAGCCATTTAAGAAACACACAAAACCGTTAGATTCACTTCAACATTTAAATTTAATTTGTCAAATTATTTTCGTCGCTTTGAGACCGCGACCTTTTCACTGACAAAGCTTCGTGCTGCATGACAAATTAAATTTAAATGTTGAAGTGAATCTAACGGTTTTTGTGTGTTTCTTAAATGTTTATAAACACCTTCCACGCTGCAATTATTTTCGTTCCAGCACACGACCTCAGATCAAGTCACTTGCTATGCAAGTACATCTCTGTAATATATATATATATATATATTAATGACAATGTATTGTATAATACATCCATTATGGCCGATCTTACCGATTCATTTTGTACTGACCATTAAATCGGATGTTAGATAACACCATGGTTAATTAATACTGCTCGTTTGTCAGGGGCTGGTAGGTATGGCGAACCTGCTATCTCTGACAAGCACGCGGTATTACTTGAACGTGGTTTTATCTAACTTCTGGTTTAACACTCGGTGCAGGGCTGACTGGTAAGACCAGTCGTAATATACACTCTGATTAATATACACGCTTTGCTGAGAAATATATGAGGGCGTATTGCTCCACCCACACGCATAGATTCTTAGTTGGACTATATATATATACATACATGCATACATACATACATATATATATATATATATATATATATATATACATACATACATACATCCATATATATATACACACATATATATATACATACATACATACATACATACATACATACATGTATATATATATATATACATTCATACATATATATATATGTATATATATATAGATATATATACATATATACATACATATGTATATATATATATATGTATGTATATATGTATATGTATGTATATATATATAAATATACATAATATATATATATATACATACACACGTGTGTGTATGTGTATGTGTGAATGTGCATGTGTTTGCGTGTATGTATAGACATGGACGTTATACGTACAACAGTATACAAGTGTTTGTGTATGTGCTTGTGTGCGTGTATGTGTGTGTGTGTGTGTGGTTCAAAATTGTACAAAAACAAAAAACAGAAAACGGGGACAGGTCAGGGAACAACAATCAAAGTGTATTAGTTAGAAGCTCAGTAAAAATGGATGAGTTCTCGACATTTCGAGCTTATGCTCGTCTACAAAATAAAAATGCCGAAAAAAAAATAACACAGAGAGCCGCAAAAAAAATCAGAGAAAAAAATATGTCTTGAGTAATGTTTTGTGTGTGTGTGTGTGTGTGTGTGTGTATGTATGTATGTTTGTGTGTGTACATATATATCTATATATATATACACATACACATATATGTGCATGTATGTGTGTGTCAAAAGTTATGAAAGTGTTCCAGTTTCAAATCAAAATAACAAAAATTACTAAAAGAAAATAAAAAAAAATATAAAGGATTTGAGTCCTTTGTGATCTTTTTGGCCGACGCTGTTTAAAAATAAACATACGTATTTTCAGATATATATTTATATATATGCACGCATGCATATACATTCATACTTTTAGAATTTCATCATTATAACACTGATTTCTAAACATAAGGGCGAAGCCACAAATTTTTAATAAGGGTCCAGTCGATTGCATTTATCCCAGTACTTAACAGACCCTTTATTTCATTTACCCAAGAAAGATTAAAGACAAGATCAACACGGGTAGGATTTGAACTCAGAATGTAAAGAACCGCAACAGAATACCACAAGTCGTTCTCTGTTGGATGTTCCAGTGGCTCTGTGAACCCATCGACCCCACCCACACTATCACCACCACATACATTTATAAACTCACCAATATGTATTTATATATATATATATATATATATAGGGAGAGTTTATGAAAAAAACAACAAAAGATGAAGACAGGTGGTGTACAAAACAAACAGATGTATTAGTATAACGCTCAGGAATAGAAAAGGTATTTTACGTTTCGAGCCTACGCTCTTCTACAGAAAGGGACACAGAAAAAACAAAGAGAAAAAAATGTGTGTAGTGGCTAACGATCTATCATGGCGACTGACCATGTATGTATGTATGAATATGTATTTATGTATGTATTATGCATGCATGTGTGTGTATATATATATATATATACACACAGGATTATGCTTAAATTTTTTCCTCATTCCTGTGAGTATATTCTTCAACGTAGATTAATACCAATATATTCCATAAATCGGTACATTGCTATAAACATTTACTCATAGAGTTATTTCCATTGTGGAGCACTGACTCTTGTAGATATATATTTGGTGGCACCACTTACACTTGTACAGATCTTTAACGGTGCCATTACCACCAATAACGGCACTTGGTGGTTGGTACATCCAACCCGTCCACCCTTATTTCCTAAGTTTCATTTCTTTTTTGTACTCATAGAAATGTTCATCATCATCATTATTATTTTTGTTATTATTATTATTATTATTATTATTATTATTATTATTATTATTATTATTATTGAGTGAGAGAGCAGTGCATGCCATCAAAGTGACACTGGGGTAAAATATACGAAGCCCAGTACACCCATCATGACTACCCGTCTGATAAGGGTACACTAGGCACATGCATCACAACCATATGTGCGTGACATGGTGATCTCATATCAAGATAAACAGCACATGACCTTGCAGGTGGGGGCCCAGTTAGAATTTTCTTCTGGTCGAGTAGCCCATCCCACTCAAGAGGTCCCTGAATAAGGGTTGTTTAAGGATGTTGAACGAAACACCCATGTTTCCAGAGGTGAATTATTCAAACCCCAAAGAATTGTTCTCAACGCATGGCTATGATGCTCCCCCACTACTTCTGCTCATGATCAGAGATGCACATATCGTCAGCCACTAAGGGACGTGCTCAACTGGTTAAGGTCAAACAACTGACAAGCAAATCTGTGGTATTGAGCAGAATATTTGCTGTAACATTATTATTATTATTATTATTATTATTATTATTATTATTATTATTATTATCATCATCATTGTTATTATCATCACTATTATTATTATTATCATTATTATTATTAATTATTAAAAATAAACGAGAATTTTTTATTATTATTATTATATTATTATTATTATTATTATCATTATTATTCTTCCTTCATAACATAGTGTATGTAAAAATTCACCGGAGTCTTTGGTCACCTGCCGAGTCACAACAAGGACCTCAGACAGATAATGCTTTCCTTAAGATGAGCCCAATGAGGCTGCTTTTTGCAAGATATCAGTCTTACATGGGATTTCCAGTTGCCTTAAGGAGTTTTGAAGTTTCAATGGGATTGAGCCCAATGCTCATTATTTGACCGTGTTTTATGTAAAAAAATTTGATCGTTATTGTGGTTCTTGAAACTATAATTATTGGATTAATCTTTTTCCTCGAAGAGTAAAAGAGAAACAAAAGGGAACGTAATTTACAAAGAAGAAAAAGAACGACTATTGTAGCAATTAGTTTTTAGTAATTTGTCGTTGTAATTAATGTAGGTGGTCTTTAAAGGGAAATGACAGAAATCATTAATAATATAATATATAGGCATTTTTTTTTTAGAGAAAATGTTTTTTGTTACTTTGTTCTTTATGCTCGCTGCCCCCTACTATCACCACCACAACATGACCACCAAATTCTAATCCGAATTCATTAGCATCAAACAGCCAAGCTTCAGTGATGGTACCAGTATTTGTCAGGCTTTTCCGACTAGTGTTAGTTATAAATATATACAAATTGAGATCATTGCTTCCATCAGCACAGTCCAAAAACCATTTTGCTTTGTAGAGTTTCGGCACAATTGAAAGAAAAAGGGAGAAAGAAGCGAAGAGAGGATGTCAGTTTTATGTACACGGGTAGGAAGCGTTTTCTCCCCAGTTTAAGGTCGGATAATACGTTGAGTAGTTCTGTACTAATAAACGCAGCTGGTTGTTCTCCTTCTGTAACTGACTGATTAACCGTTCGTAGTTCTCCTTCTCTTTGAGCATATATCTCTGGTTCTGGAATAAATAAATAAATAAATAAGTAAATTGATAATTGGACAGACAGCCAATCAGAAAGGTAGGCAGGTAAGTAGGTAGATAGGTAGGTAGCTAGCCAGCTAGACAGATAGATAGACAAGTAGACATAGCAATATAGATAGATAGATAGACAGATAGATAGATCCATATATAGATAGTACTAGAAATCCCATATCTTTAAGAATCTAGTCACACTATTTAACCTAGTTAAACCCAATGATGACGCTGTATACCAGTAACCCAAATACACTGATGTGTGTGTGTGTACACGGTTGTCGAACGAGTACCAACACTTCCATGTAGCACGCTTAAACAATTGTGAATATCACTTCACATGAAACCATTGGTTGCCTTGTTAACCAACAAATAAAAAAACGTATATATATATATTCTTTTCTACTCTTGGCACAAGGCCTGAAATTTTGGGGGGAGGGGGCCGGTCAATTAGATCGACCCCAGCATGCAACTGGTACTTAATTTATTGACTCCGAAAGGATGAAAGGCAAAGTCGACCTCAGCGGAATTTGGACTCAGAACGTAAAGACAGATGAAATACCTATTTCTTTTTTTCTTCCAAGGTCTGGAGTCTCCCACCCCTAAGCCCTTTGACCATCACCTAATCACCCTTACCCGTCTTGTTGCTTAACAACAACAACAACAGCAGCGAAATGCAACACCAACACCACCAGCCCCAGAATTATTGATTAAAACTTACATCTTCCAATTCTTCCATTTTGTTCTTCTTCCTCAGACGGCATCTCTGTGCCGCTTTCCTGTTTTGCTCTCTCCTCCTCAAAATTCTCGTCTCTTCTTCTGGCCGTAGCTGCAACAGAAACAAGAATTAAATAACTTCTGCTCACCTCATCAGTACGACTGAAAGATGGTCTGCGAAATAACCACAACTGAAGTTGCAGTTACTTTAGCAGGGAAGGAATTAAATTCTTTTCTACTCTAGGCACAAGGCCCGAAATTTGGGGGGAGGAGGCCAGTCGAGTACATCGACCCCAGTACGCAACTGTTACTTAATTTATCGACTCCGAAAGGATGAAAGGCAAAGTCGGCCTCGGCGGAATTTGAACTCAGAACGTAAAGACAGACGAAATACCTATTTCTTTACTACCCACAAGGGGCTAAACACATAGGGGACAAACAAGGACAGACAAACGGATTAAGCTGATTACATCGACCCCAGTGTGTAACTGGTACTTAATTTATCAAAGGGCCAACTATGTCACATTGAATCTCCCTAAGAACTACATCAAGGGTTCGCGTGTCAGTGGAGCGCTAAGCCACTTGCACGTTAATCTCACCAGCAGGTTTGTTCCATTACTAGGTTCAACTGGAACCCTCGTCGTCACAACCGACGGAGTGCCAATTAGCAAACATAAATTAGGGTTTTTGATAATTAACACTCAGATTCAAATGGAACCTGAATTTCACTCCCTGAAGAAGAGCATTCATATGAAAGTTGACCTCTTACATTCGGCCTTGAAAAATGGTTCGAAAAATTTGACTCCTACTTGGTAAATTATTTTAAGGTTGTTCTTATTACTAAACAAAGTGGAAACATGTTTTGGCAAACAAATGAAATCACACCCCAATGAACGTCAGATAACTGGCGTTGAAAGCAACGCTACATAGATTTTTTTCTTTAATGAGATCAAAGAAACTTTGTAACAAGCAAATCTAGTCGACACAGGAGCCTTGGTGTAGATGCTCGAAATAGCAGCCAAATCTCCCTCAAATCACACACTGTTGGCATGGGAAAGGGAAAACTACATTAGATAACATAGTGTTGAAGCGATGGGATGGTCATAGCAGGAATGCTTTTCAACACAGGTCATCTGATCTTCTCAATTAGGCTTGCGCCGGAGTTCATCAATAACAACAATGACAGCAATAATCAAGTGTACGTTGGAAACAAATTCTTGTATGATGATGATGATGAGGAGGAGGATTATTATGATGATGATGACGATGATGATATTATTTTAACTTATTTATTTATTTACTAAAATGACAATTACAAGAATATAAATACATGTATAACATATTATGCTTTGCATATAAAATATATAAAGATACCAGTAATTATTATTAAAATGTTTTATATGTAAAGCATAATGTTATACGTGTATGTATATTCTTGTAATTCTCATTTTAGTAAATAAATTGACATAATATAATGTCTAAAAGTTGATGAACCAACTATTGATCCCCTCCATTTTCTTATTGCTATATATATATATGTATATATATATAATATATATATATGTATGTATGTATGTATGCATGCATGTATGTATGTAGGTATGTATGTGTGTGTATATATATATATATATATCTATATGTATATATGCATGAATATGTTCGTGTGTGTATGTGTGCGCGCGCGCACCCATCACCACTTGATAACTAGTGTCGGTGTGTTTAGGTCCCAGTAACTTAGCGGGTGGTCAAAAAGAGACTGACAGAATAAGTATCAGACATGAAAAAAAGAAAACAAACAAAAAAACCCTAAATACTACAACCGATTATTTCAACTAAAAACCTAATAAGGCGATGCCCTAGCATGGCCGCAGCCCTACAACAGAAACATGCAAGAGATAAATGATAATTAACGAAATAAGAAATGTTTTCTAATTACCTCGTATTGTATGGGAGGTTTCACTTCTGTATCGACAGCATTCTTTCCTTCCTGGAACCTCTTGTACAATATCTGGCATTTCAGTTCCTGTTTTATGATGTGAATCATGTCTCCCGTCTCGTTGACTTTCTCAACGGCTTCCTTCAGTTGAGAATCTTTTTCGTTATCGCTGACATTATCATAGGAGTCATTTTCTGGACAAACGTCACCTTTCATAGGTTCTGGTGTCTCCACAAACGGATAGTTCTTCAAATCTTGGCAGAAATCAAGATTAGTCATCTCGCCAAAAGACTCTTTAAGAATGAAAGAAAAATATATATATATTTATCTATTTATAGAAAAGGACAAATTTTTAGGGTTTCTACTATAGGCACAAGGCCCAAAATTTTGGGGGAGAGGACTAGTAAATTACATCGACCCCCAGTGTTTCACTGGTACTTAATTTATCGACCCCGAAATGATGAGAGGCAAAGTGACCTTGGAGGAATTTGAACTCAGGACATAGCAACAGGTGAAATACCTATTTCTTTATTGCCCACAAGGGGCTGAACACAGAGAGGACAAACAAGGACAGACAAACGGATTAAGTCGATTGTATCGACCCCAGTGCGTAACTGGTACTTATTCAATCGATCCCGAAAGGATGAAAGGCAAAGTCGAGAATAGTCATCTCCTCCAAAAAGTCTTTAAGAATGGAAAAATAAATATAGAAAAAAAAACAGATTTTGAGCGCGAACAATAAATAACGTCTTTTACTCGTTTCAGTCACTTGACTGCGGCCATGCTGGAGCACCACCTTTAGTCGAACAAATCGACCCCAGGACTTATTCTTTGTAAGCTTAGTACTTATTTTATCGGTCTCTTTAGCTGAACCGATAAGTTACGGCAACGTAAACGCACCAACGACAGTTTTCAAGTGATGGTGGGAGGACAAACACAGACACACAGACATATACATATCATCATCTTCATCATCCTCATCATCCTCATCATCACCCCCACCACCACTGCCACCAGCGCTATCATCATCATCATCATCACCACCACTACCATCATTGAGCCCCTAAACTGGTAGCATCCTCAGGCAACAGCCATCGTCTCATCATCATCATCATCCTCATCATCACCCCCACCACCACTGCCACCAGCGCTATCATCATCATCATCATCACCACCACTACCATCATTGAGCCCCTAAACTGGTAGCATCCTCAGGCAACAGCCATCGTCTCATCATCATCATCATCATCATCATCACCCCCACCACCACTACCACCATCACCATCACCACCACCACCACCATTATCATCATTATCATCACTACCATCATTGGGTTCCTAAATTCGTAAGGTCCTCGGAACAGCCTAAGTGCCCATGGATTAAGGAGCATGAATCACCGCCCCAAAAGAATCTTTCAGATTGAAAATATACAAAAGAACTAATTTTTAAGAGTTGAAAAATAGGCACCATGCAATAAATTTATCCATTGAGTATTTCAGAACATGTGACAAATGCAAAATTATTGATTTCATATACATAATGAGCATGGCCTTCATTCATGATCGCAAGATTGTGGTTTCAATTCCCAAAGAATATCCCCCCAAAAAAAACAAAAAGAAAATATTGTTCCGGGATTGGGCAGTGCATCGTGTTCTTGAGCAAAACCCTTCATTTCATGTTGCTTCCAGTGGGTCCTTGTGATGGACTGGAGTCCAGAGTAAGGAGAATGTTGGTCTGCCCGGCTTAACCAACAGAGTGGCATCATTTGAAAGCCACAACAATGTGAGAAAGTGCATTGGGATCAGGGGTGTTTAACCACAACCAATACTCTAGTTGATGCAGTGATACAGTGAAACGGTGACATTAGATCTTACTTATTCAGAAGAGAGCATATTAGCGATAAAGATCTTTTCACTTCCCCACTACGGTTAGTGGTACATATAAAATGAAATGGCATTAACTAAGAATAAATTTACCATGTTTGAAGGCACAAAAGATGCACAGGCATAATAAATGCATCCCAATTTTAGCAGCACATATTCAGGAAAAATAGCTTTTAGTACATTAATGCACATAATATAGGCCCAACTTAAGATATAGACCCAGAGTGAATTTTTTTTTTTTTGAGATATTCTTTGGGAAAAAAAGTATGTCTTATATGCCATCAAATACGATAAGTAACGGACTGCAACAAAGAAAAAAAATCAAATGTATGTCTTATAAGACTATTCCGCACATACAATAACAGCCCCTACCAACAAGCCAACACACCTCCATCATCAGCTGCCCCATGGATATCATTATGGTTTCAACACTTGGGCAGTACCATTCAATCCAGTGGTGTCAACAGCACTAAAATAAGTGTTGCTTGTAAACGAACAAACCAAAAGAAACCACCACATTCATTCTGTCTTAATTCTAGGAAGGATTAAAGACTAACATTATTGATTAAACTACAACAAAGAAACCACATTTACCCTAGGTACAAAAATGGTATTGGTAAATTAATAAGTCTATAAGTAGACCTAAAACTAATATTGATTTCAGGTTTTGGTACAAGGTCAGCAATTTTAACAGAGGGGTTAAATCGATTGCATTGACCCTAGTACTCAACTAGTATTTATTTTATCATCATCATCATCAACAACAACAACAGCAGCAGCAGCAACAACAACAACAACAGCAGTAATAACAATTGTAATACAAAAAAAGGGGCCATAAATAAGTAAATGTTTCAAGGCACAATGTCCGACTCCGACGCCCCCGGGGATTGTGCCAATCCACTGCTTTTAATATCCGTTTCTAACACTGACACAAAGTTAAAATTTGGAAGGTAAGGGTTAGAGGATTGCATCGACTCCAGGGCATCATTAGTTCGTTATTTTATCGACCCCTATCCCAGCCCCGAAAGAATCAAAAACAGCACTTACTTTGATATGATTTGAACGAAACAAATGCCGACCCTGATATCATCATATTGATAAACAAACAAATATGAAATGTTTGGGAGAGGACAACGTGTTTCTTTATAAACAGGAATAAAAATAAAAATAAAGTATAACGAATTAAGATACTGATTGACTTCAGCAGCGAAGTAAAAGTCGGTTAAACCCCAATTGTGATTGAAAACATCTGCCCCAAAATATTTTGTTCGACAATACATTATGAAAACTAACAACAGAGAATGAATTACTTTGTTTTGTTTGAAAGACATTGTAAAAGGCTTCAGGATTATATCTGACAACAATAGCGATAATAAGGATTAAGGCTATTTCATACTCTGCTAACTTTGTCTTCCTTGGATTCAAATGACCGATTTCCAAGGAAGTATTTAGGGCACAGGCAACAAACATTACTGCCGCCTCCTACCTCGTGATGACGTCAGCAAGAGTTTGCTCTCAGAAATTCCTTTGGAGATATAAGTAAATTGTGTTCAAAGTAAATCGGCTGGGATTACATGGAAAGAGAAAGAGTGCGGGGGAGGAAGATTAAAATGTACTTTAAATGGAAACAATAGGGAATCTCAATCCGACGATTTATAAGTGTATTTATATTTTTTTTAATTACATGGATAAAGATCACGAATGTTTTGTAATAGCTGCCTCAGTTTTAGAGGTGATAAAAGCCGTGTGCTTTCAATAACGAAACCACAAATGGACATTATACTGTGACACTTTCTGAAACTTAAAAATGTTGTTTCGTCTTTGTATTTGGCTTGTAAGATTCTTGTTGTGAATTTGTGAGTTATGAAGAAGATATAATCACAAATGCAAGCAAAATATTATTCACATACTTAAAATGCTAACCATGGCGTGGAAGAACCATTTAATAATTTCATCTCTTAATGTCTGTTACTTCTTGGAATGGCCTCAATTATATTCCTTAGATAGCTTAGAATTCTTTTTTCTTGAAAATCTAAAGAATCTTACCGAAGATATATTTCTAGTTCTTTGACTGCTTTTGAAAATGAGTAACACTTTTTAATATACATTATTTACATTTGACAGATATTTGACCTCCGGCTGATATACCCGCCAGACTTCATCAGGTGTCTTGGGGGAATTTCGAACCTGGGTTCTCATTCCTAAGGTATTTTTCGTTGTTGTTGTTGTTATAGGCATAGGAGTGACTGTGTGTTAAGTAGCTTGGTATTATTATTATTATTATTATTATTCAGGTCACTGCCTTTTACGTTTTGAAAAGGGAAAACTTGTTCCCAAATTTTAATTTAAGGAATCTGTTTTTATCTTTTTATTTTTCTGCTTGTTGTTTCAGTTATAGGACTGGTGTCCATGCTGGGGCACGTCTTGAAGGATTTGGTCGAACAAATCGATTCCAATTATTAATTTCTTTTAACCTGGTACTGATTCTATTGATCTCTTTTTGCTGAATCACTAAGTTACAGTGACATAAACAAACCAACACCGGTTGTCAACCAATAATGGGGTGACAAATACAAATACACACACATACGGCAGGTTTCCTCACAGTTTCCGTCAACCAAATTTCCTCACAAGGCATTGGTTGATCCACGGCATTTGCCCAAGGTGTCTCGCAGTGGGACTGAAACTGAAATCACGTGGTTGCAAAGCTTCTTATGCACAAAGATCCATCTCGACCACAACAACAATAAACACAACAACAAACACAACACACATAACAATAACAAACACTATTCCTGATGTAATAAATTATTGGTTGTGTATTAATTGTACCTAGATTTTGTATCCAAAATTAATCAACAACCTTGGAAAGAAACAATAGACCGATAAAATATTAAGCACACACACACACACACACACATATACACACACATATACACACACACACACATATACACACACACACACATATTCACATACATATGCACACACACACATATACACACACACACACACACACACACATATGCACACACACACACATATACACACACATATGCACACACACACACATATGCACACACACACACATATGCACACACATACACACACAAATACACACACATACACACACACACACAAACCCTTTGTTTACTCTCACCTTTCTTGCCTCCAAACATCTATACACACACAAACACACATACACACACACACAACCATACATACACAGAGACATAAGGCCAATTCTCAGACAGACGCAGAGCAGACATTGGAACGAGAAGGGAAGTCACTAAGTCACTGTAAAGGTCGCCAACAGCAACGAAATAGTTTTGACTAACAAACAAGAACTTGATTAATTGTTTAACCAACAAACGATCGATTAGTTAATTGGTTAGATATGCAACCAATTGACTCAGAATAGAGAAGTGATACTGAACCTGTGCGTGTTATTATTAGCGTAATGACCCTCCCAAGACACAACAAAACTAAGAGAGGTATGTTTAAATAATAATTCAGTTGACAGACCGAAGACCGGGCAGTAAAACTTTGATCACTACTAGAGTATCTGTGGTTCTGGCATGGATGGATCAATATGGTGTTTGACAGAATTTTACTTTAGTGCATTTTAACAGATCATTTAAGTCCCTGTACATAAATGTCGGAAATAGGTACCAGCTAATCTAAGAATTTTATCTGAGACAGAATGACGTTACCTATAAATGGTTAATCCACATTATTCCTGAAGGAGCATAGAACCAGTTTCCTGGTTTCCCTGGCATTTATATTCTTCCCTGGATGGGATGCCAGTCCGTCATAAGAGGATTATTCATTTTTGCCAGCTGAGTAGACTGGAGCAATATGAAACGAAGTGTTTTGCTCAAGAATACAATGTATCGCCCCACCCAGAAACCAAAACAGCTAAGCCTGTATCTCCGTAAAACTATAGATATCAAGTACGAAGTAAGAAAATAAGTGATTTCGAATTCGTTATTAAAAATTCTAATTTAATGCATGATATTCATTGAATAATTCTATTAATGGTTATTATTTTGCTGTTAGACGGACACAGTATCCGCTGCTTTTTTAGTTTCAAAGTATATACAAGCATGTAACACTATTGATCCAACGTGCAATGAGTTCAGCTTCATATAACAAAATAGAGATGTAAAAGAAGAAAAAATTAAGCTAACGCCGTAGTGTCCTGTCAAAGAGTGGAAGTGTATGTGTGTGTGTGAGTATATCTAAATGCAACTGTATGAAAATCAGATATATGCCTCGTATAATTTTAAATATTGTAAACATAGATATGTACGTATATACATACATACATACATCGTGAACTCTCCTATCGAAGACAACAGATGAGTTCTCTGCAATTTCTTACTGAACGACCGGCACAGATGATTTGCTTACATGGTCAAATGGTTGTGCTGTATATTAGCTCAGCCCTGCCATTAAGCCTCTCCTTTGCCTGTACAGGTGCACGGGGTGTGCCACATGTCAGATGTCAAAACGATCGCAGAGCAACGTGAAATGAAGTGCTTTGCTCATGAACACAACGCACCGCCTGCTCCAGGAATTGAACCCACGATCTCACGACCGTGAGTGCAACATCCTATCCACAGGGCT